>NW_012114944.1:3289663-3295819 GCF_000951035.1 Colobus angolensis palliatus
ATGTGAGATAAGAGCACATGAGGCCTATTCAACAAATTTCAAGTATACCATACATTAATATTAACTATAGTCATGATGCTTACATTAGGTCTCCAGTACTACTTCTTCTTATAACAGATTTGTAAACTTTGACCAATATCTCCCCTCACTCCCCAGGCCCTGGTAACCACTGTTCTACCCTCTTGTACTATGAGTTCCCTCCCTTTTTTTTTTTGAGATAGGGTCCCACTCTGTCACCCAGGTTGGAGTGCAGTGGTGCAATGTTAGCTCACTGCAGCCTCCACTTCCCAGATTCAAGCAACCCTCCACCTCAGCCTCCCAAGCAGCTGGGATCACAGGCGTGCACCACCACACCCAGCTAACTTTTTTGCATTTTTGGTAGAGACAGGGTTTCACCATATTGCCCAGGCTGGTCTCACAAACTCCTGAGCTCAGGCAATCCACCTGCCTCAGCCTCCCAAAGTGCTGGGGTTACAGGCATGAACCACCATGCCCAGCTGAGTTCAACTTTTAAAAGATTCCACATATGAAATCATGAAGTTCAGCAAATATTTATTAAATACCTACTATGTGCTAGGAACTAAGAAATGGTGTTCTCATTATCATTCACTTCTAACATGTGCATTTTCCATTTGGATTTCTCTTTAACCCGAGTCATTTTCAAGTGTATTTTTGTTTCTAGGTGTATGGATTTGCAAAGGGAAGCTGTCTTTCAATAATTTAGTTCTAATTGCTTTGTATTCTGATCAGTGAATATGATTTATTAGATGGTAGTGTTTTGGGATTCATTGAGATTTCCACAACTTACTATTTTTTCTTAACATATTTTTAAGTTGGGGTATAATACACGTTCAGTAAAGTGCACTCATATTAAGTGTACAGCTTGATGAATTTTCACAAAATATATATCTATGTCCCCACCATGTGGATCAACATATAGAACATTCTCAGCACCACAGATGACTTCTTACCTCCTCCCAGTCAATACCCTTCAGAGGTAACATTATGATTAATTTTTCCATTTGTAAGTTTTTGAAATTCTTATAAATGGAATCATACAATATGTATTCTTTTGTGTCTAGCTCCTTTCATTCTATATTATGTCTGTAAGATTCATCCATACTTTTGCAGGTAGCAATGATTTATTTCATTTTCACTGAGGGATAGTAGCCCATTGTACAATTACAATTTATTCTATTGTTAAACAATACTTAGGTTGTTACCAATTTATGGCTATTAAAAACAGTGCTGCAATAAACATTTTTTTCTTTCTTTTTTATTTTTCTTTTTTTTTTTTTGAGACGGAGTTTCACTCTTTTTGCCCCGGCTGGAGTGCGATGGCGCGATCTCAGCTCACCACAACCTCCGCTTCCCGGGTTCAAGCAATTCTGCTGCCTCAGCCTCCCAAGTATTACAGGCATGTGCCACCACACCCAGCTAATTTCGTATTTTCAGTAAAGACGGGGTTTCTCCATGTTGGTCAGGCTGGTCTCAAACTCCCGACCTCAGGTGATCCACCCGACTTGGCCTCCCAAAGTGCTGGGATTACAGGCATGAGCCACTGTGTCCGGCCGATGAACATTCTTATAAGTGTCTTTTAATACACAAGTGCATTTCTGTTAGGCATATACCGGGAATCCTAATTAACTTTTAATTTGGGGATTCTGAGGGTAATTTTTTTCCCTATGCCACTTTAAATCTTATTTGGATAAAGGTAGGATATAAAACATCTTAAGGTGTGTGACTGTGCCAACTAAACCAGGGACTTTAACTTACAGTAGCATTGCCCCCACTTTAGCTTGCCCGACCCCTTAGTGTTTGGACTTAGAAGAATCCTGGGCCCCAGATCTCTCAGACAGTGGCTCCCAAACTTCTGTCTCAGAATCATCGGGAGGGCTTGTTAAAATGTACTATCCTGCCCCCGCCCAAACTTATGGCTTTGGTCTTTCCAGGAGCAAGACCCAGCAATCTGCCTTTTAGAAAGCATCCCCAGGTGATTCCACCACTCAGCCAGGTGTGGAAACTTTCCTGATTCCTGTTTCCATGGACTATGGGCCAATGAAGCAAATTATCACCATCTCAGCCGGATTCCCCCCTACTTCCCCAGTCCCCTTCTGAGGATGGCAGTTACAATTGGTTCTGCCCCTGACACCCCCAACCCTACCCCACCCCCATCTTCTTCCATGTCTTTGCTCCTAAAAGCCAAAGTAAAAAATAAAAATGTGGATGGTTGATTGGAACCACCAATAAGTTTGAGTGCATCTGGTCTCTTTCCTCATTGCACTCGTGGGGAAATTGAGGCAGGAGAAGGAAGAAATGGCCACAAGGAGTCAGGGTCAGGGAAGAGCCCCACCCTCACTACTTCTACCCTCTACACTAAGAACAAACATCCAGCAGAGGGAAATGCTTTAGCCTCAAGCCTGCTGAGACTATCAGTATTCTGAACATCTATCTATAATAACATAGATGTTATTATAGATAGAATGTGGGCTTGGAATCAAACACACCTGAGGTCAAATTCTAGCTCCTCTCCTCGTAAAGAAATAATTTGAGGTCTCTGAATCTCAGGCCCCACATCTTGAAAATGGGATTAGGACTGGTGTTAGGATTACAGCTAACACACATGAAGTGTGGGGTGCATGGGATGTGCTGAGTAAATGGCTGTGATTATTATGAGGAAAATCTAGGTCACCCACAAAGTCCTGTTGCATTACCTGGAATATTACATAGGCTGGTGGCAGAGGCAGAGGGAGGAGGGAATGTTGACTTTCCCAATGTTTTACTTGCTATCTTTAAGTTCTTCCTTCCTCTGTGATCTGCGAGCCTTAACTCTAAGTTCACCTGGGACCATCCCACTGGACACACATGGTTGAGCAGCTACTCAGGGTTGGGTGAGAGACACTGGGGTTTCATTCCTGCCATTGAGGAGCACCCAACCTGACAGGTAGACAGGCACCTATGTGTACAGCCACACTGTAGGGGGCAAACTGAGAGCTGGGGTGAGGCAGTGGTGTTTACAGCGGGCCCCAGGAGCCAAGGAGGACGTCAGTGGGCAGACTCCGGCCAGGAAAACATACCACACGCATGCAAGCCTGGCAGTTTACAGATGGGCAAGCAGACAGGCAAGGACTGGGGAAAGCTCTCCCAGTAGCCCTGAACCCTGGCTCTCCTGTCACCCAGGGCTCCATCTCTCCATCTATTTCGGAGTTTATCTTTTAGGGAAAGTTGGATTGATATAGTGTCAATAAAGAGGCCAGCGGATATGCAAGAGCTTAGTATGAACTTGTAGGAATAAAGCAAATCAAATATGTTAAGCAAACTGAGAGTCATAGAGTTCTTTGTATGCCTATCTGAGCTAATATTGCACAAAGAAGAAAGACGCATCTCCCTCCATGGCAGAGTACATGTGAACTTGTGTTAATAAGTGGTATTTACAGAGTATTTTGGTTTCAAAATTACATCCACATGGAAGTTCAGGGGCAAGAGCAAGAACTCGCCTTCAACAGCACCTTGGTGTTTTCAAGGCCAGGTCTCGAGCTTGGAGCGTGGGTCCTGGTAGTCAGGAGGCCTGTGTTCTAGGCAATCTGTGCTTGACTTGCTCTGTGATCTGGGTAGGCCCCTGTCTCTCCCTGGGCCTCAGCATCCCTGTCTGAAATGAAAGCTTTAGGCTAATTGTGTCCCAGGGCTCTTTCAGATCCAGAGCTCTCAAATGTTGCCATCTTTGTTTTTGTATACTTGCAATGGCCCTGGGAGGTAGCCATCATCCTTCCCATTTTACAGGTGGAAAGTCAGGACTTTGAGGAAGGAAGAATCAGAAGTCACCCAAGAGTCAGAGGCTGAGCCAGATCAGAACCCAGAGCCCACACCTTTCTAGTATAGCTTCTAGAAAGTCATGTGTGTGTATATTTGTGTGTACATATGTGCTTGTGTATGAAGGTGCATGTCTCCATGTGTGCCCCAGAGCTGCCCTGTGCTTATCCCCCGGATGCTGCATGTGTAGACTTGTTAGCTGGACTGAGCTTATTCCAGGCAGTTCCACCCTGTGGGAGGGGAGAGAAGAGGGGCGAGGTGGAAGCGGGGAGGGAGCTACACCTACATTTTTGTGCTGTCCACTGATTTTAGCTGCTGAAACGCAGGCTCCTGGCTGCTGTGTACTTAGCTAAGTCTGAGTGACTCCATACGTGGGCAGTGGGCCGGAACGCTGCCTGACAAGCATCAGAACTGACAACTTCTCACACAACTGGGATCCAGGTCTGCAGGAGCATTCAAGGCCTTCCTTGTACACAGAAACACACATACACATGAGCATGCATGCATGATGCACAGAGCAAGTGCCTTTCCCTCTCTGGCCTTAGTTTCCTAATTAGTAAAATGGGAGACTATCTTTGCTTGCCAGAGTATCCTTAGAGTTCAGAGACATTAAAGTTTGCTTTGCAAACTATAAAGTACTGGGAAGACCCTGCTGAGATAATGCTCATTCGATCTGCCCATATAAATAGCAGAGAATGGAACTTTTCCCCATTTCTTTAAATCATAAAATTAGCCCTGTGGGCTCCCTCCAAGTAGATATTGGATTAACTTACTCTAATACATAGATAATACCCTAGTCTATTCATAGAAAGTTGGTGATTTCAGCCTCAGAAACATGCTATCCAGTGTACCCTTTTCCCCACCAAATCTGGAATGGTTTGGTTGCCAGAGAATACCCTGATTCATTGTTCAAAAGGAAGATAATGTAGAGAGATGACTAATAGAATGGACGCTGGAGCTAGAATGCCTGGTTCAAGTCCCAGTTCTGCCACTTGCAGTTGTGTTGCAATGCCTAGGGCCTGTCATTTAATTGCTCTGTACCTTAGAGCATGCGGCATGACTATAGCACCTCCTCCGCTGGGCAGTTGTGAATGTCTGCACATATAAGACTGCTTGATATAAGTGGTGGTTATTTTTTTTTCTTGAAGAAGAGTAGGTGGTGGTGATGATGATGGTGATGTACATATTCAATGTGAATCAGTGATTGCCAGTGCCAGGGCTAGACCTGAGCTCACCCATGGCCTCCTCCAGCCTACACTGGTTTTGGAGGAACACGTTATTGTTAGAGGGAAGGGCCGGTACTCTACCCCAATTTCCTGACCACAGTATTTTCCACAGGAGCTCCCATAAGAGGTTTTAATGAAGGAAGCACAAGCTCTCACCAGTTCAAAGCAAAAAGGTGGGGATCTCTGCACCTCTCTCTACCAGTGCTAGCATCATCACCACCGTCATCTGTGCCTGGATGCAGAGGTCTTGTGACAGAAGGTTTGGAATCCCGAGGGCTATAATGACTCAGAAATTTGTTATGACTAAACAAAATGCATAATTGAGTTCCAATTTCTGTTCTGCCCCTGGCAAGCTGAGTGGCCCTAGGCAAGTCATTTCACCTTTCTGAGTCTTTGAAGATTACATTATTGGTTGTCGTTCTTAAGGCCAGGATCTGATCAGATCAGAAAAGTCTCACTTTCCAAAGGGGATGTCAGTAAAAAGTATTTACTTAGTTTGGTGATGGTGTGAGGAGAGATCAAGCATGGAGACTTTGACTAACCCACTAAGCTGCTAAGAATCATCATAAGATCTTGTATTGAAAAATTATTTATGGGAGTAATTTTATTTGCAGTTCATATGCAGTACAAGAAGCCAGTACACAAAAGGTCAAGTCATGGAGGCTGAGTCTGTTCTGAAGCTACCCATCCCAGAGAGTGAGAATTGGAGAAGCTTCAGGGCATAGTGTGAATAGCACTGTGGCAAGAGTTAGGGACATGGGTTTGGTGTTAGGCAGACCTAGGTTTGAATCCCCGTTTGGTCACTTAGTAACAGCTCGGTGGCCCTAGGTACATCCCTCAGCCCTCTGCGTCTCAGCTTCCTTGTCTATAAAATGGCCATATACAGGCGAACTGAGACACACAACACCTGGAAAATCGGGTAATTCCCACCCCAATACTGCACTTTAAGGAAACGGGCACACCAGGAGACTATACCCATACCTGGCCGGGAGGGTCCCACGGCCATGGAGCCTCCCTCATTGCTAGTACAGCAGTCTGCGATCTAAACACAAGGCAGCAGCCAGGCTAGGGGAGGGGCGCCCGCCATTGCTGAGGCTTAAGTAGGTAAACAAAGCCGCTG
>NW_012114944.1:3301229-3306214 GCF_000951035.1 Colobus angolensis palliatus
ACGTTATGCACATGTACCCTAGAACTTAAAGTATAATAATAATTTTTTAAAAAATGGCCATATGGTTCATATGGCTGTGTGCAAAATTACATAAAGTGATACAGTGAAAAGCTCCCAGCATATAAGTGAGCTCAATAAATGGAAAATGCTGGTCTCATTTAGGACTCTCTTGGTTTGAGTGACGGAAATCAAACTCACACTAGCTTAAGTAAAGGAGTCATTTTGTTGTTTTAAATAACCAAGAAGGGCAGGCGTGGAGTTGGCCTTAGGGCAGTCTAGGACCAGGGACTTAGACATCAACAAGACTCTTCTCAGCTTCTCATCTCTAACTCTTGGCTTCCTTCTGCCCTGCCACTGAGGTTTCCTATGGGGTGAGGACATGACTTCCAAAAGCTCTCAGTTCCCCATGCCATGACGCATCAGGAGAGGATTCTTCCTCACCAGCTAAAAAAAACTCCGGAAAGGACTCTAATTTGCCTGGCTATGTCACATGACCACCTATGGAGCAATCACAGTAGCCAGGAGGATGGAGTCCTCTGATTGGTTCAGCTTGGGTCACGTGCCTCTCCCTGGGCTAAGGGATGTGTTCCTGTAAAGAACAGAGGGAGGGGATGCTGCGGGATTTTCTCTTCAGAGAGTCTGTATGTGGGTGCGTTAGGAGAACAGTTCTCTGCACTAGGTGCTAAGGGTGGCACGAAGCCCTCCTTACAAGCGCCATATCATCTTAGTGTGGCTTTGGTACTATGTTTATCTTAAAATGTAGTCTTTGTGGAAACAGCTCGACTTAATACAGCTTAATGCTGACCAAATCCACCATCCAAATCCACCATCCTCAGCTGCTGTTTGCAGAGCTTAGGCAGCGTTCCCAGCAGAGGAAGCCCAGGCGCCGTGGCAGTCTCTTGGAGGGCTCCGCGTGGAGCTTTCCCTTCCCCAACCCATAGTCCCCTGCCTCAGTAAGACCCTGGCCTCATTTCCTCCGTCAACTCCCTGCAGATCTCAGTGAGTCTGGGAGCACGGTAATTAGCAAAAACAAAACAAACAAACAAAAACAGTCATAGTGTTAGAAGGGACCTCAAGAACCACCTGGCCCATTTCACAGATGGAGAGACTGAAGCCAAGCAAAGGCGAGGTGCCTGCCTACCTAGGGACACATTGTTCCTTTGGGACTATGTCTTCATCAAGAGCCCTCTGACGAAATAATCTGTTCAAACCCCCATGACAGGAGTTTACCTATAAAATAAACCTGCAGATGTGCCCCTGAACCTAAAATAAACATTTTTTTTTAAAAAAAAGCACCTTCAGCTCCTGTCTTATGGTAGGTCCTCGGTAAATACTGAGTGAATCAGGTGTGGTCGCTTGTGCCTGTAATTCCAGCTAACTGGGACGCTGAGGCAGGAGGATCCCTTGAGGCCAGGAGTTCAAGACCAGCCTGGGCAACTGGGCAACACAGTGAAACTCTTTCTCTACAAAAGAAAAAAAAATTAATTGTGTGTGGTGGCACGTGACTGTAGTTCTAGCTACTAAGGAGGCTGAGGTGAGAGGATGGCTTGAGCCCAAGAGTTTGAGGCTGCAATGAGCTATGATCACACCACTGCACTCCAGCCTCGACAACAGAGTGAGATCCTGTCATAAATAAACAAACAAATAAATAAATAAATAACTAGAATGTTGGGTGAGTGAATGAATAAACTGAGACTTAAATCCAGGTCCGTATTATTTCTGCTATATCATTCTACTTCCCCTCGAACCTAAAAATCATTTCTAGACTAAAGTCTTTTCCTGCTCTAAGGGAGATGGCTCCTTGACAGGATGGGCAGGAGGTTATGGAGATGACGTCAGTGAGCACAGTCTTAGCTGAAGTGAATGAGAACTGGTATGTGGTATTGGGGCAGGCAGATGGGAGGAATGGATTAGAGAGAGGTCAGCACACACTCATCATTGCCTTTTAATAACTCATGATTTGGTCCTGTGTGTGATAGTCAGGACAGCATTCCACTCCCATTCAACAGATGAAAAAGTTCCATCAAAATTCCTCTGAAGCTTAAAGAAGGCAGGCACTCCGTGAGCCTTGCTTGCCTAGTAATTTGTGGAGTTTAGACCCCTTCCCCGGTGTTCCAGCTTCTGGCTCCCTAAACCTCTGAGGCAGCCACTTTGCTGCCTCATGCTCATGCCCTCAGCACCTGCCATGCCACCTGGGGTATCTCCTGCTGGTCATTTCTGGCACAGGCCAGATGTGCTGGGGAATTAACAGCTCCTCGTTGGAAGCAGTCCTCAGCCAGTGGCTGATGGGAGTTGGCGGACACACCCTCCAGCTGCCTTGCCCCTGGGAACTCAGGGGCTGTGCATATGGGCCACACTGGCTCCCAGAACGCCCCGCAGGACCAGCTCCAGTTGCTCACAGGGGAGGCTTGCTTGCTAACACACCATGATTGTTCTTCCCCTTTCCTGCTTTACTTCCATGTCCCTAGCAGCATTTCCTGGGAAACTCTCCCAAACAAACTCCTTGCATTTGAATCTTTGTCTTAGAGTCTGCTTCAGGAATAACCCAAACTAAGACTACCACCTTCTTAAAAAAATGGCAGAGTGGGTGAACCAGCAGGCTACATAATGGCAAATATTATTTATATGAAATAAGTCCAAGTCATGTCTATACCTCCATGCCCTCTCACCACTTGCCTGCTCCTTTCCCGGCCCCACCCTCACCAGTCTTGCAAGTTTCTTCACCACTCACGAAGGAGGGGAACACCTGTGAGGGTGTCACAAGTCATGCTACCAAGAACCAGAAGCATACAGGGCTTGACTCCATCCCTGAGCCCCTGGGTGACAGCTTCCCATGGCTCTGACAAGGTGCTAGGAGTGAGCTGGCATATGCTCTGCCTTCTCAGACAGGCTACTGGTCTGGTCTGTCCTGGTGTCTGTCAGACATGAGCCTAGCCTTATGTCACCCAGTTCCTGAACTGATGACTCCCCAGGATGATCTATGTCCCTGACAGCACAACCTCTAGACCACTGGGTCTGAGGACCAGAGTGGTGGAGCCATGGGATGCTGGAGCAGGAGAGACATGTAGGGACTGGGCACTTGTTCTAACCCTCCCATTGTTGGGGGGATGCCTTAGACCTGGGAGGACAAGGTCTTGTCCAAGGTGACACAGTGCAACAGGAGTGGAATGGGGCATGAACTCAGGGTTTGTTCTTTAATTTCCAGTTCAGCATTTTTGCCTCATTAACAGACTGTATGGAAAGAGGAGCGAGGGGGCATGGCAGAAGAACAAGGGCCCTGGATTTCAGACTTTGCCTGAAACCCAGTTTTGCTGTTAGCTGTGTGACCTTAAGCAAGTTACTCAGTTCCATGTGCCTCAGTTTCCACGATTGTAAAGTTGAGGTTCTATTAATCATGCAACAGGGTTGTCAGGAGGCTTAGCAGAGAAAATTGAGATGGAACACACCTGGTAGTAACAGATGCTCAATAAACACCGGGTGACTCTGAATCTATGAAGGGATCCCTCTTATTTTACAGCCTTCCACCTGGATGACACTCCACAAATTTTAAACAGAAATATCCTCATCATCTTCATAGTCACTTCTGGAAAGTTTACAGCAAGGTCTAGTGCATAATTTCCAGATCGTGTGCTTCAGAGTTCTGCTTCTATGTGAGAAAAGGTGCCATGTGAAAAAAGAAGGATGCTACCAAGTAAGTTAGGAAAGGGTCGTATTAACATCATCCATGTTAACACACTGTAGGACTTCTGAGGGCTTTCGCTTAACTTTTTTTTTTTTGTCAGGAGCACTAAATATCTCCTAGTCTTCGGAGATGCTGCAGGGAACAGGTTTGGGAGACAGCTGGTCTACTGGAAAGGCCACCTGACTGAAGTCAGGAGCCGTGGCTCTTTTATGTCTCTCATTTACTCATTGTGTGCAGTTCCTGAACCATTAGAACCTCAGTTTCTCCACTGGTAAAATGAGAAGGGGGATGAAATCCGTAAGTAAGGGAGTTTCCGGTTCTGATGTGCTGGATCTTGAAGCTCTTCTCCACCACTAGCGCCCTGCTTGTAACCTTAGCACACGCAACTGGACAGGAATAGTCCTGAGAGAAGGGTGGAGGGTTCCAGGAGGGCGCCTGCCTGCGAAGAGTCCCCTTGCCAGTCTCACCCTGGAAAGGCAGGCGGAACTGGGAGAGGCGGCCCGCACTGCCTGCAGCCTGCGAGGAGCCTCCCCGCCCTCCTCCTCCCCTGCCGGGACAGTCAGCCGCTAGGGGATTAGGAGCGGGCCCAGCTCCCATTCAAGCCATTCAGCGAGACAGGAAACCAAGCGCGCTTCTGCCCGCCCGCCTCTGCCGGGCAGGTCTGCGGGATGACGCGCATTGTGCTGGGGACTCGCACAAAGGGAGGCCCAGCCATAGGGAAAGGCCGCATCCCGCGGGAATCCGCCGCCCGTTGACCGGGGCGCCTGCAAGGTTTCAGGACGAATCCCTGACTCCTACCCCGGGGCTGAGCCCTCGTGGGGCCGCCTCCACACTGCCCAGTGCTGCCGGTTATCTGCTGTGGGTGGCTCCGGGCCTTCAGGGGCGCGATGGGCGCCATCTCTTCCAGTGCCTCTGGGACAAGGCCCCCGGCATCGGCACACGGAGTTTCAGCCCCAGTGCCGAGTGCCGGAGTTTCTTGAGGACAATGTAGGGATCTGCACAAAAGGCAGGCAGGCCGGTGAGGACGAGTTAATCTCCGTGAGCCTGCAGGCTCTTGAAGGCCTTGGGGGAACGGGCATGTTCATTTTCTCTGCCTCATTGGAGACATCGAATCCTTAACCTAGACAAGCTGGATCTGGCTTTGAACGCTACTGGAAGACAGAGATTCCTTGTCGGCTCCCAGAGGCGGATGTGGAGAGGCTCGCTTGAGCCCAGGAGTTCAAGACCAGCCTCGACAACATGGTGAAATTCTCTCTACAAAAAAGAAAAAAAAAGAAGGAAGGAAGGAAGGAAGGAAGGAAGG
>NW_012114944.1:3306376-3351164 GCF_000951035.1 Colobus angolensis palliatus
AGAAAGAAAGAAAGAAAGAAAGAAAGAAAGAAAGAAAGAAAGAAAAGTAAAGTCCAGTGTCCTACTCCTCTTTAGTCCCAGCTATTAGGAAGGCTGAGGCAGGAGGATCGTCTGAGTCTGGAAGTTCGAGGCTGCAGTGAGCTGTGATTGCACCACTGCACTCCAGCCTGGGCCACAGAACGAGAGATCCCGTTTCACCAAAAACAAAAACAAACAAACAAACAAAAAACCAGGAAAGAAAAAAGAATGATGGGCTTTCACTGTCTGGGATCCTGCCGGATTTGAGCTTTGACTACTGCAGAGTGTTGGAACTTCACGCATTCCTAATTTGGCCATGTCTGTGTACCACCTGAGTGGGACACTTCTCCAGGAGGCCTTGGACTCATCCAGTTCTACCCCTTTTCTCCCTTGTAGTTCTCAAGAATAACTGTAGAATATGCTGGAAGGGAACATCCTGAGATAGGGAGGGGCTGGCTGGAACAGCCTGGCTCTGTGCCAGTCCTCCCCAGAACAGAATGTCCTTCAACGCTTTAGTCCAGCAAGTCTTGTTTTCCGGGGTATAAAACCCAGGACAGGCTGCTTTCCAGGGTCCTCTGCTGCTGTGCAAGTGGGAGACACACAGTCGAGATTCCATTCCCCTGGGCAGCTTTCCGGAGTCTTGGGACTCAGGCCTCAAATGCGTCCTATGCTTCTACAGTCCCTTGCTGCATCTCTGTAAGCAGTGAACCCGCTTCATGTAACTTGTCGTGTGTTGGCATTCTATCTCACCCCACTCAGACAAGTTGGTAACCAGTACACAATGAACCTGATTCACAGCCTGTAGCATTACTGATTCAATGTTTTACTTTATATCAACTTGCTTATTAAATTTTGCTAAGCTGTATCTGTGAAATAATGAGATTTATGTACTAGTAGTTCCTACTACAATAAAAATAATTTTCCAACCATAAAAAATGATTTGTCCTTGTTTGACCTAAAATCAGATTGAGAATCATCAGTGGTAAGTAGAGAGATGGGATTATATAGTCTCTAAGTGCCCTTCAAATCTTGAGAGCTGCTGTATTTTGTGTTTTTACAGAGTATTCTGTTTAATCCTTATTTCAACCCTATAAGGTAGATACTATCCTTGAGTTTTCAAATGAAAAAAAAAAAAAAAAACCTGAGATGCTACAATATTAAGTAATTTCCCCAAAGTCCCACAGCAAATGACAGATCTAGGATGGGAACCCAGGAGTCAGAAATCAGAACTTGTATTCCTAATCACTTAAGCTATATCACAAATGAGAGAGGGTGGATGATTCTATGAGTCTAGGGCTCTCAAATGATGTGGAGGGATGAACGGTGCCCCCCAAGAAATGTCTATGTCCTAATTCCCAGAACCTGTGAACATTACTTTATGTGGTGAACAATGTGATTAAGTTAAAGATCTTGAGAGAAGGAACTTATCCTGTATTACCCGGGTAGGATCTGCATCAATCACATGTATTTTTTAAAAGAGGGAGTTTTGACACAGACAGAAGACACATAGAAGAGAAGGTGATATGAAGGCAGAGGCAGAAATTGGAGTGATGCAGCTGCAAGCATGGAATGCTGGCAGCAACCAGAATCTGGAAGACGCAAGGAATGGATTCTCCTGCTGGAGCCTCCAGAGGAAGTACAGCCCCACTGACACCTTGATTTAGGACTTCTGTCCTCCAGAAAGGAGATAATACATTTCTGTAGGTTCAAGCCACCAGGTTTGTGGTAAATTTTTTACAGCATCCACAAGAAACTAATACCAGTGGTAAAGTATTTTTTACCTCCCCGTTTGTCATAGTTGCTCTTGATGGCTGGAATGGTCTGTCTGGGGCTTTGATATGGTTTGGCTCTGTGTCCTCACCCAAACCTCATCTCAAATTGTAATCCCCACATGTCAAGGGCGGGATCTGAAGGGAGACGAGTGGATTGTGGCAGTGGATTTCCCCCTTGCTATTCTCGTGACAGTGAGTGAGTTCTCACGTGATCTGGTTGTTTGATAAGTGTCTGGCACTTTCCTCTGCACTGTCTCTCCTGCTGCATGTGAAGAAGGTCCTTGCCTCCCCTTTGGCTTCTGCCATGATTGCAAGTTTCTTGAGGCCTCCCCAGCCATGTGGACCTGTGAGTCAATTAAACCTCTTTTGTTTATAAATTACTCAGTCTCAGGTAGTATCATCATTAGCAGTGTGAAAACGGACTAACACAGGCTTGTTAGCATGGTTCTTGCCTTTGGATCAGCTTGGCATCAACTGACTCTGAAACATCAGTAGAAAAAATAAAATCAGGTAAAAATGAGAGGAAGAAAATTATACAATAAGCGAATTATATAATAAGCACCTATAGTGTTATCATCGCACTTGAGTTTTACCTTGAGCCTCCAGAGAGCTGAGGTAAAATGAAAATCAGGATGGATGATATAATTTTCACTTTCTGATAAAAAGGAATCAGTTCTGCTCTTCAAGAAACACACATCTTTCCTTTATGTTATATTCTAGGAATAACTGAGCAAGTATGTCTTCACACAGTGGACACTGAACAAGGCAAGAGATAAAATGCTCAACAGTGACTCAGACCAGATCTAGGGCTATCCTCACATGGAGGGTTCTCATGTTATCCCTGCATAAACACTACAGCCCAATAAAGAAACACAGTTCAGCATCCTGACCACCCAGGCTGGCACCCAGGAATAAGCCCTCACACGGACACAGTGCACCAGAGTTCACAAAGTGCTTTCGCATCTGTCATCCTACATATGTTCAAACAGCCAGGCAGGGCAGATAGTGTAATCTGAATTTTACAGATGCCAAAACTGAGGCTCATATTCTGGAGATTGTCCCAAGGTCACACAGCTGGTGAGTGGCAGGGCTGGGGCCCCCTGAGGCTCCAAGAACACATCTCCCAGGCATGCTGCCTGGGAGTGAAATCCGAATGCCTCATATTTTTCTGCAGGAATTTCATACACATACGTCTTATCTCTCCAAGCACACTGAGCCTTTGCAGGCAGGGTCTTTTCTTCCATGTTTTAGGAAGCCTTGGGTACCTGCCCAGGGCCAGTAGGTGAAAGATATCCTGCCATGTGTCAGGCCCTGCCCAGGAGAGACACCCCATCCTCCACCTGGTCCTTTAGGTCAGGTCCCAAGCTATCTGAGAACAGTGGCCTGAAGGAGAGGAGTTGAGGAAGGGCGTTAGGGAGCAAACCCAGCACTGTCCAATAAGATCCAAGGAGAGAGGGCAACACCCCCGCCAGCTAAAGGTGTGGCCAGGGTGCTGTCCGACCCACAGTGCTGACTGGTCTCTCGTTGCTGGGAGAAGAGAGACCTCCAGGGAGGTGGATTTGTCCTTCCTGTCTCCCACCCTTCCCAATCAGTGGTTGAAGGGGTTGGAGACACTTTCTCAGCTGAGGCACTGGAGGAAAAGGAGTACGGAGGGACTGAATGTTTCTGCTTCCCCCACTTTCTTCCTACTCCTGCCCCTTCGTGCCCTTCACCTTAATTCATCCTGTTCCTCTTCTCTCATCCCCTTCCAACCTCCCCTCCATTCCTTTGGAGGTACTCATTTCCACCTCCCTCCATCCCTATCCCCTCTCTTTATTTTTTCCTCCCTCTTTCCTCTTCACCCACTAGCTGTGCAACCACTTGCAAGTTTCTTAACCTCTCTGAGTGAAAGCCCTAACCTCACAAGGTGGCTGTAAAGCTCAGTAGTCAGCATAGAGAAAATGCCCAATCCAAGTGTGTTCCACTCACTCACTGCCATTTCTTCCTGGTGAGAAGGAGGACAGGGAGGGACACCACATTAACCCCCTTCCTCACCACCGCAGAGCTCCAGCATACCAAATGTGCCCCAACCAGTGGAGAAAGCCTAGGGTCACAATGGACCTCCTCTTCCACCTGAGGAGTCAGACCATGGCCCAGGATGTCAGACTACATCCAGCAGGGCTATCAGATGACATATAATGATGGATGATGATCTCTAAGAGGGAGTGGGAATCGTGATTTACCATACACCTGCCATGTTGCCAGGCATAGTCTGAGAATTCTACATACACAGTCTTTATGACGGCCCTATGAAGCAGGTGCTGTTTTAGTAACCCTGTTTAACAGGTGAGTAAAGAGGTTTAGAGAGATGAAAGTCAGAGAGTGACCTTCCCTGGGTCACATAAATCTTAGGTGGTGAAGGCAGGTCAGTCTGACTAAATGACATGCTCTTTGATTTAACTTTTTTTTTTTTTTGTCTCGCTCTGTCCCCCAGGCTGGACTGTAGTGGCATAATCTCTGCTCACTGCAGCCTCTGCCTCCCAGGTTCAGGCAATTCTCCTGTCTCAACCTCCCGAGTAGCTGGGACTACAGGTGTGAACCACCACGCCTGGCTAATTTTTGTATTTTTAGTAGAGATGGGGTTTCACCATGTTGGTCAGGCTGATCTCGAACTTCTGACTCAGGTGTTCCACCCGCCTCGGCCTCCCAAAGTGCTGGGATTACTGGTGTGAGCCACCACACCCAGCCAATTTAACTTTTTATTATGGGAAAATTTAAGCATATAGAAGACTAGACAGAATGGTGTAACCAACCCTCACTCACCTGTCACCAAGCTTCATTGATCAACTCTTGGCCAATCCTAATCCACATCCATTTCACCCTTTCCTTATTTTGAAGCATATCTCAGACATCATATAGTTTTGTCCATAAATACTTCAGTATGTGCCTTTACAAGACAAAGCCAATTTTAAAAACATAACTAAAATACCATTGCTATGCCTTAAAACTTTGCAATAATTTCTTAAGATTACCAAATAACAAGGTAGCACCTTTAATTCACATTTCCAGTCACTGTTCTACTCTCCCCAGCTGCCTCTTTTAATAAAAATAATAATACCTCTTCCACTGCAAAGCCCTCCCACACACATTATCTCATCTAACGCTCATATCTGCCCTTGGCCCTACACAGGGTTGGACTTTCTTCCTTCCGGAAATGTGAGAAAGTCTTTCTAGAAAGGCTCAGAGAAGTGAATGGACTCACCCAAGGTTACACAGTAGGTTACGGGCAGAGTCCCTAAACTCCTGTCTCCCAGCCCTTGCTTCTCTCCACCTTAGGGACCTCACAATGGGAGGTTCCAACTGTCAAGCACAGAGGCCAAGGCAGTGATGGGGGGTGTCCTGGAGGAGCAGGACGAGAGACTCTCCCCGCAGTGGTGGCAGGCTGGACAGTGCACGTTCTCAGCTGGAGAGCTATAGCTGAGCCTCTTTCTCTTAATAACAACAGTACTAATTCCCTGGCACAGGCTTGTTTGTGTGCAGTAGCTCCCCAAAGCCTAGGCCGTGGCTGGGGCTTATCATCTGGCCTCCTGAGTGGCATGCCTTAAGACCCCTGCACTAGGGCAGATGGGATACTGAAGCCCAAAAGGAAGGCACAATAACCACATCACTCAGTCAGCCCCATTCTAATTCTGCTTTTCACCTAAGTACAGAAGGAGGGCAAAGGTTGCTCTGTTTTTCTTCTGGGAACCTCCTTGCCTAGCCAGCCCCACACATGCAGAGAATGCCAAGGATTCCATTCTAAATCCCCTGGCTTTTATGGCTAATTCTTCCATTAGTCTGCAAGCTATAGAGCAAACCCTTCAGCCTGGCACTCAAGGCCTGTAGTCTGCCCAACACCACTGAGGTAACCTATCATGGATAGCAAAGAGACCATGGTGCAATTTCAGGGAAAACAAAAAAGCTTTATACAAGCTAATTCCTGGAGTTGTCCAGTTAGAGCTTCACTTCCTTAGCTTTTGACTGTGTCGTCTGTCTAAACGCAAGCATTGTCGCCACCAACCGTGTCCATTATGTCTTCTTCCATACCTCATATTGAATGTCCTAATAATACTGCTTGCTACTCATTTGCACAGATGTACTGTGACATTTCATTTTTCTACGACTTTGCTCATGCTGTTTCCTCTGCCTGGAAATTTATTTCTTCCTTCTTCGTCCACTAACTACCAGGGTATCTCAGAACTCAACAGAGACATCACCTCCTCCAGGGAAGATTCCTGAATGTCTCCTTCCCCTCATCAGCCTTTCCACTCCCCACATTGGGTGAAGGGCGCTTTCATGGGCTTATCTTTATCTTAGCACTTATTTCAGTGTACCACACTCAGCAGCTTGTGAGCCTTCAAGGGCAGGGATCATGTGTTGTTCATCTCAGCCTCCCCCAGGCCTAAACACAAGGCATGGCACATAGTAGGATCTCAACTTAATGTGCTCGTTGAAATACTTTAACTCCCTGAACCCTCACTGCAGCCCTGTGGGTCAGGCTGCCCAGGAGTCATGATGCCTCTCATTTTATGGATGTGGAGGCTAAGACAAAGAGGGGTGAGTGACATGCCCCAGGCTCCATGCTGAGAGGGAAGCCAGCCTCTCACTCATGCCTCCTGGTCTAGCTGCCACCCACTCGGACCAGCCCTGGATGCCCAGGTCAGAGGATCTGGGCATCCTCTGACAAAGTGGAGCAGAAGGCAGGGCTTCCAGGCACATCCAGCACAGTCCCTGTTGCCCCAGGGTAAAGCCCAAATTCCTCCTCCTGGCATAACGACCACCCCAAGGCCATCTCTCCAGCCTCATCCTTTAAACTCCTTCTCAGATACCCCTGTTGAGCCACACCTGCTTATCCACCTGAGCTTTAAGGACCTGGGCTCACCTGAGTTTTAAGAACCCTGTACTTGGTGCCCAAACTCTGTCCCCATTGCATCCTGGGACTTCACAATCAATTCAACTAGATGAAGAGGCAGAACAGATGTTCACCGAAGTCTTGCAATGTCAGAGTGAAGAAACAGCAAAGTGTTTGGAACACATAGAAGGGCTCAGCCCTTCCCAAACTGTGTTTGTGGAATACTACAATCCTGAGAGATGCTTATAGCTATTCCTCCCACAAAAAAACCCATGGGCAATATATAATAACAATGCCCAGAGCATCTTACATGCAATGTTGTCTTTCATCCTAACAATATCCCTAAAAGGCAGGGTCCATATTTTTCTCTGAACTGTGAGGAAACTGCAGCTCACAGAAGCTAATGAACTTCCCCATGGTTGCACAGCTAGGCAGTAGTACAACAGGATTCCAAACTCATCTTATGCATTTTGCCACTTTGCAAGTCTACCTTTCTGTCTACTGCACTGTCCCTCGAGGAGATTCAAGATGCCATTAGCATGCTGAACATCCTGAGGATTCTTGTTTAAATTTAAGCATTGGCCAGGTGTGGTGGCTCACGCCTGTAATCCCAGCACTTTGGGAGACCAAGGTAGGTAGATCACGAGGTTAGGAGTTTGAGACCAGCCTGGCCAATATGGTGAAACCCCGTCTCTACTAAAAATACAAAAAATAGCTGGGTGTGGTGGTGGGTACCTGCAATCCCAGCTGCCTGGGAAGCTGAGGCAGGAGAATCGCTTGAACCTGGGAGACGGAGATTGCAGTGAGCCGAGATCACTCCACCGCACTTCAGCCTGGACGACAGAGTGAGACTCTGTTAAAAAAAAAAATTAAAAAGTTTAAGCATCTTTCACACCTATTTGAGGCTAGAACAACTCCCTCCCCACCACTACTTTTTGTTTGCTGAATCCTATTCCTGTCCCACAGAATACAAACGTTTCACTGAACACAGTTTTTGAAGTACTGTCCTGAAAAATATTAGCTCTTGTCCTGACAACCTGAGAGCACAGGATGGAGGCCATGAAGAAAGCTTGGAGACCTCTGTGCAGAGCCTCTTTGTTGTACATATGAAGTTCTGAGACCCAGAGAGTAGCAGGTGTTCTCAGGTTGCACAGCCAAGGAGGGGAGGAACCATGGCCAAGAATGGCCTTTTCACTCCAGGCAGGCTGGTGGGGCTGGCATTTTGGAAAGCTCTCAGTAGATGGAATTCACACACCTTCCTGTAGAGGCCGCACAGGCTTCAAGAGATGGAAACTGCTGGAAGGAGCACCGTCTTACTGAAAATAATCTCAAGATCCCAGGACCACAAAGCTAGATGTTTCACATCAAGCCTAATTCCCCCAACACACAGACCCAGAGAGGAGAAGGACTTGTTCAAGGCCACAAAGCATGTTCAAAGCACAGCTGGAACTAGAATCCAAGTGTCCTGCCCCTGCCTCCAGCTCCAAGGCTCTGTCTCGCCTTTCCTGCAGTTGTTGATATGTGTGTCTGTCTCCTCAGCCTGGCCGGAGGCACTTTGAGAGCAAGGTTCATGCCTGACTTCCCAGCTCCCAGCATTTAGCACTAAAGAAATATTGATAAGTGAAGGAAGGCAGGGCCTGGTGGCTCAGACCTATAATCCCAGCACTTTGGGAGGCTGAGGCAGGAGAATCACTTGAAGTCAGGAGTTCTATATAGCCTAAGCAACATAGTGTGATCCCATCTCTTAAACAAAAAAAAAAAAAAATTAATTAACTGGATGTGGTGGTGCATGCCTGCAGTTCCAGCTATTTGGGAGTCTAAGGCAGGAGGATCACTTGAGCCCAGGAGTTTGAGGTTACAGTGAGCAATCACATCACTGCATTGCAGCCTGGGAAACAGAGCAAGATTCTGTTTCAAAAAAGAGAAGGGAATGAATACAAGAAATATTTGATTTTTACCAAAAACCCTATTTCTCAGCTTGATCGTTTACAGGGCTGGGATTACCTTTTGGCTACTTCCAAAAATGATTGCACCCTCAAAGGATAAATATTTGCTACCAAAAAGTAACAGCAACACTTATATTGTGCTTAATATATATGTGTATGTACACATACATACACATGCCTGGTGTGAGGGATATGGCAGTAAACATGACAGATACTGTCCCTACTGTTCATGCCTTCGTAAAGCTTACATTCTGGTAAAACAGATAATCATTAAACAATTTATTTCACAATTAGCCAATTAAAATGGTAGTAATGGCTACAAAATAGCGGTAGAGTGAACTGCACTGTGATTAGCTTAATCAGAGTCGAAAGTGCTAATCTGCTGAACTTCTTAAAAGCTGTCATTAAAAGAAACCTTTCCATAGCTCCATACAGCAGTTGTAAAAAGAAAGCAGAGAGAAAGAAGTTCTTATTTATCTGAGGGAAATTAAAAGAAATTCTTAATCAACACATATTCCTGCAAAACAAGACTCCTTACAAGCAAATTAGAGAGAAGATATTCAACAGATATTCAGCAAGAATACCTTGTGAGCACCCACTGTATGATGGAACTTGATGGCAGCTATCCCAACAGTACCGTGTATGATACCAAGTAGGAGTTATTATTGTACTTAAAGAGGAGAAACTAAAAGGTCAGAGAGGCTAACCAATTCTTCAAAGTTCAGCCATGTAGCTACCAGGTAGGATGAGGATTTAAGCCCAGGTTGATGTACAGCAGTGCCCAGAATCTTTTCCTACACCATGTTGTGTTTTCTAATCTTAAAAGCTGATCAGCCAAGAGTTGAAACTTTGGACTCTGACATCATAGGTATGCAAAGTCTTCTTGTCAATGCCATCTCTCCTCCATGGGGCCCTGGAGAAAGAACATTGCATTTTCTGGGAATGAAGAGGATCAAAATGAGAAGATCATGTATGATGTAAACCACACTTCTTGGGGGAATTGTTAATTACTGGAATGATTGCATTCCTTTCCTCTGAGATATAGGTTTCCTGAACAAAAAAGCTTTAATATTTTATTTATGCAAATGGAGAAACTATTCTACATCCCTCAAATAAGACGCCTAAATAGGATCTTTTCTCTGTATTTTCCTTCTCTAAGGCAATTCCACCTCTTGGCACAGCCAAACCTTGCCCAGAATTCTTGGCCCCAATTTCATGAGCAAAACTATATCCTACTAATCCAGTTTTCTTATAGTTTAAAAGGGACAATGGAGCTGCACTTTTCTTTTGAAGGGAAAAGGGCTCATCTTTTTCTGGATTCATCCATTGGCCTGGGAACAATCTTTATCTGATCACCACATGGGCCTGATTCCACAAATGCCTTTTCTCATCAACGGGAGTACTTTGGAGCATTTTCTAACATCCAGAAGGAATCCAACTTTGGAATAGGGAAGTATAGATTATGCCTTGGCCAGTGTGCCTTCCTGGAAGCTGGCTCTTGGAATCCCACTGCTCCCACAACCCCTAGCCTATTCCATCATGGAGGTCTGGGAACCTGAATGTCCACCACACTGCTGCTCCTGAAACAGACATTCTGTCTTCTTGAGAGTGAGCAGGGAAGAGGGCACCTGGACAGGCATGTATGAACAGCCCTCCCTCCTGAGGAGCTTGCCTTTCAGGTTTCCTAAGAGCCAATGTGCCTGTGGATTCTATAATGAGGAGGGATTTGTTTGTTGAAGGATCTTTTCAGCTTTATTGCTTAACTCAAAGGTGAGAAGGGGGTGGGGGCAAGATGAAAACTACTCTACTTTGCCTTCCTGCATAGTTCAAATTTAAGCTTTGTCTGCAGCTGCCCTGAAACAGCAGCTAAGATAGTTTTAAAGATGGGGATGCAGGAGTTCTAGCCCTGGATTTGCCCCTTAATCTGCTACATAACCAAGGCCAAATCTTCCCTCTCTCTGGGCCTAAGTCTCCCCATCTGCACAATGAGATGATGGGGTGCTATGATCTGTGCCTCAGCTCCCTCCTCTGTGCAGTGGGCATTGCAACAAATATCCCACTCCACCCTCCTGATTGTTAGATCAACATGGAGGGATGTCAACTAGATCTGAGAACTGACGGCCTCCTTTTGACAGTTTGATGTATTAGAACTATAAAGCAGGGGCAAATTCTCAGTGGCTCTGATATTTCTTCGGTAGTGGCTAACTGTCTGTGTAGCAAATGTAATTTATTTTCTTTGTTTTCATCTCAAAAACCTTTTCAAATTGCAGAAGAGCTGCGAAAGACACAAAAGAGAATTCTCATATATTCTTCACCCAGCTTTCCCTGAGGTTAACATCTTATATAACCACAGAACAATTTTCAAAACTAAGAAATTAACATTGGTACAATACTAGTAATGAGACTACAGACTTTACTCAGATTTCACTAATTTTTCTACTAATGTTCTTTTTTAATCCAAAATTCAACACAGGGTACCACATTACATTTAGCTGTCATGTCACTTTACTCTTCTGCAATCTGTGACAGTTTCTCAGTCTTCCCTTTTTTCACAACCTTGACATTTTTGAAGAATACTACTCAGGTATTTTGCAGAATGACCTCAATCTGGGTTTGCCCGATGTTTTCTCATGACTTGACAGAGCTAGTGAATTTTGGGAAAGAATATCACAGAGATGAAGTTCCATTCTTATTGCATCATAGCAGTGGTATGATATGAATACTGTTATCACTGGTGATGTCAAATTTGATCATGTGGTTAAGGTGGTGTCTTCCAGGTATCTCTACAGTAAAGTACTGTTTTTTCCCTTTCCCCATAGTCTACTCAGAAAAGAGAATCACTGAGTTCAGTCTAGACTACACACAGTTTAAGAAGTAAGGAGTGAAGCTCCACCTCCTGGAGGGAGGAATATCAGGGTTTGTGGACATATGTTAAAACTACCACAGTTGATGCAGGATAGGTAAGCCCTAAAGTGGGGCTTAGCCCAAGAGGGTTCTTTGCTTCACCCAGGAAAGAATTCAAGGGCAAGTCAGTGATAGGTAGAAGAAAACAGCTTTTTTGAAGCGGCAGTGTGTTACAGCTCCGGTGGTGTTACAGCTCCGTGACTGCTCCTGCAGAGCAGGACTACCCCATAGGCAGTGTGCTGAGAGTAGCAGCTCAGGGCAGTCATATTTATAACCTACTTTTAATTACATATAGATTAAGGAGCACTTTATGCAGAAATTTCTAGGAAAAGGGCACTAACTTTTGGGTCATCAGGTCATTGCCATGGAAAGGGGCAGTAACTCCTGGGTGGTGCCACGGCAATGGTAAACTGACATGGCATGCTGGTGGGCATGTGTTATGGAAAGCTGCTTCTACCCTATCCCTGTTTTAAGTAGTCCCCAATTTGATCCGGTGTCCAACCAAACCCCACCTCGAGTTGAGTTCCGCCTCCTACCTCACAGTGATTAACAAATATTTAGGAGGAGGTCCTCTGAGGCTATATAAATATCCAGTTTCTTCTTAAAATTTTGTCCACCAATTTTATCATAGTCAGTGGATATTGCAATTACTGTTACAGTGTTCTAATGGTGATCTTCTGTTTTCTTAGTTTCTTCTATATTTACTATTTGAAATTCTTCTGTAAGGAAGATTTGTCTCTTCTTCCATGTTTATTTATTTATTCAATCCATTTTTATTTATATCAATATAGACTCATGGATATTTATTTTATTCTTTAGGTTATAACGCAGTACCACATTTATTAACCTTGTTGCTCAACTTTAGGCACTGGGAGCTCTTTCAGGTTGACTTTTATGTCCTTTTGACATGCCCTATCTTTATTTTTTAAATATACTTTCTTTCTTGCTGGCACTTTAGGATTTAGGACCATCTTGTATTTATTTTCCTTGACTCAGTTCTAGAACTACCCATTTCTCCAAGACGCCTTTGTTCCTTTTATTAGAGAATGGTATTTAGGAACCAAGATTTGTGGGTTGAGAGTGCCCATTGCTACTGGAGTGTCACTGCTTCTAGGCCTTCTCAGCAGACAGAGCAAGGAAATATAAATAAATATATACATATACTAACCTACGAATATACATGTATCTATACTTATTTCTGAATCTATTTGTATATATATTAAAATAAACATGAATTTATACTGACACTAGCCCTGCAGAGTTCACTTTAGTCTTTCCCATTATCAATTGTGACTTTCTTTGACAATGAGAAACCTGGTTCCCATTATCTATCATTTATTTATTTAACTTGTATATATATTAAAATAAACATGAATTCATACTGACACTAGCGCTGTAGGGTTCATACTAGTCTTTCCCCTGTTATCAATTGTGACTTTTTCTTTGACAATGAGAGACCTGGCTCCCATTATCTATCATTTATTTACTTATTTGTTGAACACTTACATACATATAAAGTAGCTTCAGAATGCTAACCTGTACTCCTATGAGATATACATCTACCAACTATAGCACAGTGTTTATAAATGGCTTGTTTTGTCTTTAACTACATATAATTTTTAATATTTAAAACAAGGCTTGGATTCACACCCCAGCTCTGCTACTCACTGGCTGTATAGATATAAGGCACACACTTAACTTCTCTTTTATTTCAGTTTGCTCACCTATAAAATGAGAATAAACTCTGCTCTGCCTGATTCATAGCCCTGATGGTGGGGATGAATTATAGGAGATATAAAGGGGCTCAGAAGAATTGCCTAGCACCCCTCAAATGCCCAATGTCATTACATCACTGTCACTGAGCTCCAGCTTTGGGCCTTGCACATGGCAGTTTCTACCCTTGGAGTCTTGTCCTGCTCTAAGGCACATACAAGGGACACAAGCATCCACTCCTTTCTGCATCCAACTCAGTGAGTCTGATCCAAGCTGGGAGGGAGGCTGGTCTCTGACTAAATAAACACAGACATTAAGAGCATCTGAGCTCTTGGAGGTTTTCACTACTCACTGGAGCATTTCAGCCCGATCAGCCTGTCCAGAGCCAAAGCTCACAAATGGCCTTTTCCCTCAGCTGCCTCAAGCAGTAGCCTTCCTGGGGGCCTTCTCCTTCATTTGGAAGACCCCCACACCCTGGGATGGGAAGCTTTGCTCTCACTCTGTGTTGAAGACTGTCAGGGTCCATTCCTTTTCTGGTTCCCAGCTTCCCTATCTGTAAAACGAGGGAGTTGGATTAGATCATACGTCACAAAGTGGTAGCCAGATCCAGCAGGTATGTGTTCCATTCAGCCCACAGAGCATTTTCAGTATGTTTTTTAAAAAATTAAAACACTTTCGGCCGGGCGCGGTGGCTCAAGCCTGTAATCCCAGCACTTTGGGAGGCCGAGACGGGCGGATCACAAGGTCAAGAGATCGAGACCATTCTGGCTAACATGGTGAAACCCCGTCTCTACTAAAAAAATACAAAAAACTAGCCGGGCGAGGTGGTGGGCGCCTGTAGTCCCAGCTACTCGGGAGGCTGAGGCAGGAGAATGACGTAAACCTGGGAGGCAGAGCTTGCAGTGAGCTGAGATCCGGCCACTGCACTCCAGCCTGGGTGACAGAGCGAGATTCCGTCTCAAAAAAAAAAAAAAAATTAAAACACTTTCTATTTTAGAGCAGCTTTAGGCCTACAAAACAAATGGGCAGAAAGTATTGAGAGGTTCCATATGTTACTCTTCCCACTCCCACCTTAACAGTTTAACCCTTTGTTATTAACATCTTGCATTAATATAGTGCAAGTGTTATAACTGATGAACCAACATCAATACATTATTATTAACTAAAGCCCATGATTCATATAAGGGTTCATTCTTTGTACTGTGCAGATCTACAGGTTACAATAGATGCATGAGGTCATGTATTCACTATTACAGTAGCATGCAGAATAATTTCACTGCCCTAAAAATCTGCTGTGCTTCTCCTATTCATACCTCTCACTTCCTCCCAAACCCCTGGTAACCACTGATCTTTTTTTTACTGTCTCTATAGTTTTGCCATTTCCAGAATGTCAAAAATGATATGCAATCATACAGTATGTAGCCTTGTCAGATTGGCTTCTTTCACTTAGCAATATTCATTTAAGATTCCCCCCCATATGTTTTTGTGGCTCGATAGTTCACTTCTTTTTGGTGCTGAATAATATTCCATTGTATGGATGTACCACAGTCTATTTACCCATTTACCAGTATGATTTTTTGGCTGGAACTATTGCCAACATTCAAGAATGAGAGGCATTACTTTGAAATTCAGATTTTCAGATTCTCTTAAAGAATGCGAAGATTTGGTGATGTTGGGTCTATCTTCCCAGCTGGCAATAATTGGTGGGAATTGAATAGCAGTAGCTCTCTTCGGATGGGGTACAAGGGATTGAGGCACATGCACTACAATCCCCTCCTGTCCTTCCTATGTGACCTGCCAAGTCCTGGTAAGAACTTAGACCACGTTTGCATCTTATTAGCTGAGTGTCTCCAGGCAAATGTGCTGATTGTTTTTCATTTGCACCATTTCCTAGCCCCCAATCTTACCTCCACCCTTTTCTGTCCTGCTCTGTGTCCTGAGACACTGAACCTGTAGACTGCATCTCCCAGGTTCCCTTGCTGGCTAGCTTCCAGGTGGGCTTGGCTGCAGAAGGCATTGGCAAGAGATCAGAGGGTGAGAGGAGAAAGGGACCACTCTCTACTCCCACTGCACTCCTCCACACCTGAGTACCTACTTTCTGGAAGGAGCTGCAGGTCCCAAAACCATGGCTTCTGCTGGGCAACCCTCCCTAACAGTCCCCAACCTCACTGGGCGCTGGCAACTCCATGCCTCCCTTTGCTTCTTCCCACTGGGCTAGCCTCTGGGTCATCTCTTGTTTCCTCTCTTAACTTTGTTATTCCTCTGTAAGTGATCCTTTCATTGAAGTCTCTATTTGAACCATCTGGGTGCATTCTGTTTCTTGTTGAGAGTGATAAAGCAAAATGCTTATTTTCTCTGTGCCTCAGTGTCCTCATCTGAAAATGAGAATTGTATTAATGCCCACTTCACAGGGATGATATGGCACTCAAATGAGAAAATGTATATATGATACCTAGTTCAGTGCCTGGCATAGGTAAGTTCTCAATGAATGTTCATTAATATTATTATTACCATCATCATCATTCTCATTAGAATTTATAACCTGGGGCTTTATGATCTTTATAGGTCCTTACAGCATGGACGGAATATGAATGGGTGATTCTCTACACAAAAGTTGCTGCCAATCCAGATATTATTTTAGTCTTTTGATCTCAAGGTAGAGTTGAGGCTTAGATAATAAAAATTATAATTATATCTTGCCATTTATAAGCAAGAGGACTGTGCCTCTTACAGAGAGGTTTCTTCACGTGATGTCAGTCATTTGGAACTTTCATCCCCTGTTACAGATAACAGGTCACATTTATGGAGCACTTTCTCTATGACAAATAACCTGAGTCTGTACATGTGAAATTATATAATGCCACACATTACTGCCTCTACAGATACAATCACTGAGGTTCAGAGAGACAAAGTGACTTGTCCAAGGTCACACGGTCAGTAAGTTTTTAAACTGGGACTAACCCAGGACTAACCCAGGTCTCCTGGCTCCAAGTCTGGTACATTTCCCATTATATACCCTGCCCCTTTATGGGCAAGGACTCTGCCACACCAATACCTGTGAGCTCTCCTCACCACAAAAATCTTCCCACTTCTAAACAGAAACATCACTCAGCCTTATAAATTTCCTAATTAAGGTGACAGGATCTTGAGAAGTGTAAAGTGATATTATTGAAGGTGGGGTGGAAGTCCGCCCTTGATCGCCCCTTTTCCTTGCCAGGCTCCAGCAAACAAGCATCCACTCTCACTTCCTGATGTCAGCCAGTCTCACCGAGTTTACGCCCAGTTTGATCTCCTTTGACGTATATCCTTGTGAGAGGGGAAAAACCGAGTCAGCTGGAAGATCCCAGTGAGGAGGAAGCAAAAAATGAGGCTCAGACAGAGAAACCAAATCCCTCCACTTGGATGTGAGTGTGACAAATATGTGTGCAATAAAGAAAAGGAGGGATGAATGAGTAAATGAATCCACCAAGGCGCCAGAGCTGGGGATCAGACTACAAGGTCGGAACTCATCTCCCTTGTATCACCTTGCTGAGCCTCAGTTTCCTCATTTGTGGAATGGGCTGCCACTGCCTGCCATTTGGGAGTTGCCTTGGAGGTTGAAGGAGATCACATGTACACAGCACCTGGCACACAGTAGGACCTCAGGGATGGCTGATCTCTGCCCTCTTCCTTGTTTCAGTCTCCTGATACATTCCTTGACTTACCTGAGCCCTCTGGAAATGTATTCCAGTTTGAGGCCTCCTAGGTCGTTACAGCAATGACATCTGAAAATCATTGTAGTTGAGTTTTGTAGGAAGCAAAATGTGCAGCAACCTAACGTTCTGACTTCTTGGGCATATATTTGCATGTCTCGGCATTCAGTGATGTGCTGTGAACATGGCAGGTGCTTAAGAAATATCAGGTGACTTGATTTTCAGTGTAGATAGTTGAGGTTTGGATCATTGTCACCTCCTCATACTCTTAGTGAGCACTCTCACTGGGCACTTGGACATTTATAAAATCCCCAAAGCCCCCAAAAGCCTGAGAGGTAGTTAGGAAAATAGTTATCGCCATTTTTATGGTTGGGGAAACTGAGTCTGTGAGGTTAGGCAACTGTCAAGGGTCACAGAAGTCTCCCAATTCAGAATCCACTGGTCTTTACATTCTAATGAGCTGTCTGTTTATCTTTGACTGGGGGGAAAAAAAAAGGTAGCATCATTGAGCTAGCCTCCGAGTAATATTTCTCTCAGCCTCAGAAGAAGAGAAGCACCTTGCCAGGGGCATAGCACAATGGGAACCGAGTTGAGGCAAAAATATGAGTTTTCTCACTCTTTCCATCGAGCTTTTCTCATTCTGCTATGTGCCTTAGATTCAAAAGGATCTAAGGCAGGGAGTACTTGGAACAGACAAAATAAGAAATACTTCCAGTCCTCAGAGCCCTTGTAAATTAAATTCCCCTAGAGAGTGACTAGGAGAAGAGTTTCCAAGCCCAGCGTTCTGCCTGCCTGGGGGAGCTAAAGCTGGAATGTCTCCCAGGAGTCTAGGCCCGGCTGCTCTGCTGCTGCCCGAGAGGCTCAGAGATGGCATTCAAGTCCCAGATCCCCTGGCTGGAGCCAAGCATGGGGACCCCAGGGTGCTTGGATTCACACAGTGCCCTCCCCAGCCCTGCTCCTGACCCGACTGTCACAGGTGAGTGGACATCCAAGCAGGGGCTGGGAAGCAGAGATGGCTGGGGCTGCTAAGAAGGGCCAGATGGCTGGAGCTGCTAAGAGGGGCCAGGGCTCCAGGGCACACTTGACATGTCTCTCAGTGGAGCCAGGGACATGCTCCAGTGACACCCATGGCTGCTCCCTCATAGGGTACCCTCTGCCTCTCTGGAGGCTGCTTCTGGCCCTATCAAAAGGGGCCACTGGGAAATAGTCATGGGGTTCTACTCTGATCTGAGCAGCCAGAGGGAGTTACGTGAGCTGAGAGTTGTGAATAAACCCCTGTCCTTTGTACTTACTTACTCAACTTGACAAACATTCCCCATGGACTTGCCCTCTGTCAGACTGCACTGGGAACTGGGGATTCTGTAGTGAATCAGGCACTATGTTTGCCCTTCAGAATCTAGTAAGATTTGGGCTCACGTAGCCAAAATGCAAAACAGAGCATGCCAGGGCCCTGGAAGAGGAACTCCAGATTCCTGCTGCCTGGTCCAGAATCAGCTTAGCCCAACAATGCTAGGTGATCTTGGTCAAGTTGCTTAATCTCTCTACTCTCCGTTTCCACCCTTATCCTTCTTTCTCAAAGAGCTGCTCTAAGAAGAAAATAAGACAATCGGCCTGGACATACTTTGGAGTCAAAGCTGAATAGGGAGAGACGATTGCTAGAGTTTCACAGTGTCATCAGTAACACAGACACCATTTATTCAGCATCTCCCCAGGTACCAAGCATCTGATCAGTGTTGCATGTCATTCTTCCAACACTCCTGGTACAGCTATATTATTTTCTATATTTTAGAGATGAGAAATTGAGACTCAGAGAGGGGAGGTGACTTACCCATGGTCACACAGCTTGTAAGTGACAGAGCTGGGATTGGAACCAGGACATTTGGATTCCAGAGCCTATGTTCTTTCTGGACTTTCTTCCTTATTTCTCTCTCTCTCTCTCTCTCTCTCTCTCTCTCTCTCTCTCTCTCTTCCCCTCCCTCTCCTTTCTTTTTGGATGGCCCCTGGTAAATCCTCTTCACTCTTTCATTCAGCAATGACTTCTTGAACCCTTTCTCTCTAACAAGCATTGTACCAGGCTCTGAGCATACAGAGGTAAGCAGACTTGAAACCTTCCCTCCTGGACTCACAGCTCAGTGGGGAGAACAAGCAATGAAGAATAATTATAGGCATAACGACTCTAACCCAAGGGGAGAGACAGGGCCCCATGGGAGGGTGAACTTTATCTAGGAATTGAGAAGGTCTTCCAGAGACAGTGATATTTAGATAAAATCTGAAGGCTGGCTAGGAGTTGGCCAGACAAGAAGTCAGGGAGGAGGAAACAGCATGGAGTCTGGAGTCCAAAGGGCTCGAGGAACACAACACGACAGATGCGCCATTTGAGGAACAGAAAGACACCAGGAGCACAGGCTGCAGGGAGAAGTGGTACACGGACTGGCAGCAGACGGAGGCAGGAGCCCTGTGACACATGTCAAGGAGTTCGGACTCTCTCCCGGGGGTCCTTGAGAGCAGATCCCATAGGGTTTGCATACCCTTCCTTTTACATCTTCATGGCTTCCTCATCCCTGCTCTGACTGTTCAGTCGGCAGCTGAGGAGTGAGGAGGGGCAGGGGCCAGGGAAGCTGACAGTGACCAGAGGAGCTGAGGTCAGTGTAGAGCTGTGGATAGGACAAGGAGGGACTGGGCCAGGACAGTGCAGCACTTGGGAGAGCTCTCAGTGGTGCTTGGACTTGAGGGCAGTCAGGAATCATTCATTCATTCCTCATTCATTCATTCTACAGATGTTTACTGAATGCCTACTATGTTCTGGGCACTGGGGGAGACCTCAGAAAACAGACATAATTCTGTTACTTTCTAGTGGAGAGACAGAAAACAAACATAACAAATGAGACAATTACGCATTATATGAGAAGGTGACAGGTGTAGGGAAAGAATAAAGGAAGGAAGGCTCTCGAGGGCAAGCAGGGCCAGGTGGCTATGACTGACAGGATACTCAAAGAGGGCTTCTTGGAGAAGGTGCCATCTGCACAGGACATGAAGGTGGGGAGGAAGGAGCCAAAGGCACCCACAGGGAAGAGTGTTTCAGGCAGAAGGAACATCAGGCGCAAGGCCCTGAGGCAGGAGGATGGCGGCTCTGTGCGGGGTTGGGGTGAGGGAGCAGGAGTGGGTGACCTCAGAGAGGTAGTGGGCAGGGAGGGAAGAGAGGTCACAGGTCAGGTAGGTGGAGCCTAGAGGGCACAGTGGGGACTTGGCTTTTCCTCGGGGTAAGATGAACTGACACTGGGGAATTTTGATCAAAGAGGTGGCGTGATTTAACTTCTTCTTTCACAGGACCCGCCTGGCTGCTGGGTGGGTACGAGAGGGTTGGGGTAAGAATGGAGGCAGAGAGAGCAGTTAGGAGGCTATTGCTGTCATTCAGATGAGATTAGTTTGAAGTGGGAAAGTTGAGTTCAGCACAGAAGAGGTTAACGATACCAGCAATGGAGCTACCAAGGCTGTAACTGGGGGCCAAGGTGGGACCAGAATAGAGAGGGACAGAGACAGCCCACCTTCCTGTTTCCCACCTGTGTGAGTCTGGGAAGCTGAGAGGCCCAAAGGGGAGTCCAGGCCCTTGGGGTGGAGGCCCCTGTCCATCCTGCATTCTAAAATCTATATTTTCTAGGCCCTTCTTCCCTGGCTCTTTACTATTGCCTGGATCTCCTGCATCGAGTCTCACCTCCCCCAGCCTATCCTTCAAGCTACCTCAGAGTGCTCTTCCAAAACATACCTTGGACACCGTCATTCCCTTGCACCAAGACCTTTGGGGATCCCTTTGTTTCAGGGCAAAGTCAGATCTCCAGTTCCCTCATGATCCGGCACCACCCTAACCTCCCAGCCTCATCTCTCACCATTTTCCATCACATACTCAATACCCCAGCCACATTCAGTGCCCTGCCCCTTCCCAGACCTCAAGCTTTCCTTGTCTTTGCTTAAAAATGTTCACTCCAGTTGATAGAGCTTCACCATCGAGGTCCTCCAGGAAGACTTCTCAGACTTTCATCCCCTTCCCAAGCTGGATGAGATCACCCAGAACTTGAACAGCTGGTGGACCAGCCACTTTATTTCTATCAAGAGCCCAGAAAAGGGGAGGGGCAAAGGAAAGTAACGGTGAGCACTCAGGGGCAGAATGGCCAGTGTGTGAGACTTTGAACCACACAAGAAGGAGAGAAAGGCAAGCCTCCCTGGCTAGCCTGAGGCATACTGGCCCATGATCCTTAGAGGTAATGTGGAGGGAGCTCCAATGGGTTATGGCCAAGTATGTTATTGGGCAAACCACTCTCCAAAGAAGGGAAAAAGGGAAGCTCCCTGTTAGTAAGCTACCACCATGTGCCAGGCACTTTCCCTACTGTGTCTACTCTGCTCAGCAATACTGTGAGGCGGGGATTATGATCTCCTCTCATCGGTTTCTCCGGTGACTTCTAACCAAGGCTGTGGCAAGGTTTTGTGCTATAGACAGCATTCGCCCTGCACTTTAAAACTAGGTAGACTTTGGGCATGTAGAGGTGAAGTTGGGATAGGGAAGGGAACAAAGGGCATTTTAGGCAGAGGGAATAAAATAGAGAGGGAAAAGAGGAGGTAATTATGGGTCCCTGGATTTTAAAAGTAGAGTTGCCTCTGTTTCATTTTTTTAAAAAAGAGTATACGCCGAGGAGTAGCTGGAGCTAAGTCTGCGAAGGCCAATTAGGGTCCGTTCTTGTAAAAGAGCCCTGAATGCCAGGCTAAGGCAGGGAAATTAAGAGGCAGTCCCCTCCCCTTGCACCCAGAAAGTTTCCAAGCTGGTGGCTTCAGTGGAGAGGGGAGAACAGAACACAGCAACACAGAAGAAAATGGCTTCTCTTATCACAGCTAACCAAGCAATTTTAGCAGGCTTTTGGAGGAAAGAAAAAAGCAACAACAAAATCTGCCAGGCTTTGCTTGATGGTGTCTACAGGGGAATTTTGGAAACAGACAGGCTTGTGGATCAAAATATAAAGCTCACCACTTAAATAGCTTTATTTCTCAACAGCTGCACTAAGTCCCTAAGCCTCCCAACACACGGGAGGAGGTAATAGGCTTCGCTGCTCCTTGCAGAGGACAGACACCCCAGTCTGCAAGCACCTCGGGCCCCAGCTCAGACCTCACAGGGGAAGTGGGGCCCCATCCCCAGGGGATGGCTTAGGAAGGACCCAAGAGGGCAGGGGAGTCACTGAGTGGGGAGTGTGTCTTCTTAGATCTTGGGCCACTCTCATAAAGTTCCACCCTAACTTGGCATTGAGGCCCAAACGGGAGATATTTGGAGGCCCATTCAAGGCTGAGGAATGGATTTCCAATGGTCCCAGTTGCCCACCACTCCCAACTCCACACTGGGCTTCCATTTGCTTTGCTCTGGTCATCGACTGTATGATATAGTCAGCACTGCAGGGCCTCACCATTAAGGAGCTGTTGAAAAGCCCAGTCCCTGCCCCCGGCCCATACTCAACACCCCACAACCCACCTGCCAGGCCGTATAGGTCTATCAGCCTCCACTGAAGATCAGAGAACATCAGAAAATTGCAGCCGTAAAACTGGATTCCAAATATAACTCTTCCAAGGGACAAAAACAAAGAAATACAAACCCTCCATGAGTTATTTTCTCATGTTTCTTGTCTTGAAGACCACTTTGCTTTTCCTTCTCTGTGAAAAAAATCCCTTTGCCTGTCCTTCACCAGGTGAACCCTCACAGTAATGAGACTAACTCAAAGTCAGAGAAATCCATCGCACACAATACACTCAGCAGGAATTTCCCAAAGACCAAGTCTAGAATAGTCATGCAGGGCCTTAGCAGAACAACATGAGGTGAACTTCGGTGCTCAAAAGACAGTCCTCTTCTATGTGTCTTCACCAAAATGAAATGAAAATGCCACTGGTTCTTCCCACCACCTCCCAAATGGTAATATTTGGAACACACACACACTTTCAAAGCTAAACAATAATTCTCAAAGCCAGTGTAGACTCTAGACTACCAGAAGAAAGACATTTTTACAAATGCACATAATCTGCACAGATTCTCCCGCCCACATGGATATCCATCTTATATGTACCCCTTTTTGCTCATGCCAGTTGGAATTGTGTTGCTATCACTTAAAATGGAAAGAGTCCCAACCAGTGCACCTCATCTCCCTGTATTGGTTAAGAAACATTCAGCCTCAAATAACAGAAATGTATTATGTCACAAAACAGAAAGTGTGGAGTTGGGATGGGCTTCAGGGTAGGTTGATTCAGGGCTTCAGTGGTGTCTTCAGGTTCTTCCAAGCTCCTTACTCTGCCTAGAAACAAGGACACATCAATTTTAAACATCATATCCATATGGAATCTTCCACATGATGTCAATCTGAGGAAATAGAGGAACCATTTCTTACTATGTCTGCCTCTCAAGAGTAAGGCAAGGAAACCTTCCCCAAAGTCCTCAGCAGGTATTTCCTGTGTTTCATTGGCCAAAATCGGATCTCATGGCTTTCCTCAATCACTAAGTTGAGACAGAGACACTGGCAAACGAAATGGGATTTTCCTTAGACCAATCAAGCACTCCTCTGAAGTTGGGGGTGGGGTCAGAGACCCCCAGGGGCAGCTGGCTGTGTCTAGAAGTGTATGATGGGGTTACCTCAATCACACTAGAGTTCTGTTAGGAGAGAACAAAAGGAAAAGGGAACTGGCAGGTAGCCCATAATGTGCACTGCACTACATCCAATGGTTACCCTGGCCAAAGCTTTCCTTAAACTTAGGCCACACCAAATTCTCAGGCAGAGAATGGTGATCATAAGACATCCACACACCAAGTCTAGAACCAAACTTCAGGTGTCGACATTTGTACTTCTAGTCACTTTGAGAAAAATTCTCTGGACTGCTGTCGGGGGGTGGACTAAAGTGAGGTGGGACTAAATGCAGGAACACCAGTTAGGACGTCAGTCCAGCTGTCAGCCCAGCACCAGTAAAATCAGGAGACAGCCCAGCCCAGGAACGCCAAGGCATGAGTCAGAACTAAGTTTTCGGTCAGAAGGCTGAAGAAAAGAAGGGTGTGTTGTCAGAGGGAGAATTCTTGAGGATTTTGCCAAAGGAGGATCTCAGGGCCCTGAGCCCTTCTGTGCAGGAAAGGCGGGCAGACAAGACTCTGTGAGTTGGGTGTGGAGGGAGGGGGTCCCCAGCGCCATCCCCTTTACATGTCCTGAATGTTGTGAGGCAGGTTGGGTGAACAAGACCCTCACTAGGACTGCCCTTAAAGCTCTTCGCTCCGTTGGCTCACCAGCCATTCCTTGGTGATGGGGACGGGAGTGTGGGATTTGATTCCCCCAGCCTCACCTCAACCTGCATTCTCCAAACACTCTATGCTCTTTCTTGCCTTCAAGTCTTTGGCTCTGCTGTTCCCTTATCAAAAAGACTTTCTCCCACCCAGGCCTCCTAACTCATCCTTCACAGTATAGCCTTTGTGGCCCCAACTGAGTGAGTAGCTTCCTCCTTCTACTCCCACACAGCTGGAGGGCTGCATGCCTCCCCTTGGGTTGTAGTTTCTATCCACAGGCTGGTCTGTTTGTCTCATAGAATGAGCCGGGGTCTCTCAGGAGCTGGAACCATGTTTTGTTCATCGTGGTGGCCTCCACAGTGCCCAGCACAGCATAAGTCAACAACTCCTGCTAAGAAAGGAGGATAGGAAAGATGGAAAGAAGGGAGGCTCCTGCCACCTCCTCTAGAGCTGAGTTGTCCAATATGGTACCCACCAGCCACATGTGGCTATTTAAATTTAAACTAATTGGGCCAGGCATGGTAGCTCACATCTGTAATCCCAGCACTTTGGGAGGCCAAGGTGGATGGATCACCTGAGGTCAGAAGTTCGAGACCAGCCTGATCAATATGGTGAAAACCCGTCTCTACTAAAAATACAAAAATTAGCAGGCCATGGTGGCATGCACCTGTAGTCCCAACTACTCGGGAAGCTGAGACAGAACTGCTTGAACCCAGGAGGTGGAGGTTGCAGTGAGCCAAGATCATGCCACTGTGCTCCAACCTGGGTGACTCCATCTCAAAAAATAAATAAATAAAAAATTAAATTAAAATAAAAAAACTAAATAAAAGTTAAAATATAGTTCCTCAGTCACACTAGCCATGAAGGCCTCAATAGCCCCATGTAGCTACTGGCTACTGATTGGACAACACAAATATAGAACATTTCCAGTGTTGTAGAAAGTTCTCTTCTAGAAACTCTAACTATGGCTGCAGAGCTAAGAGGGGAAGACTATCTGCTATAAACTCCTTTCTTTTCCAACCCAGGACCAAGCAGTAGGCCAGATACATCCTCCTTCCTCCTCTCTCTCCTTCCTTTCCACCCATCTTTTTCCATACCCCTTTTCAGGAGCAGATCATAATCCCAGAAGAGACAACCTTGAACATAATAATCCCAAATGTTGAAATCCTGAAGGATCAAAATCCCAAAAATATAATTCTGGGAAAAATAATTTAAAAATTCTTGAATAGATATTTATTTACATCTTTAAAAGAGGATTTATTTGAGAAACATAAAAACACATAGGCCACTTTACACAATAAAATGGGCAACAATATACATATTTTTGCAAGCATAAATACCCAGGTATACTAATAACAGTTATGTAAGTATGACAGTTACGAGCAGATGAACTATATTCATAAAGCAAATGGAAATGTACAAATGCATACCAGTATAGTTAGTAGTTGTAGGCACTCAGACTTATAACGGCAGTCATCTGAAATACCATGATGAACATCCTAAGTCTTTTGATGAGATAAAAAAAACCATGGGGGGTCACCACCAAATATGCAGTCACCCAAAGGGCCAAGATATCAAGAAATGTTGTTTTCACAAGTGCAGATGTACAAAAAGGACATATTTTCCTTCATTGAGGGAGTTTCAGTGTTTTTACATAGGTGCACAATGCTTACACACAAGCCAACATTGTAATATTGTACTTTCATGGAGTCAAATTTGTAAAAACCACATAAAACAAATTAGAACTCTGAAAGTTTCTATAAAATTTATACTTCCAGTATTGGAAATGATGCAAAGATGAGATATGAAGGGTAGTGAATTGTAAAAAATAATGCTGACAATTTTAAACAGTGGTGGAAAAACTGAAAAAAAAATTTAAAAACTGAAAAGAAAATTTGACATATTGAAAAGTGCATTATAGGGATAGATTATGGGCAGTTGCACAGACTGGCTGACTTTCATGATCATTAACTGTATTTTAAAGTCTTGCATCATAACAAATAGCTGATTTTTTTTTTTTTTTTGGACATGGCTCTCCTTGGAAAATACATTCACATGTATTTTCTATATGGCACTGCTCTTTTTGAAATCCTTCTATGATGCAATATACACTGAATTAAGTTTTCCAATCTTTTGAGCCCTGCTTCTGTGTTGTTTTGGGTACTCCAAAATCCATTCCACAAGCGTGCATATACAGACCACAAATTTGGTGGAAACGATAATGGCGATCAAACAGTAACACCATTGGCTGTCTTCTTATCCTACCATGCAAATAATTGTTTTCAAACCAGTCAATAACTTCACTGGCTTCTTCAGGCAAATGTGGCTTTAATTCATTAAAAGCTCCTGGAGTGTCATCAGCTGGAAGGAATGTCAATGCAGGCCAAGGAAACATTCTTAAACGGGTGTTTTCATAACTACAATATTGCTTGGCCAAACCACTCATCTGAATTTTCCACCAGAGGCAAATAAAGACAACAGCAAGGTAATAGTTCCACCTAATGTGATGCAGCTAACATAATGTAACTACTCTGTGCACAACCAAAACCACCACTAATCCCATCTCCAGAATTCAGCTTTCAGGATTACGGTGTTTGGGATTGTGTTTTTACGGATTATGATCCAAAACCCACTCTTCCTGTCCCCCAACAGGGTCAAGTGAGTCAAACGAGTCACTCACAGCAGCTTCAGAGTTCACAAAGCCTTTTTACAGCTTGCGTATCTCCGACCCTTTGCTACAATCCTAGACGGCAAGGAGGGTAGAAATTATGATGTTCATTTTACAGGTGAGGAAACCAGAATACAGAGAGGTGAAAACACTTGCCCAAGATTGCCCAACTGACAAATGTCAGACCCTGGATCAGACTTCAGACACAGGCCCCCTCTTTTTCTCCAGTGCCATGTCACCTCTCACTAAGGGGTCATCTAATCCAGCCTGCTATCTGATATACTAATGCCTTCAACAACATCCCTGTCCAGTGACTATCCAGCTTCTGCCTAAACACTCCCCAAGACATTAGCCTCACTACCATTCCCTGAAGCAGTGAGATGCATCTTTAGACAGCTCTGCCAGAAAACACTTGCTCAGTCAGGGTCAAAATCAGCCTTCTTGTAACACTCCTGTCCGAGACCTCAGGAATCATGCCATGCAGACATTCAAATGCCTTCTGCAACACCGATGCCAGCCCGCTTCCAGTCTCTATTCACTCACCTCCAGTCTGGAGGATTCAACACCACTTAGCCAACATTTTCCTTCTTTGGGTATTTAAAAATCAGCCTCCCTCCTGGAACTCCTCCCCACTGGCTTTGTCCTCTGGGGCCCCCACAGACCACATATGTTCCCTCTGCCCCAGGGTAGCCCCTCAGAGACAACGACCATGCCCCTAAGTTTTCTTTTTCTTCTGGCTGCAGCCTTAACAGGTCACCAGGGATAGGATGCTCTGTCCTGTTAGCACTGACTTCCTCTAGCTTCCCTTTCCCCCGAGCACATGGACTCCCACATTTCCACAGGAGGCCAACGTCATGTCTATAATAACAACTACTGCCATACACTGTGTGTTCACCATGTGCCAGGCACCTTAATGAGTGCTCTGCTTGTATTCCATCTTCAATAACTCCACATTATTATTCCCATTAGACTGCCTATGTATACATGGCTGTCACTCTAGATTGAGGGGACAACTGCAGGAATCTGAAGGACGGATGTGACCAGGAACAACCCAGGTTTGAACCTATGTCAGTCCCAAAACTCCAGGCCCCAAGGAAAACGGAGGAGTTCAGAGGTATACAGAATCTGGTTATGGGCACAGACCACAGGGGCAAAAGACTTGGGTTTAAATTGTAGCCACTTACCAATTGTGTGACTTTGGGCAAGTCACTTCACCTCTCTCAGCCTCCATTTCTTCATGTTTAAAAATGGAGCCAGTAGCAGGGAGCTAGTAGTATGGAGCCCACATGTTGTAGTTAGGAGACAATGAATGCTGGCTCAGTGCTCAGCCATGGAAGCTAACACCAACACTGTCATCAATATTATTACAGGGAGATCATACCCAGGGCTGAGGCTGGTGCACACCATAGTCTTGTTCCCACTACACACACACACTGAGCGTGGTCAGACGCAGTGGCTTCCTGCACCCCCACGCACCTTCCAGCAAATGCCTGAAACCTGAGGTGGGTGCAGATGTGCTATATGAAGGAGGGGTGTGAGAAGCCTGCAGGGCCATGGCCTGTAATGAGCTGGGCATCACTCAAACTTCTCTACAGAAAAGAGAAAGGGCAATGGACAGGAAATAAAGGGTGAAAGAGAGTGAGGAGATAGAAATAAAAAGACTGAAAATGCTGCCATCTCACTGCTAATGAAAGCATGGCTTCAGGCAAGTTATTTTCCCTTCTGTGCCTCCACGTGCAACCCTTGTCAAATGGGCTAGTAACTCATCCCATGCTGACTGGGGTGAGGATGAAGTGAGGTGCTGCACCTGGAAGCCCCCGGCCAGGGTGTAGCCCCCAGGAGCCCTCAGGGAAGCTCTGCTTCTGGGCTCGGAGAGCTCTGTCCAGCACGGCAATCCACAGGAACAACAATATAATCAGAAGAACATGATGCCTACTGTTTTCCAAATATGGCGTGGGGCCAGTCCTCACAGCAACCTTTGAAGAAGGTGTCATTATCCTCACTTACAGGTAAACAAACTGACGGTTAAGCAGGAAGCAGGTGACATGTATAAAGTCACCCAGTAAGCCAAGATGCCAGGACTGACACCTAGGTCTGACTGATGCCAAATTTTGTTCCCCAGAAACCAAACTGTGGATCCCTTGTGAGCCAGACACCAGGTGTGGCAGCCTTTCCATACATCTTCCCTGCTAGCCCAAGGATCACCCTGGACCACTACCACTGGGGATGATGGAGGAGCACTAGACAGAAGCCCAGCGCCTTGAGTTCTGGTCCCCTCTCCGCTACAAGATGCTGCATGGTCACAGGCTACTCCTTCCTGCTCCTCAGCCTCAGTTTCTTTAACTGTATCATGTAGGTGCTGGAAGTCCGGACTTTCAGGGTTTTCTGACTAACACTGAGATTGCACACACAGTAGCAGGAAGTTGGAGGAGGAAATTCATTTTAATGGGAGCAGAGTACTGCATTCCTCCATCCCTTAATAACCACTAATTAGTTAATCCCTGTAGCAGCAAAGTGAGTTATCAGGTATTATTAGCCCCAATTTACAAGCAGGAGGTTGAAGGAGAGAAGAACTGAGAGAGGGATTGGTCCCAGGCTCCAGGCAGAGCTGGGATCAGTGAAAACCCAACAGACACTACAAATTGCTTCAAGATTGGGGGAGGAGCAGCAGAGAAGCAAGGGAGGCCTCAAAGGGGAGGAACCACACAGGAAGGTGCTTCTGGTCCTCATGAAGTTAAGGTCCCTCTGAGGGCATCTGGGCCTGCTCTCTCTATGCACAGACGTGTGGACCTAGGCCCAGAGATGGAGAGAGACTGGCCCAAGGTCACACAGCCAAAATTGCAGACAAGGAGTGCAGAGCTCCATCAGTTCTCAGCTGAGGCTGCTCCGATGGGGGTTGGGGTGATGGCTTCTAAGAGCTGAGCTTCTTCCATGGCCCTCCCTAAATTCCTAGAGAAGCAGCCAGCTGTAAGCCCCCAGGGATGGTGTGCATACTAATGGCCTGTGACAAAGGCAGAGGATAAGCTCCCTGCTCTGTAGACTAAACAAGGCACAAGAAGCCAAGTCAAACAAAAGCAGAGGTTTTGTGTCAGCCCAGCTGGTGGGCTAGAAGCAGCTCAGCCTCTTGGGAGGCCAGGCCCTGAGCCATCACCTGGAATCTCCTCTGGTGGCCTTTCTCCCTTTTGCCACTGAGGGCTGCACAGAAGCCTGTCCACAACACATGTCCTCACTCTGTGACCATCCCTGCTTTGTAGCACACAATGTACTTTCATCACAAGGCCCCAAGATGACAAAACTGAGGCTCAGAGAGGGGAAGGAAGATGCTTATCCCAAGTCACATAGCAAGTTAGGCAGGAGACTGGGCACAAGACCTCTTGACTTCCACACCACCATGGCACTCAAGTTTTTTTAATGAGTGTTTTTCTTTAAAACATAGTATGAACACTGGAACAGAGGGAATTGCAGTATTCCAATTTCCATCCACAGTGTTGTCCAATCTGGCATCTCACTGGAGTCCCCAAGCACAGGCCCTGGCAGCAGACTGGGCTGTGTTCAAGTCCTACTCCTGCCTTTTACTGGCCCCACGGCTTTAGCAAATTACTGCAGTTGGAATTATTAAGTGTTGGAATTATTAGATTGTTGGAGTTACTAAGTGAACTAACGGGCACAGACATTTTGTTCCATACTTAGCATACAGTAAGCACCCAATTATTGCTATTGTTATTGCTATTGCTATTAGCAGCTCCAGCACTTACCTGCCAGATGGGCAAGGCCCTCAACTGCTAAGCCTTCTCTCTCGAATGAGACATCACCAAGATTTCTTCTAACTCTAGAGCCCTGTAGTCTCCACCACTCAGCCCAAATGAAACAATGGACCCCAGAATCAGGGAAGTATGGTGGGAACCTGTGACACTTCCCTGTTTCCCTTTCTAACCAGGCTCCTTGCCCCTCCCCCAGACTCCACACACCTGCTGCAGAATGTTCCCAGGTGTGAATCTGCACAGCAGCCAGTCTGTCCATTCTCAGAGCTGCTCAGTTGAGTCACTCCTAGTGTTGTTCCGGGAGAACGTGGAGATTTTCATGTCCTCCCTTCTCTGGCAGTGCTGCTCCTAAGCGTGTAGGGAGACAAATCCCCCTGCCTTGTTTTGGGTACAAACAGTGGAAACACAGGCATCCTACCTGCAGAAGACTTAGGAGTCAGTCTCCATCAACCCCTTGGATCACGTGTCAAAGTGGTCCTCACCACAGCCCTAATCGTGCAGGGATTGTTCTGGTGTTTTCTGAACACAGCTCCTGTTCTATATTGCAGAGCTCACTTTCAAAAAATAGAGAATGATTTGGCTTCAGGCCTGGGGCCATTTCTCACTTCTTTTCTCCTGGTTCCCAACAGGAGCAAGAAGAGATCTGCCTGGTGGGGATTAAGGTGACACTGCTCTCTACCAGCTAGGGAGGTGCAACAGGACGTGTGAGGAGATTACCTACCTGGCCCTGCTTACCTGTCTGTGTGTCAAGTTTAAGCCCCTGGAGGGTTATGTGTAATACTGTTTAGGAATCTTAAAAGATAGAGACCCTATTGCTGGGATTATAGGGTGTGGAGACATTCTCGCCTTTCACACTGAGGCTTGGGATGGCTGCCAACCTCAGTGCGTCGTGCCAGTTGCTGAGCCCTACTTTGCACAGAAGTGATTGATTCCAGTGTATTTAAAATAACTAACATCCCAGGAGCCCCTTATCTTTAGAGCACATTCTGCCATTGACTGATACGGACTCAAAGGAAAGTTTCCAGACTCAAGTGTAGCTGGGAAACTATTGGGTCTGTGTTAAAAGTCTCCATTCCTCTGGGTGCTTGCCGTGAGACTTTAGACAGGTCATTTTCCCTGTCTGGGCTTCCATTTCCTAACCTGTTACCAAAACATAATAACTTCTAGCAATGTCTGGTTTTCATGGCTAGGTGAACATGCTTTCTAATATGTATACTGTGGCACAAATTCAAGGGCTTATTACTGTTTCCTGAAAAATAATAGAGTTACGGCTTCCAAGCATCAGTTCACAGTAGAAAAGTCAGTATAAGGTAATAAGATGACTGTTATTGAAAAGAACTGATTGGCCTTTAGTTTTAAAGTGTGTGTCTTTCCTAATTATTTTATTTGGGGCTATTAAAATGTCCTCCTCTTGGAAAATGGTGGCAGATCTTAGCTTTTGATGGTTTATAAGTTTCTTTGCTTGACCTGACTTGGAAAAAAAAAAATGGACATTCCATGCAGATTTTCCCTATTTTTACTTAAAATATTGGTCAATCCAAAAGTCTGAGAACTATTGGCTTAGAAGACCAAGGCTGTGCCTATTAAACTGGTTTTATTGGCCATGAAATAGTTAAGTAGTAACATCCCGGAACTGCTATAATCATGGGATGCTAGTTACTCCCTCTACTCAGATCCTAATCAAAAAGTACTTCCTAAAAATGGACTTTTGGGTGATGTAAAAGTTCCAAGAGACAACACAGTATGGTGGTTAAGAGCATGCCATCTGTGTTCAAATTCTGCTTCTGCAATTTACTAGCTGTTAATCTCTCTGGACCTTAGCTTCCTTATTTGGAAGTTGGGGATAATGAAAGCACCCACCCCATAGAGTTGCTTTGAATCGTTTTGAGGATTAAATACATTAAGCCATGGGAAACACTTAGAAGAGGGTTGGCACATAGCAAGTGTTCAAAATATAGTATCTATTATTATTAAAGGCATTTACATTTTAGTAAAGCAATAAGTGTGTCTCCAAGTCAATGAATTCCATCTCGGTGTGTGAAAATTGTAACTGCAATATCGAAAGTACTCCCTGTAATCTTTGAGAACAACTCACAGAGAAAAGGAAAAGTAGCAAAAAGTCGAGTAGTGTTAAATGTTTTGATTTCCAAAACAATAAAAGAAAATGGATCTGAAAGACTGCACTAATCCTCTTATCAACAAGGCAGTCTATCAGAAAATAGAACAAAATGGCAAAGAGATGAAAATAGTGGAGAAAGTGTAAGAAAAATAAGGATGAATTCAGGAAATTTGACTAATAGTACTTCCAGACAGTGAGAAAAAAAAAAGAGAGGGTGAAAAATTATTTTCTTTAAAAAATGATTGATTTCTCCAGAAAGAACGCAAGGGCATAAGTCTCCAAAATGAAGGAATCCTTGAGAATCGGTCCATAGATTAAAAAACAAACCAACAAACAAAAAGCTCACACCAAACAATTACCGCAAAATACAAGAATACTGATGATAAAGAAAAGACTCTATGAGGTTCCAAACAGCAAAACCAAGTCACATACAAATGGTCAGCAATTATAGTGACTAAAGACTTCTCAGAAAGTAACACTGGAAGTGAGAAGATGATGGAACATTGCCTACAAAATTCTGAAGGAAAATTATTTTTGACCTAGAATTCAATTTCCAGCTAAATGAAATAATAGAATAGAGACATTTCATACAAGCAAAATTTCAAAATATTTTCTATCAGGGCTGTGCTGAGCCATATTGGAGGCCAAAGTAAAAGGAAAAGTCAGTAATGCTGACTTTGTCTTTATCTAAAATTCTGATATTTTTTTCATAATGATTATTTTGCACCAATTTTTATATTTTAAAACACTGTTTAAAATACCATTTACTGTGATTACAGAGATTTTGGGTGCTCCTTTGCATTTTGCACTTGAAGCAAGTGCCTCACTTGCCTTTCTCTAGTCCCATCCTTAATTCCCATGACCTTTCTTGGGAAGTTACTGAAATATGTGCTTCCCTCAAAAAAGGAGAAAATCAAGGAGATAGACATGGACACAAGGGCAAGGCATGAAACACAGCAGAAAGATCAGGGGAATTCCTGTAATGTTGGTGAAGGGTGATCCTAGGGTGATGGCCATGCCCAAATCAGAGAGGCCAAGAGACCTAGACTGCAGCAAGACAGAAGGCAAGAAGTGGAAACTGCTAAGTTCATATGAAAACACAGAGAGGAGGGCACTAAGGATTAAATTAGTAATAATTTTTTTTACTTCAGCAAATGAAAACACAGATAATTATTATCTCCAGACAAAATCAAAAGTTCAAAAATGAAAATAAATAAATAAATAGTATTCTACTAAGTTCAGCTGTGGAAAGCATTTACATAATACTCTAAACACTGACTACTGATCTAATTAACATTATGATATGACTATATTAGGAGGATGGGGTAATAGGAAGGATGGGTACACATGGTGGAAATAGGTGTAAAAGAAAGCTAAATCATTATTTTCCATAGTGTTAAGCCCAAAATCTGAAATATTAAGTAGTAGCTGACATTGAAAGCACATGCTACAAAAACAAAAATAAACTACTGGGACTATGTCAAATTAAATAGTTTCTTCACAGCAAAGGTAACCATCAACAAAACAAAAACACAGCCAACCTATGGAATAGGAGAAAATATTTTCAAATCTAATATGTCTGATAGAAGTTAATATTTAAAACATATAAGAAACTCAGATGATCCAGCAAAAAACCCCCAAATAATCAAATTTAAAAAGCATCAAAAGACCTGAATAGATATTTTTCCTAAGAATACAAATATCAACAGGTATATAAAAAGAATCTCAGCTGGGTGTGGTGGCTCACACCTGTAATCCCAGCACTTTGGAAGGCCAAGGCGCGTGGATCACCTGAGATCAGGAGTTTGAGACCAGCTTGGCCAACATGGTGAAACCCTGTCTCTACTAAAAACACAAAAAAATTAGCTGGGCATGGTGGTAATCCCAGCTACTCAGGAGGCACAGGCATGAGAATTGCTTGAACCTGGGAGGCAGAGGTTACAGTGAGCCGAGATTGCACCACTGCACTCCAGCCTGGCCAACAGAGTGAGACTCTATCTAAATAAATAAATACAAATAAAATGAAAAGAATATCAATATCACTAAACAACAGGGATATACAAATCAAAACCACAATCAGATATTACCTCATGCTTGTTAGAATGGTTATTTCACAAAAGTCAAGAGATAACAAGTGTTGTCAAAGATGTGGAGAAAAGGGACCCTTGTACACTGTTGGTGGGAATGTAAATTGGTACAGCCATTATGGAAAACAGAATGGAGGTTCCTCAAAAAATTAAAAATGTGACTACCAGATGACCCAGCAATCCCATGTCTGGGTATACATTCAAAGGAAACAAAATCAGTATGTCAAAGAGGTATCTGTACTCACATGTTCACTGCGCATTATTCACAATAGCTGAGATATGGAAACAACTAAGTGTCCTTAACAGATTAATGGATAAATAAGTAATACACACACACACAATGGAATATTATTCAGCCTTTAAAAAAGGATATTTTGCTACAACTTGAATGGACTTGGAGAACATTATACTAAATGAAATACACTAGATACAGAAAGACAAATGCTGCATGCTCTCACTTATGTGTAGAATCTTTTATTAAAAAGCCAGACTCCTAGTAACAAGAATAGAATGGTGCTTACTACAGGCTGGGAGGTGGCAGAAAAAGGGAGTATTTGTCAAAGGGTGCAAGCTTTCAGTTATGAGATGAATAAGTTCTGAAGACCCAATGTACAGCATGGTTACCATAGTTAATAATACTGTGTTATGTACTTGAAAATTACTGACAGGGTAGATCTCAAGTGTTCTCATCTCTCTCTCTCTCTCTCACACACACACACACACACACACACACAAAATGTAACTACGTGAGGTGAATATATTAATTAGCTTGATTGTGGTAATCATTTCACAACGTATATACACATCAAAACATCATGTTGTACACCTTAAATATATACAATTTCTATTTGCCAATTATATCTCAATTGTTAAAAATCAAGTAATAGCAAGTTAATTGAGTTACATAGAGATGTGGAAGGAAAATACCAAAAAAATTAGTCAAAAGAGGTGGAAAAAATTTGCTTTTGGGTGGGAGATGTGGGAGAAGGCAAAGCAACAGGGCTGCTCTTTTTGTGTCAAACCTTGTAGAGTTATTTGACCTTTAAGCTATGTATAACTTTGAAAAATATAAAAACTTTTTAAAAACGATGTGTTGACAGGTGTTTTCAGTTTAGTTGAAATGTCTGGGAAGAATTAGAGAAAAGTACATAGACGACTCATCCAAGCAATTATTAACTCCAGGAAAAACAAAAAGAAGTACAAAAAGAGAGACACAGTAATATGGTTTGGTTATGTCCCCACCCAAATCTTATCTTCAATTGTAGTTTCCATAATCCCCACATGTCATGGGAGGGACCTGATGGGAGGTAACTGAATCATGGGGGCATTGCCCCCATGCTGTTCTCGTAATAGTGAGTGAGTTCTTACAAGAGCTGATGGTTTTATAAGGGGCTTTTCCCCCTTTGCTCAGGACTCATTCTCTCTCCTGCCACCCTGTGAGTAGGTGCCTTCCACCATGATTGTAAATTTCCTGAGGCCTCCCCAGTCATGTGGAACTGTTAGTCAATTAAACTTCTTTTCTTTACAAATTACCTAGTCTTGGGTATTTCTTCATAGCAGCATGAGAATGGATTAATACAGTAAATTGGTGCCAGGAGCGGGGGGCTTCTGTAAAAATACCTGAAAATGTGGAAGCGACTTTGGAATTGACTAACACACAGAGGTTGGAATAGTTTGGAGGGCTCAGAAGACAGGACGATGTGGGAACGTTAGGAACTTCCTAGAGACTTGTTGAATGGCTTTGACCAAAATGCTGATGGTGGTATGGACAATGAAGTCCAGGCTGAGGTGGTCTCAGATGAAGATGAGGAACTTCTTGGGGACTGGAACAAAGGTCACTCTTGCTATACTTTGGCAAAGAGACTGGCAGCATTTGGCCCCTGCCCTAGAGATCTATGGAACTTTGAACTTCAGAAAGATGATTTGAAATTGGAACTTATGTTTAAAAGGGAAGCAGAGGCTGGATGCAGTGGCTCATACCTGTAATCCCAGCACTTTAGGAGGCCGAGATGGGCAGATTATCTGAGGTCAGGAGTTTGAGACCAGTCTGGCCAACATGGCAAAACCCCGTCTCTACTCAAAACACAAAAATTAGCTGGATATAGTGCTGGACACATGTAATCTTAGCTACTCAGGAGGCTGAGGCAGGGAGAATTGCTTGAATGTGGGAGGCGGAGGTTGCAAGTGAGCTGAGATCGTGCCACTGCACTCCAGCCTGGGCAACAGAGTGAGACAACATCTCAAAAATAAATAAATAAAGGAAGGAAGCAGAGTGTAAAAGTTTGGAAATTTGCAGCCCCACGATGGAATAGAAAATAAAAACCCATTTTCTGGGGAGAAATTCAAGCCCATTGCAGAAATTTGCATAAGTAAGGAGGAACCGAATGTTAATCACCAAGACAATGAGGAAAATTTCTCCAGGGCATGTCAGAGATCTTCATGATAGTCCCTTCCATCACAGGCCCAGAGGTTAGGAGGGAAAAATGATTCCCTGGGCCAGACACAGGGCCCTCCTGCTGTGTGCAGAGTGTCTTTTATCCCAGCCACTCCAGCAGTGGCTAAAAGGGGCCAAGGTACAGCAAAGGATGTTGCTTCGCAGGGTGCAAGCCCCAGCCCTTGGCAGTTTCCATGTGGTGTTGGTCCTCCACGTGTGCATAAGACAAGAATTGAGGTTTGGAAGCCTCCATCTAGATTTCAGAGGATGTATGGAAGAGCCTGGATGTCCAGGCAGAGGTGTGCTGCAGGGTTGGAGTCCTCATGGAGAATCTCTGCTAGGGCAGTGCAGAAGGGAAATCTGGGGCTGGAGCCCCAACACAGAGTCTCCACTGGGGCACTGCCTAGTGGAGCTGTGAGAAGAGGGCCACCATCTTCCAGAACCCAGAATGGTAGATCCACCAACAGCTTGAACTGTGCACCTGGAAAAGCCACAGATGTTCAACACCAGTCCATGAAAACAGCCTGGAGAGGGGCTGTACCCTGCAAAGCCACAGTGGTGCAGCTTCCCAAGACCATGGGAGGCCACCTCTTGCATCAGCATGACCTAGAAGTGAGATTTGGAGTTAAAGGGGACCATGTTGAAGCTTTAAGACTTAATGACTGCCTTGTTGGATTTCAGACTTGCATGGGGGCCTGTAGCCCCTTTGTTTTGGCCAATTTCTCCCACTTGGAATGGGTATATTTACCCAATACCTGTACCTCCATTGTATTTTGGAAGGAACTAACAATGAGTTTGATTCTGCCAGGTCATAGGTGGAAGGCACTTGCCTTGTTTCAGATGAGAATTTGGACTTGGACTTTTGGGTTAATGCTGGAATGAGCTAAGACTTTGGGGAACTGTTGGAAAGGTACGATTGTATTTTGAAATGTGAGAACATGAGATTTTGGAGGGACTGGGGCAGAATGACATAGTTTGGCTGTGTCCCCACCCAAATCTCATCTTCAGTTGTTGTTCCTATAATCCCCACGTGTTGTGGGAGGGACCAGCTGAAACGTAATTGAATCGTGGGAGCAGTTACCCCCACACTGTTCTCAAAATAGTGAGTAAGTTCTCACAAGATCTGTTGGTTTTATAAGAGGATTTGCCCCTTTTGCTCGGGACTCATTTTCTCTCCTGCTGCCCTGTGAAGAAGTGCCTTCTGCCATGATTGTAACTTTTCTGAGGCCTCCCCAGCCATGTGGAAGTGTGAGTCAATTAAAGCTTTTTTTCTTTATAAATTACCCAGTCTCAGGCATTTCTTCATAGTAGTGTGAGAACAGACTAATACACATAGTATTTTACTTGGCTTAGCACTGAAGAATATTTACGCAGATATGTTAGTGTCAACATTGAACACTGATAAAAACCAAAAATTGTGATAGTATAGTGTGAGGATGAAGGGAGGGAAAGTTGGAGAAGGTTAGGTAAAAGGGTTAAATCCTCTTCTATAAAAGTAGGAAATCAATAGATAGTGTTTAAAATTGATAAATCGAGAAATAAAAGTATGAGCGTATCATTTAGAAATGCAAATATAAGTGGCTCATGCCTGTAATCCCAGCACTTTGGAAGGCGGGTGGATCATGAGGTCAGGGGTTTGAGACCAGCCTGGCCAAAGAGATCAGTGTGGCCAACAGGGTGAAACCCTGTCTCTATTAAAAATACAAAAATTAGCCGGGCATGGTGGTGGGCACCTATAATCCCAGCTACTCCTGCTGAGGCAAGAGAATTGCTTGAACCTGGGAAGAGGGGGTTGCAGTCAGCCGAGATCGCACCATTGCACTCTAGTCAGGGTGATAGAGTACTCCAACTCAAAAAAAAAAAAAAAAAAAAAGGAAGGAAGGAAGGAAGGAAGGGAGAAATTCAGATATAAGTATCAGAAGAAACAGCTGAAAGGGTGGAAAATGATTATCTTAACTCTAGGGAGTGAAAAAGAAAGAAAGAGAGTTAGTTTTCATTATAAATAAGACTTCTAGTATTATTTGACTTTTCAAACTGCATGTATTTCTTGATTAAAACAAAAATTAATGTTAAAAAATAAAACTAGAAGCAGGTAACAGCTACAAGGAGGCTAACTGAGGTTCCAGATAAGGAAGAATTTTTTAATATCTAGAAGTATCCAACAGTGGAGCTGGCTGCCCCTGCAAATAGAGTTCTCTCACCATCTAACAGAGGTATTTAAACAGAAACTATATGCTCAGCCTATCAGAAATAAGGTAGAAGGTTCCAGCTTCATTAGGGAGTTAAACTAAATGAGCTTTCCTATCCTTTTAACTCTAAGACCCTTTTCAATTTTATGCACCTGTGGAAGCTGGGATGTTATTGTCATTTATCTCCTAAATAATTTATCTGAGCATTTTACAAGCATTTGCTTGGTACCTATTTTGTGTCTGACGCTGCACCAGGTCCTGGGTTGGGGATAGGACAGCCAAGATAGACAGGTGTGGTGTCTGCCCACAAGAATCATTGAAGGGCAGTGCTAGAAAGGCCCTCTGAGTTTGTCTGGTCCAGGTCCTTATTATACAGAGAAGGAAACTGAGGTCACAAGATGGGCAGACACTTCCACAGTATTATACAGCATTAGTGGCAGGGCCAAGATCACATCCCGACCTCTGGATTCCTGTGCCAGTACTCTTTTCCTCACCATGCCTCCTCTGAAGAGCACTTCCTTAAAAACAGTTCTAACAAAAATGAAGCTGCTTCTTCATGTCATTTTACTGATCTCATGTAGGCAGTATTGTGTCAGGAATCTTATATTTGAATTGTAGCAATGTTTGGTTTCCTGGATATCTGCTTCAGAGGGCACGTGGTGAACCCTCTGAGACACCAAAGTTTGCTGACCCAAACCTCCAAGTCATTCACCAGAAAGATCTAAACCAACAGAAATGAAACGAATTGACATTGCTTTGTCTCACTATCTCATGAGATGCGTGAGAATTCTTAAGTAGAGAGTTACTGCCTGTGTCATGGGTAAAATCCCAAATCAATTTGCGAGGTTTGTCATTGTTCCAACAGCTATAAAAGAGCCAACATCTGCATGTACCAACATCTCTTTTTAGTATCGTTTCCTGGATCCTTTTTTTTTCCCCGCTTGATTTGGGAGTCATGTCTCTGCTACCTTGAAAAAAATCCCACCATCTTGCCAAACTTCGGTTTCCCCATCTGTCTGCTTGCTCATTTAAACAAGAAAAATCAAGGGCATTAGACTAAACCAGCGGTTCTCAGCCAGGGGCAACTTTGCCCTCACCCTTAGAGGACATTTAGCTCTCTGGAGACATTTTCAGTTGTCATAGTTGGGGTGGAGTGCTGCTGGCATAGTGGAGTAGAGGCCAGGGCTGCTGCTAAACATCCTAAAATGCACACAGCAGCTCCTTCCAACCCAGAATTACCTGGTCCAAAATGTCATTAGTGCTGCTGTTAAGAAACACTAGGTTAGATTCTTTGGCTTCAAGAGACAGAAACCCAATTCCAGCTTGGTTAAACAAAAGAAAAGAAGAAGAGAGGGTGGTTATTGGAAGGATATTATCATTGCTTAAAAACAAGACAAAACAGGCTGGGTGTAGTGGCTCACACCTATAATCCCAGCGCTTTGAGAGGCCAAGGCAGGGGAGGATCGCTGAGCCCAGGAGTTTGAGACCAGCCTTGGCAACATAGTGAAAACCCATCTCTACAAAAAAATACAAAAATTAGTCAAGCATGGTGGCACACGCCCATAGTCCCAGCTACTTGGGAGGCTGAGGTGAGAGGATTGCTTGAGCCCGGCAGTTGGTGGCTGCAGTGAGCTTTGATTGCACCACTGCACTCCAGCCTGGGCAACAGAGTGAGACCCTGTCTCAAAACAACAACAAGAGGTAAGAGCTAAGCTGAATTAAAAAAAAAAAAAAACCCTCAGGATTAATATGCCTTGATGACTAAGAATAAGTAGTTCAACCCCCATCTGGGGCTACCTCTCCCCTCTCTGTCTTCCTTCTGTTCTCATTCTTTTCATGGGACATAGGAATAGCCACCCAAGCTCTGGGTTTGTATCCTCCCAGTGCCACAACCAGACAGGAAAAGGTCCCTTTCCTAGATCCATTATCGCAAATCCTGGATTGGAAAAGGATTCTGATTGGTCAAGCTTGGTCACATGCTTATCCCTGATATAATTAGGTATCACCTCCACTTGTGAATTTCCTGTAGGTGCAGAATCCAAGAAGAAAATTGTTGCTGTTGCTCATCCCTGAGAAGATTTAGAAGTTAAATGTTTTTATGTTAAAAAGGCGAAGAGAATCTTTGATGCAAATTGTATTGGCGGCACTACTGGAAACTACCTGTTTCACTTAAGCGACCAATATCAAATGGCTCCAAATCAAACAAATCAACACGAAGTTGAGCCAAAATGTATTCTTTTGCATGACTGCTGTAAAAGAAAAGAACTGACAACTTAGAACAGAATAGGGAAAACAAAAGAAATCCAGAGCAACCCTACATTCAGTTTAGCATCCATAAAATTAGCAAAAACATTTTAAAATGGTAATTCACCAATGCAGTTGAAGGTATTAGAAACACCAGTGTATACACTGCTGTTGGAATATAGACTATTCACTTCTTTGGGAAGTATATTTGGTAATATACATCAAGATCCAAAAACCAATTCTCCCCTTAAAAATCGATAATTAAGAGAATAATGCAGCAGAATAAAAAGGCTCTGCATATAAAATACACATATTTGTATTACTTGCAAATGATCAAAAAGAACAAACAACTACAATAGTATAGAAATGGTTTGCCAGAGTGTGTTGCGTCCACAGTATGAAGTATTTTACAGCCATTAAAACCAATCATTATGGGAGCATGGCTGTGGCACTCTTAGTCCCATCTGCAAAACCCCTGTGACTCCTGTTGGTCTCAGGAAAGAGCCAAGCTCTCAGAATAGGTCCTTGCTCAAGTGTTTAAGCAGGTCAAGGCCAAGTTCTCCAAGGTGGTCCCAGTGAAGATGTTCAGCTTAACCAAGAGCCCATGAGATACTATGTGGCAGTGGGTTGGCAGGAGTTGGTAATGGGCACTCCAGCATTGCAGGAGCTTTGGTAACTTACTGTTGGCCTTGCTCACAATGAGGCTGTACACATTCTGCTGACCACGAAGGAGACTGTGGACACCTGGAGTATGGATGTGTCTTCTGCAACAAGTTCCCAGCCAAAATTAAGAGGATGGTCAGACGCATAGCGGGGAGAAGGGGTCGAGTACAATCGGAGAAGCTAGGAAGGCTTCTGACTCTATGCTCCAGGTAGCTGTAAGAGGGTCTCAATAAACTATGCCTCCCAGTGTTCACGTGCTTGTGTACTAACTACCCTTCCCTTGGACCTGGGCCAGTCCTGGAACTCTCACTTGTAATAAAAAGAATATGGCAGAAGTGATACTGTATGACTTCTGAGGCTAGGTCAGAAAAAGCCTTGCTGCTTTGACCTGAGTCTCTTGGAACATTCTCTAAGAGCCGTGAACTACTACATAAGAAGTCTGCCATGCTGGGGAAGCCAAGTGTAGGAACTCCGGTTGACAGTCCCTGCATAGCTCTGCCTTCCAGCCATTCCCACTAAGACATCACACATACAAGGGAAGTTGTCTTGGATCCTCCAGATCAGTCCATCCACAGGCTGAATCCTTGTATGTGATTTCAGTCAATACCACACGGAGCAGAAGAATCTCTCAGCTGATCCTGGCCCAAATTCCTGACCCACAAAATGATAATGCAAAATAAAATGGTTGCTATTTTAAGCCACTGAGGGGGCAATTAATATGCAGCAATACATAACCAGCGTTATCACCTTTGGGAGATGCTTGAGAATAAACTCATTATTCCAAAAGCAGATAAATTAAAGGTAAAGAATCAAGCATTTGTCCTCCCTTTCCTTTATGAACTATTTCAGAGTAACCAGATAGTTGATGAGACCAAGCTCTTCTGTATAGAAGAATTATAGCTAATAAAGGAAGAAGGAATATCAGAATTAGAATATCATGTGAAACCTCTGATGAAACCAGAAATAATCATCAATGACTGCTAAAATCATTAGGCAAAAGGCCAGCAAGGAACATTAGAATGGATGGATCAGGCTGCAAACACCTGAATCCCCTGATCAATATCTTAACAAGCCAAGACTGGAGAAAACCAGCGAGCATGTGCCTTCCGATGTGAGGCAACAAGGAGTACACAGTACCGCCTCTAAAACTTTCTTGCCCTCAAATTCTGTTCCCCTGAATCTGATAGAACTTCTAGACTTCACTACCAGGAGCCAGAGGAACATGTTAAATGATCCCCTGGGGATGCAGTCAGCGAAATCCAGAACATGGAAAATTCTACAGGACAACCAAGTTTCTTCAATACGTAATTGTTTTTTAATAAAGGAAGAAGGGGAGCATATTAATTAAAAGAAGCAAAGGGCCGGGCATGGTGGTTCATGCCTGTATTCCCAGCACTTTGGGAGGCTGAGGTGGCTGGATCACTTGAGGCCAGAAGTTCGAGACCAGCCTGGCCAACATGGTGAAACCCCATCTCTATTAAAATTAGCCAGGTGTGGTGGTGGGTGCCTGTAATCCCAGCTACTCAGGAGGCTGAGCTGAGAAAATCCCTTGAACTCAGGAGGTAGAGGTTGCAGTGAGCCGAGATTGCGCCACTGCACTCCAGCCTGGGTGAAAGAGAGAGACCATGTCTAAAAAAAAAGAGAGAGAGACATGGTGGCTCGCGCCTATAAGCCCAACACTTTGGGAAGCCGAGGCTCTCGGATCACTTGAGGTCTGGAGTTCGAGACCAGCCTAGCCAATATGGTAAAACCCATGTCTACTAAAAATACAAAAATTAGATGGTTGTGATGGCACATGCCTAACACGCCTGTAATCCCAGCTACTTGGGAGACTGAGGCAGGAGAATCACTTGAACCCAGGAAGTGGAATTTGCAGTAAGCCAAGATAGCACCACTGCACTCCAGCCTGGGTGAAAGAATGAGACCATGTCTCAAAAAAAAAAAAAAAAAAAGAAAAGAAAAGAAAGAAAGAAAGAAACAAGAGATATATCAACCAAATTCAATGTGTAGACTTTGTGGATTCTGATATGTACATTTGTGTGTGTGTGTGTGGGTATTTAAACATAGACTAGGTATTTAGTGATATTAACAATTATTTTTAATTTTAGGTGTGATATAATATTGTGTACATTTTTTTAAAGATAAAAGATGTATTTAGAGATAAAAAGATATATGCATCCCAGATATATCTGGGATTCGCTTCAAATGAATGCAGTGGTAAGGGGATAGGAGTAGATGGGGTGTAAGGAGGCAAAATTGGCCATATGTTGATATTATTGAAGCAAGGTGATGTCGATGTGGAGGTTTTAATATCTCTACTTCTCTCCACATCCTCTCCAACACCGGTTGTTTCCTGATTTTTTAATGATGGCCATTCTAACTGGTGTGAGATGGTATCTCATTGTGGTTTTGATTTG
>NW_012114944.1:3351794-3358978 GCF_000951035.1 Colobus angolensis palliatus
AGAACTTAAAGTATAATAAAAAAATAAAAATAAAAATAAAAATAAATAAATAAATAAATAAATAAAAATATCTCTACTTTTAATACATAATTTATATTTGCATTCAAAATAAAACAAATAGCTCTGATCAAACAATGAAAATATTGGGGGCAGAGGGGGCAGGAGGTATTTCCAGTGAAGTATCTCTGAGTGATTGAGCACAGTAAAGACATTCTTTACTGCTTCCCCTCTCACCAAATCCTCCTGCATTCATAGGACTAGAAACCTAAAGAGGCATCTGAAGTCACATCTTAAGGATGCATAATGGAGGGGAGTTTGGAGAGGGAACAAAATTATTAAGGAGGATTATACTGTCACCACTCGACACAATGGAGACTGCTGCTTTTAACTGCCTTAAACAAGTCTTACTTCATACCAGAGCTGCGACTCAAGGAGGCGTCGCCATGGGAAGTGGATCCTGCCCAGTCGATCAACTCTTTCTTCTTGGCTGGCTCTTTGAGTGCAGGTTTTCTGCCTATACAACAAGAGAATGGACGTGGCTCTTAGAATGCACTTGAAATTCTTTTTCCTCTTCATGGTGTCTTTGTGGCCAGGTGTCTTGGAAGGCCCAGGAATGAAGGCGCCTCTGGATAAAGTGGCCATCCTGCTTCTGAGAGGCTGGGGGACCCAGGCAAGTTACTGTCTTTCTGTGAGTCTCTGTTTCCTCCAGACGCAGTGAGCAGCGGTATAGCATAGGGTTAGCCAGAGGGCTCTAGAGACATCTGGTTCCGCAACTCACCAGCTCTGCAACCTTGTTAGGCCATGCAACTTCTCTGTGCCTTATTCTGTATTTATAAAGTAGGGATGATAACTTCCACCTCACGTTGTTGATGAAAGGATAAAATTAGATAATGCATGTAAAGTGCTCAGTGTGGTACCTAGCATAGAGTCCACTCTCAATAAATAGTTATTACAATTATATTTATTTCTTCATAAAATGTGTATTGCAGCTAATAACCATTAAGGCTCCTCCTAACTCTAATGTTTGAGGATTCATTCATTTATACAACAAATTGTATGTCAGGTGTTGGTGCTAAGGTGAAGACATACCTGGTATTGGGGTTAGGGGCTGAAGTCAGCATATTAGGCAAAAACTGAGCATACTCAAAATTACTCTTGGAAATCTCTCTGTCATCAGCTGACCACCCAATCATTTGTTCCCCCATTCACAGGTGACATTGGGGAGATGCTTCTTGGGGAGTGGGGAGCCTGCATGATCTGGGCAATGGAGTAATAGTAGCTGAGGGATCTTTCAGGAAATGGCATTTTGTTTCCTCCTAGGGCCTGGAATGTGAAAGCCATAAACTGTCCTCTATTCAGAGCAAAGCTGTGCTCCCTCCAGTGCTTCTGAGCTCCTAGCCCCAGCTCTGGATGAGAAAACGGAGAGCAGCCGCAGTAGTCACTTTCCTTCAGTTTCAAGGCTGCCATGAGATGGTCACCACCTCGTGACCAGGAAGGAGCATGCTGCTTTGGTAGGCTGCACACACCTCCCCGTGTCGGCCAGGCTCCCACCACCCATTCTCATCATTCCACACAAACGTGAGCCCCTACCATGAACAAGGTGTTGCACGGAGCACTGGCAGAAGCAGAGTGAGTTGAAGGTGGCTTCCTCCCAGGACTGCACAGTCACAGACCCCAGCAACAGCAAAGTATGGTCATCAAGACCACAGGAAGGGCCAGAGATGGGCTATGGTGCACTGGGGTCAGGAAGAGTGCCCCATCTTCCTGAAGGGTGATACTGGACCTGGCCCTTGGAGAATAAGAAAGATCTAATGAAGCAAAACACTGGGAGGAGGGTACCCAGGATGAGGAAACAGTATGAGGTACAGTCTGGAGGTAGGAAAGATGGGCTGCATTGGGATCACACCAGGTAGAATGGTTGGTTGGTTGAATTGGGAGGTGGGGCTGGAGAGGTAAACGGGGCAGATGGCAAAAGGCCTTAAGGTTGGGCCAAGGAGAGTGGACTTGATTATGGAGGCAGCAGAGACTGAAGGACCAGAGCTGGGATTAGAAAGAGGCCCCAAGCATATGTGAAGCTCCCCTACTCATGCCTGCCCCACACCTTTTCATGGGATGTTGCACAGCACACTCCCAGATTTGGAAAGCCCCAGCTATAAGTCTTTCAGTCCCAGGATCATTTCTTTCTACAGTGGCTTCAGCAGCAACGACAGGGTCAAGAGAGGTCACCCTTTAGGTTTCTCAACACAGTTGCCCTTCGCCTCTGGAGAAACCACACCACGGTGGAATGGGAGAGGTAGAGATGAAGGCTAAACACAAGAAAGAGGTTTACTCATAGAGTGTCAGACGAAACAACCTGAAGGTTCCCTGCTACAAAACACTCAGAAATGCTGGTAAGAAATTTTTCAATTATTTTAAAGGTACAGCTAAGCTTACAGGAAAGTGAGAGCATTTTCCTTCTTTAAAAAAAAAAATAGACTTGGGGGTACAAGTGTTGTTTCGTTACATGGATATACTGCATAGTGAAGGCTGGGCTTTTAGTGTAGCCATCACTCAAATATTGTCCACTGTACCCATTAAAGAATTTCTCTTCCTTTACCCCCCTCCCACCCTTCCAACTCTCCAATGTCTATCACTCCATAGTGAGGGCATTTTCAAGGTCAAAATGAAGGGAGAGCTGAGCACTGGAGCAGACAGAAGGCTGCAGCCCCTTGCAGAGTTTGCAGCAGGAGATGTCAGGGAAACAGTGGAACTGCAAGGATGCTTCCAAGCAGGAGGACAGCCTGGGAAGGACTGTGCTGGGAGGTCCTCTGACAGTCTCACTCTGTGAGTGATTCTGAGTCCCTGGCTGCCCTCTGCATACAATGCTTGGAAAAGCTATGCACATTTTGTCTAAAGAAATCACTAGTAAGATGGATGAGTCCCTGACTTGGCTTACCTCTAACATCCCACACCACTTCTGCCCTTCTCTAAGTCTCAATTTTATCATATTTTAACTGGAAATGATGCCACCACAACTGACCTCACAGGACTGCTGGAAGAATTCGTTCAGTATTCAACTAACATGTATTAAGTAGGGAGTGTGACAAGTGCTGGGATATGGAATTGAACAGGAAAAAATCTCTGCCTGCTAGGAGCTTACATTCTGGTGCGTAAACAGACACTTTATAAACAATATGGACATGAAGTGGCAGAGATCAGCACTAGGTAGAGAGGAAGGCGCTCCCCCCAGCCTTGGCCAGGAGGGTTGGCAGGCCCTGGGGGGAGGTGGTGTTTGAACTGATTCATGAGGGATGGATAAATAGAAATCCTTCACAAGAAGTGGGGAGGGCATTCCAGGAATGAGCTAGAAAGCCCAGAGTCCAAAGCAGCATGACATGTACAAAAACTACACATGGCACAGGGTTACTGGGTGGTAAAATGCGGGTAGGATGCGGTGAGAGAAAAGGGTCAATAGGGACACAGCTCACATGATTGGAAGACGAGACCCTGGATCGACTTAAGTAAAATTTATGTGAATTTCAGAGAACTCCTCCCTCCTTGCAATAATTCACAATCTTATTCCCACCGCCATGACACCCAGTGGTATCCTCAGAGTAGGAGTCAGCCTACTGCTTGGACTTAACCTACCTTCCCCAGAAAGCAGAGCTTGAGGCAGAGGGCTTTTGAGCTGTCATAGATGATCCTCAACTTACCATGGTTTGACTTATGACTTTTCAACTTTATGATGGTGCAAGAGTGATACACATTCAGTAGAAACCATAGTTCAAGAGCCCATACAACCATTGTGATCTTCATTTGCAGTACAGTGCTCAGTAAGTCACATGAGATATTTAACACAAAATAGGCTTTGTGTTAGATGATTTTGCCTGATTGTAGGCTAATGGAAGTGGTCTGAGCACATTTGAGGTAGGCTAGAGTAAGCTATGTTGTTCAGTAGGTTAGGTGTATTAAATGCATTTTCAACTTATGATATTTTCAGTTTTCGATGGGTTTATTGGGACATAACCCCATCATGAGCCAAGGAGCATCCATATTTTACTAGGGAGCAGGAGTGAGGAACAAGGAGATAGTGAAGTAGGCAAGAGTGAGGATACAAGGATATATGATGGAGACGGCCACTGCAAAATTCACCTCATTATTCAATCTCATGGAAATGTTCCCCGAGAAGCCATGCAATCTGTGTCTCAGGTAGGGTGAACAACCATCCTGGTTTTCTCAAGATGGGGGGATTTTTCCAGGATGTGGAACTTTCAGTGCCAAACCCAAGAAGGTCCTGGGAAAATGGGAATGAGCTGGTTCCCCAGAATCAGGACCACTGGATTTGAGGATAGAAAAATGGAAAGATAGGGAAGGTAACACTTGATGGTCTTGATTGCTTTATGAAGTGCAACATACAGAGATGGATGTGGGAAACTAAAAATGGGGTATGAATAGTTGAAAGAAGTGGAAGAATGAGTAAAAACACAGCCTAGTGGCACTAAGAGCCTGGCTAAAATTGAAGGCCTTGAATTGTTGCTGAATAGTATTGATTTATTCAGTCATTCATTCACCCATTGATTGTTGGTTACCATGGAAACATTGATCAGTGATGTCATTTTGGCCATACCAATACATGTCAGAGTCTCATGGAAGTTCAGAGCTCCAAGCTGTCAACCAGGGTCATGACTCCATCATGGCCACACCATTTACATTACTGAATGTTCTCATTCTCTACCACAGCTGCCACTACCGAGTGGATGCTGATGCTCCCCAAATCTCTAGCCCCAGCCCAAACCTTTTTCTGGGCTTTAGACCTACAAACACCCAACAGGTACCTCAGTCTCAATATCTCCAAACCCGTATTCATCATCTTCCCCGTAAAACCTGCTCCAGCAAGGGAGTGGACTTTCCCAGACAGTCTGTGTATAGGAGGATACCAGGTTACCTTCTCACTATCTACTTCCTTGCTTGGTTCTGAAAATGCCATGTCCAAGGCTTCCCCATGGTTTGAGGAATCATGACTTTCAGGGGATACATGTGGGACAAGCTGGAGGAAAAGTGTTTGAGGCAGAGAAAACAGCTAATGCTAAAGCCTTAAGGCAGGAAAAAAGTATGTTCCAGGGGTGGAAAGAAGGTCAGTCTAACTGAGGTTGGTAGACAAGGAAGAGTCTGGTTCAAAGGGAAGTCGGAGAAGTAAACAGGAGCTAGATCACATCGAGCACTGTAGGTCAAGTGAAGGAGATTAGACTTTCTTCTTGGAGCACTGCAAAATCATTTAAGGGTTATAAACAGAAGAGTTGGTGCATTAGCCGGGGTTCTCTGGAGAGACAGAACCCATAAGATATATATAAATGTAGAGAAAAAGATTCATCATGAGGAACTGGCTTATGTGATTATCTGCTATCTGCAAGCTGAAGGCCCAGGAAAGCCAGTGGTATAGTTCTCATCCAAGCCCAGAGGCCTGAGAATCAAGAGCACTGATGTCCGAGGATGAAAGAAGATGGATGCTCCAGCTCCAGAGAAGAGAGAATGTACCCTTCCTTGACCTTTTTTGTTCTTTTCCAGCCCTCAATGGACTGGATGATGCCCACCCATGTTGGGGAGGGTGGAGCTTCTTTACTGTCTGCTGATTCAAATGCTAATCTCTTCTGGAAATACCTGCACAGACATACTCAGAAATAATGTTTTGCCAACTATCTGGGTATGCCTTAGCCCAGTGAAGCTGGTACACAAAATTAACCATCACAGTACGCATGATTTGATTTATACTTTTAAATACACCTTTAAATTTGATTTCCACCCTGGTTGCTGAGTAGACAATAGAAAGTACGGGAAAAAGACAAACAGAATATAGGCAGGGAGACCAATAAAGGGAGACCAGGAGATAGGCAGGGAGACCAGACTGCAGTAATCTAGGTGAGAGTTGATGTTGGATGGGACTAAGATGTAATTGTGATGATGAAGAGAAGTTTCAGATTCTTGATTAGTTCTAGGGGGCCTTCAACAGGACTTAAGTATGAGGCATGAGGAAATAAATCAAAGATGTGTCCAAGGTTTAAGCCTGATAATTGGTGTGAATGTGTGTTATTTACTGGGACGGGGAAGACCTGCGAGAGGAACATGTTTGGAGGCAAAAGGGGAAGCAGGAGTTTGATTTGGGACAAAGCAAGTCTGAGACAACTATTAGACATCCAAATGGAGGTATAAAATATAAGGTTGGACATATATGAGTGTGAGCTAGACAGAGCTGGAGGTAGTTTTGGGAGGCACTGCAGCATATTCAAAGCTTTGGACCAGAGAAGCTCACCAGGGAGAAGATGGATCTAAAGAAGGAGATATATGGCCAAGACTTAGAGCACTATGACATTTAGAAATCAAGCAGCAAATGTGCAGGGCTGCTAAGGAGACTACAAAGGGACAACTAAAAAGATATGATATTCTAGAAGCCAAGAGAAGAAAGCAGTTCAAGAAGGGTGTGGCCAATTGTATCAACCATATCATATGCTGCTGAGAGATCAAATAAGGACAGAGAAGTGACCACTGGAGGTCATCAGCAGCCTCGTGAAAAACAGTCTCAGTGGGCTGGAAGAAAGAGAGGACCCATGGCAGAGGGGTGAGCAGAGAATCGAAGGTGAGGAAGTAACACAAGAGACAACTCCCTGAAAAGGGCTGCTGTGAAGGACAGCAGAGAACTAGATCAGCTGCAGGAAAAGGTAGGGTAGGGAAAAGGCTCTGCAAACCCTGGAGATACTGGAACGGGTCTGCATTTGGGGGTAATTATCTGAGTGGAAAGAAAGAAACTAGAGATGCAGCAGAGATAGGAGAATTGCAGAAGCAAAGTCCCTTAAAAAACCAAGAGGCCAGAGGATCAAGCTCACAAGTGAAGGGGGTTTCTCTTGGTAAAAGCAAAGACACTTTATCCATAGCAATATGAAGACAGGAAGGAAATATGAACACAAATTCAGACAATTTGGGAGGTGTGCTGGGAAGATAAAGGTCCTCCTTTATCAAGGACACAGCCAAACCATATCAAGGAGGACCTATATAACTGCTTCTGTTTTTTTTTTCAGTGAAATATGAGGTGAGGTCATCAGGTAAGAATGAGGGAAGATAGGCCGGGCGCGGTGGCTCAAGCCTGTAATCCCAGCACTTTGGGAGGCCGAGGTGGGCAAATCACGAGGTCAGGAGATCGAGACCATCCTGGC
>NW_012114944.1:3359183-3391877 GCF_000951035.1 Colobus angolensis palliatus
AAAAAAAAAAAAGAATGAGGGAAGATAACGAGGTGGATGGCCCTTGGGAGAGATGAGAGGCCCCAGTAAGTGAGGGAGGCGAGGGAGCCAGGAGGTAAAAGATGTGAAATAGTTGTTTTGAAGACTGGGGAGTGGAACACATAGTGAAAGGTAGGATTGCTGAGCAGGACTGAGTGTTCATTTCAGATTTGTGGTCATGAATTTAAAGCAAGACCAGTTGGTCTAGTTATGTGTTTTTCTCTCATGACATTTACCTGCTTGAATTCAGGTGTGTAGTAGTCAGATGTGTAGGCTTAAGCAGAGAACAAATATGAAGGAAGAAGAGTGGAATACAGGAATTAGAAGTACTTGAAATAGAGTAGTTATGATGATGAACCACAGAAATTAAGCTGGTTAATGAAGGAAGTGAGAACCTGAGGGAAATGACAGATAGTGGGAAAAGTGGAAGGGCCAGTGTATTGGAAGTCTTGATGAGGTGGATTGGAAATATTACCCCAAGGGAGCTGGGATGAAAGGAGGTAGAAGTCAGAGAATGTAGGTTTTTAATGGTGGTATGGTCATGGACAAGACAAAGGTAATGAGTGGCTGGAATGGGATAGATCAAAGGAGTAAATTAAAAAGAAGATACAGTAGTCTGTTCTCACACTGCTAATAAAGACATAACCCGAGCCTGGGTAATTTATAAAAGAAAGAGGTTTAATTAACTCACAGTTCAGGATGGCTGGGGAGGCCTCAGGAAACTTACAATCATGGTGGAATGAGAAGCCAACATGTCCTTCTTTACATGGTAGCAGGAAGCAAAAGTGCTGAGCAAAAGGGGGAAAAGCCCCTTATAAAACCATCAGATCTTGTGAGAACTCACTCATTATCACCAGAACAGTATGAGGGTAACTGACCCCGTGGTTAAATTACTTCCCACTGGGTCCATCCCACGACACGTGGGGATTATGGGAACTACAATTCAAGATGAGATTTGGTTGGGGACACAGCCAAACCATATCAGAAGATCAAAGAGAGACATGGAACCTAGAAGCCAATGTATTGGATGTCTCGCCCGTATGAATGCTGAAATTACCAGGAATGGTGTGAGGAAAAAGGATAGACAGGAAGACAGTGTGCCAGTGCTAAAGACACCCACGAATGAGGGTAAATAGAGCATTCATATGGGCATCAAAGGAGTGGAGAGTTGAAGGAAGAGGGAGAAGGAATGGGTTTGGAAGTGACTACAGAAGGCAAGGAGGACCACTTACCCAACTTCCCCATCTTAGGCCCTCAGGTACCCAGTTTTTAAGAGGAAAGACACCTTTCACCTCAGTAGGTTGTAAAAAAAATAATGTCATGAGCAGATATTCAACTTTCATTTAATGCAAAAAAGTAAGGGAGCACTCAGAGAAGTAGTTGAGGATATTGGAAAGAGTGTAATTGACAGCCATGAGTTCACAAACCCACAGAGAAAAGGTTTGGGAGCGTAGGAAGGAATGGAAAATTGAGTCAAAACAGAGACTGTTCAGAGTTGCATGGGCATTAGCGTCCCCTTGACCTGAGGAGCCTGGGTTTCTGGAGATGACTAAGGTGGACAGGAATGAAAGGCATCCTGAAATTAATCTTGAGGGTCTCTTAGGGAAAGATAGACTTGAGACAAAGGGCACAATGCTCGTTAGCAACAATTCTCTACTGTGCCTGTGAGTAATGCAGAAGCCAGAATGAGTCCCTCAAGGGATTGTTCTCTTAAGTGGAGTTCACTGTGAAGGCTTCTGGGGAGGGTCCATCTACCTCGAAAATGGATCCCTAGGGCTGACTTCTCCAACTCTTCAGGTGGTGCAGTGTTATGATGCTCTGGAGCACAAGGAGCTCAGAGCCTGCCCCTTTGCTGCTGGTGGTGTGGTGGTGTGGCAGGCAGGTTCCCAAATCATTCCACACAAGTGACATTTGTGTAAACACCATTGCAATTTCTCTGTTGGAGTCTGCAGGCCCATCCTCAAGTTATCAGGGAGAATTTTTATTTTTCTATATTGATAATAATCTTAACAAATAATAAAATCATATTCTACGTCCTCTAAATGTAAGGCTACCAGATAAAATACAGGACTCCCAGTTAAATTTAGATTTCACATAAACAGTGAATGCTTTTTTAGTATAAATATATCTCAGATATTGTATGAGACGTATTTCCACCAAAAAAATTATACTTCATAGCTATTGCCACCTGATGTTAGTACCTGTGTGTATGCATTTATTATATATTTATTACACAATAAAGAGATTTATTATAAGGAATTGGCTTACACAATTTGGAGGCTGGCAAGAACCAGGATCTGCAGGATAAATCCACCAGCTGAAGATCCAGGAGAGCCAATGGCATAGTTCCAGTCTGAAGGCTGTAGGCCTGTGAACCAGAAAAAGAGCCAATTTCCCAGTTTGGAGGCAGTCAGGCAGGAAGAATCCTCTATTACTCAAGGAAGGGTCAGCCTTTTTTTCTAGTGAAGTGTCAACTGATTGGGTGAGACCCACCAACATCAGGGAGGGCAATCTGCTTTGCTCAGTCCATCGATTTAAATGTTAATCTCATCCAAAACTACCCTTGCAGAAACATGCAGAATAATATTTGACTAAACATCTGGGCACCCCGGAACCCAGTCAAGTTGACACACCAAATTCACCATCACAGTGTTCATGTTTGCACTGTTTATTATGAAACTGGGACCAAGCAGTAACATTAATGAGAAAAGGGAGGCAGACCCAATCTCAAGGTGTAATACGGCCATGTTAACTAAAGATGAAAGAGTATCACAGCCCTATAAGAAGCAAGCTTTCTCAGAAGTTCAAATCGAGAAAGTTCAAACTGAGTCATCCACACACAGCCTTACAGTCATGACAAATTCCAAAGAACCTGCCCCTTAACAGGTTAGCCCCATAGTAACACTGCAAGTAGCCACTTAGTGTCAGCCACTAAAAAAAAAAAAAAAAAATCCATCATATTAAATGTATGGGTTTCTATTTTGATTTTGTTTGTAGCATTGTATTTAATTTATAAATTTGTTTTGGTTTGATTGTTTATAAGGCTATATCTAGTTTTACATGTCTACATACTTATATAATGTTAAACTAAAACTCATTTAAGTAACACATTAAGTACCAAGGAGTCTGTGAGATTTTTCTCCTTTTAAATGGGTTCATTAGTCTGTTATTCTTAGTTTGAGAAACACTTACTATAATAATATAAAAGCATTTATGGCCCTTTTTTAGGGGATTTGTGTTTTGGAGCATTTCATTTGCATAATTCATTGAACTAGATATTATTAGAGGGGTTTTTAAACAACAAATAAACAAAAGTGTGTACTGTGTGCTACACTGAATTAGAAAATGTTGCACATTTTATCTCCTCTTAGATATATATAAAGCATTTTAGTGAATAAAAGACTTGGAGAAATTGGGCAGAAAAAGACGTCAGATGCTGTTTCACTCAGTGTTCCCAAGCTTATCTGAGCAAATACCTCTATTCCAGTAACTATCAATATCCTAAGAAATAGCTTTCTTTGAAAAACCAGTTTGGAAAACATTCATCCATAACACTATCCAGAATAAGGATATTCTATTAACATTTTTGTGCCAAAGACTCTTCTAGTAGCCTAGTGACAGCTATGGACATCTTCTTAGAATAATGTATTAAAAATACAAAGGAATACAAAGGAAACCAATTATATTCAAATACAGTTTTCAAAATAACTTTAAAACAAATGGGAGTACCTGAAGGAGAAGAGAAGAGGAAAGGACAAAAGAAATATTTAAAGAAATAATAGAGGCTGGGCACAGTGACTCATGCCTGTAATCCCAGGACTTTGGGAGGCCGAGGCAGGTGGACCACTTGAGGTCAGGAGTATGAGACCAGCCTGGCCAACATGGTGAAACCTCATCTCTACTAAAACTACAAAAATTAGTTGGACGTGGTGGCGCATGCCTGTAATCCCAGCTACTCGGGAGGCTGAGGCAGGAGAATCACTCGAACCTGGAGGCAGAGGTTGCAATGAGCTAAGATCACACCACTGCACTCCAGCCTGGGCAACAAGAGCAAAACTCCATCTTGAAAAATTTTTAAAAAGTCACATGACCATGCTTTACTTCAAGGGGACAGAAGAGTATATGCATCCACATACCTAGAAGTAAAGGAGAATTGGATAAGTGGTGAACATTAATTATCTTCCACGATTACCTGTGATACTAAAAATTATTTCCACACCAACATATTGCAAAGAGATCAAAACAGAACATGCTCAAAGAATGTGAACTGTCCCGTGAACCAGAGGTCCTACCCAGAAAAGGTGGGAGAACTGCAACTCCTGCCACACCTTGTCCTCTCAATACATTCCCAGTATGGACAGACAAAATTCCAAAAAACCCAAGGACATCTGGGTGGCAGCTCTATTTGATTAAAAAGTCTCTTAGGTGGTGGAGGTTGCCGTGACCTGAAATCGTGCCATTGCACTCCAGCCTGGGCAACAAGAGCAAAACTCTGTCTCAAAAAACAAAACAAAACAAAGTCTCTTAGCTGCCTAGAAACCAACTTTCTTTGCACTTGCTATGCATACAGTCAGATACCTCTACCACTTGTTCATTCAATATCCCTCATCTATGCCCAGCTGATGGAGAAACCCATCAGGTACGGTCTACACCCAGGAGTCTAAACAAAGCACTATGGGAACATAGACGAAGGAGCAAATCGTTTTTCTAGTGTTTTGCACTCTGACCTAGCCACTTTTTTCCTGCTTTTGTGATACAAACCTAGGTCCCCCACCTTGCCAACTCTGCAGCTGAGCAGCTTTGTGGCCATGGCAAATCCCTTCACCTGGAATTGTGAGGCTCGGTTTCCTCAGCTGTAAAATGGGAATGATAACGCCTACCTCCCAGGATTATTGTGAGAACAAGAATGAGATAATGTCTATAGAAATGCGTTTTGTGTCAGGCCAAGTTATCATCCCCATCAGCAGCATCATGGCTGTCTTCTACTGTCTAGAAGGGGAGCCCCAGGGCTGGAGAAGTCCCAGGGAAGAGAGGGGTTCCCAGGCCGACCCTCTTACTCTGGGGGATTCAGGGGCCTCTCTCTAATTAACTCTTCCTGGCAGAAGTTTCTTGCTGGACGTGTTTGCCTACCAGTGAAAAGCCAGGTGAGGCTTCCAGGAGCCGCCTACTGGCCCTGACACACCAGGGAAGAATGATGACTCACCAGACTCTAACAGCTTTGCTGACAGGCCCATTGGCCCAGTCCAGGCAGAGGCTGGAGAGGGCTGCCCAGGGTGCAGCGGGGCCATTAGGTTTTATAGAAGTGAAAGAGAGAAAGAGAGAGGGAGGGGAAGAAAAGGGAGAGATAAAGGAAAAGAAACAAAGGCCCCCAAAGGGAAAAAGAATGGAAGAAAAACAAAGTAGAATGGTGGTTAGGAGGGTCAGTGGGATGGGTAGTTGTTTAATTGATATAAAGTCTGTTTTGCAAGATGAAAAAGTTCTAGAGCTCTGTTGCACAACAATGTGAATACAGTTAACACTACTGAACTGCACACTTAAAATGGTTAAGATGGTAAATTTCATGTGACATGTTTTCCACCACAATTAAAAATATTAAAACACATTTTTAAAAGAAATGAGGCCAGGCGTGGCGACTCACGCCTGTAATCCCAGCACTTTGGGAGGCCGGCGGAGGCAGGTGGATCACGAGGTCAGGAGTTCAAGACCAACCTGGCCAACATGGTGAAACCCCTTCTCTACTAAGAACACAAAAAAATTAGCGGGGCGTGGTGGCGGGTGCCTGTAATCCCAGCTACTTGGGAGGGTGAGGCAGGAGAATCGCTTCAACCCGGGAGGCGGAGGTTGCAGTGAACCGAGATCGCGCTATTGTCCTCCAGCCTGGGCGTCAGAGACGACTCCATCAAAAAAAAAAAAAGAAAGAAAGAAAGAAAAGAAAAGAAAAAGGGGAGGAAAGGAAGAAAGGAGAGGGAGGAGAAAGAAGAGAGAGAAGAGAAAGAAAGGAAGGAGGCAGAAGAGAAGGAAGGAGGAAGGGAGGAAGAGAGAGGAAACGGAAGGCGGGAGGGAGGAGAAAAGGAAAATTAAAAGGAAGGAGATGGAGAAGGGAGGAGGAAACGGACGGAAAGAGGGAGGAATGCGACAGATAAAAAGGTAGAGATGGGAGACGGTAACAAAGAAGAAAAATAGCTGACAGGGAGGAGGAAGAAAGAGGAAGCGGCGCAGGTCTACAGGCGCCCGCGCACCGCTTCCTCCCTAGGCCCGGCCCAGCGCTCCGGGGCTGCTGGTGACGTCGCCGCCCCGCCGCCCCACTGCCCCGCCCCGTCCCGTCCCCGCGCCCGGGCCTTGTGAAATCGCGCGCGCTGGCGGCCGCCGTCGTAGATCTTACCGCTCTCCTTGGGTGGCTGCGAGTCCCTTGGCCGTGGGCCCTGTGCGCGGCCAGCCCCGGCGGCGGGAGGGCGATAATTGCCCAGAGACGCAGCACTTATCTGGGCCGGTTGTGCAAGGCGCACGGGGGGAGGCCACGGGCGGCGGCTCTCACGCCTCAGCGGCCAGGCATGCGCGGGGGCGAGGGCGGGCCAGGGTCGCCTCCAGCGGTTCCCGTTGCGGACGCCGCCCCGTTCCTCCGGAAAGAGCCGCAGCCCGTCACCGCTGGGGATGGGGAGACCCGCGCTCCCATCCCGCTTGGCCACCTGCTGGGGTGCGTGACGTCGGTCGAGTCCCACCCGTGCCTCTGAACCCCAAGCGCCTCCTCTGTGTACTAGGGGTAAAAACGCCACCTCTCTGAGCCTCTGGTTGAGAGGATTAGAAATTATGCAGGAGAGGCCTGGAACATGGCCAGGCACACATTAGGTACATGGCAAATGGTGGCCTTGATGCCCATAGACTGCCAGTCAAAACCAGGGTTCAAGTTGTGTCTGCCACTGACTTGCTGGTGACTTTGGGACATTTACCTCCCCTCTCTGGTCATCAGTTTCCTCTTCAGAAATTGGAGTTTGATGCTCACCATCATCGTGGGCCAGGATGATGGTCTGTGCCAGCTATCCTTGAAAAAGGGTGAGGCCGGGCTGAGTGTGCACTGGGTTTGGACATGGCAGGTGGCTCCTGTCACTTGCGCCTAGTTCCTGGGGCCATGATCCTTGGAACTGCTGTTAGAGAGGGATGGAGTGGGACAGGGTATCCTGAGCTTACACCAGGATCCCTAGAAGTGTGATCACACATAGACACACACATATACACATACATCACACTACCTACACACAGGTGCACACATAACCCATGGAGGTCTGACAGTAGCTGCAGTCACCCAGCACCTTCTGTGAGCCTTTGCGGCCAGTCCTCCCCAGGGCTTTAAGGTGGTGTTGCTGTCCCAACCAACAAGTAAGAAACTGAGGCTAGGGGAGGGCAGATGAGCTTGATCCTGGGGGCAGCCACCTGCAGTGGGGCCTCATTCTGCACCAACACTATGAGACTGTAGTCCAACCTTGGGAAGGAAGCAGAGCTAGTCACCTGCTCAGGCTCAAGTCTGGGGTGCCCAAAGACGGTTCCACACGGGAGCCACTCTTTGGATCTGGCCTGAGAGTCCCTACTTTCCTCCTTCCCCTTTTTAACCTTGAAAAAAATAAAAAGTATGCAGGACAAAAAGACTCAAAGAATAATATAAAAATAAATACCCATCATCCAAAATGAAAAATTTTAAATTAAAAAAGGAGAAGTGGCCAAGCGCGGTGGCTCACGCCTGTAATCCCAACACTTTGGGAGGCCGAGGCGGGCGAATCACAAGGTCAGGAGTTTGAGACCAGCCTGACCAATATGGTGAAACCCCATCTCTACGAAAAAAAAAAAAAAAAAAAAAAAAAATTAGCCAGGCATGGTGGCACACGCCTGTAATCCCAGCTACTTGGGAGGCTGAGGCAGGAGAATCGCTTGAACTCAGGAGGCAGAGGTTGAAGTGAGCCAAGATTGCACCACTCCACTCCAACCTGGGCAATAGAGGGAGACTCCGTCTCAAAAAAAAAAAGGAAAAGTTTCACCAATCTGTTGGGAGGATTAAAATAATGAGGTGGCCCTTGGAAAGTGAAGGATATACTCGCATCAGATTCTCCCAACCACTGTCCTCTTTGCCCTCTGCTTCTGTGACAACAGGCACTCCCAGTTTCTCCTTCCCAGTCTTTTTGCAGGTTCCCACTCCCTTACACATACCTGAAGAGTCGGTGTGCTTAGGGGCTAACCAATTTAGGCCTCCCTCTCTTTTAGGCATCCCGCTCTCCCTTGCGATGACTTAGTGATTGCATACTCTCGAAGACTTCAGGTCCCAGTGTCCTGCGATTGTATGAGATTTTAATTTTGTTCATTTTGCTAATTCATATTTTCTGTATTTGCTCTCAAATTGTGTGATTTTTTAAATAAATCTTTTTAAATAAAATGTTTATTGATTGATTGGGTGTTTTTATTCCCAACATGGCTGGGATCCTTAAGCCTCTTGGAGCTCCTTGGAGGGACCCGAGAAGCCAGGACAAAAATGCCTCTCACCTATATCCAATTTGAATACATAGCCATGTCAGTGGGAAGGAAAAACAGTTGCTCCTTCGGTGGAAATGGCTACTGGAGGAAATTTGATTCGTTGAAGAACTTGGCTTGGGAATTTGTAGACTGGTAGCACTCATCAAGGCCTTGGAGATCTTCAGATTCCACCCCCTCATCTTGGAATCAGGAAACTGGAAACCCAAAGGTGATTGATTACTGTCCCCATCTGCCAGATGGCACAGGAAAGTAATGGCAGAGCCAGAATTTGAACATGTTTCCTCACTCTGTGGTCCCTGCTCATTTTGAAATATGTTCCTACCCATCCCAGCAATTGACCCCAAGACAATCTACACACACACACACACACACACACACCCCACAAGCAGCCTACTTTTCCATCCAAAGTCTTTACATTCAGAAAGCAGATCAATCTTGGATTCACTTGATTTCCTGTGGGGATCTCTCATACTAATCCTTGAGAAAAGTGAACCAACTTAAATCCCTCACCAAGCTCTGTTCTAAGGAGGAATATTCAACTCTGTGGCAATTACATTCCAAAGTCCCTATTTTCTGTAGAGAGCTTCCTTGATGTTAACCACTTTTCTTAGTTATTCTTTTATTTTTTATTTTTATTTTGTTTTATTTTATTCTTTTATTCTACCAACAACTCCACAATGTAGGTATTAGTGTTCTTTTGCCCTATGAGAAAACTGAACTTCAAAAAGGTTAAATAACTTTCTCAAAGACACAGCAATAAGTGGCAGAGCCAGGATTCAAACACTCATTCTCAGGACACCACACCCTGTACCTCAGTGTTCCCTGGTCCACACTGCCAGACCAGAGCAGAAGTCCTTTGTACAGGTTGCAGGGAATCATTTTTGAGACTCACAGGAAATGGGAGCTAAAATGACTTTGTAGGTCCTCATTTCACATTTTGTTCCATCTTTCAAACAAACCACATTGTACAGATGGTTTAAACCATGACTTCTGGACAGAGAAACTGAATTGAAATTCTGGCTCAACAACTTACTAATTGTGCAACTTTGGGCAAGTTACCTAATCTCTCTGTGCCTTAGAGTCCTCATCTGTAGAGTGTGCATAATAATAGTACTTAATTCATTGAGGTGTTATGAGGATGAAATGAGTTACAACATGAAAGTACATAAAACACTGCTTGACACATAGTAAGCTCTTCATAAATGGAGAGTTTTTACCAGGGTCATTATCATCATTGCTACACTATTATTACTACTACTAAGAATTTGTTATACACTGGGTCTTAAGATAGTGAATGGGAAGACAAAGATGACATACACACTGTCCTCTCCTTATGGAACTCATCCTATGGAAGGAGGATACAGAAACCATGTATGATTACAATTTAATAATACGGTAAATGTAATAGCAGTGATGTGTGTGGACACTCCAGAGAGTAGACATGACTTGTTCAAGGCAGCAGCAAAGTTAGGACTTGAGCCCAGTTATCCTGAGCCTTTTTCTGTTCCACCTTATTGACTGGGAAGGTGCCTGTGGACTGCACATATAGGTGTGACCCCCAAATCTTTGCACTTGGCATCAAAAAGAGGTTCCTAAGGCCATGGCTTCTCCAGCTGAAGACGTTACTAAAGTGGAGAGATGGTCAATGAACCTCTGCTGAATGAGTCAGTGAATCAAAGGCCCTGGTGAGAAACCAGCCAATTTTCTCCCCCCACCCAGCGTGTAGGCTTGAGGCAATGGCAGGGCAAAGCAGTTCTACATGGGCCCTAGAGGACAGCTGGTCCCCCTCTTCATCCTCAAAAGGATGTTTCATCGGGTTACCACCATTCACAGACCCCTCCTTTACCACAGCTATTTCTGATGCCCTCAAGAGAAATTTTAATTCACTCAAATCAATAATTTCCACAGTTCTGTGATTTGTATGTGTCCAACTCTGTAGAAGGGAAAGTGAATCAGCAACACTCCCTACCCTCGGGGTGCTCAAAATCCAGGAGGCAAACATGACAAATTGCTAGCCTACAGGGTAGAAAGTGATCCAGCCCTAAGAAAGGGACAGACCACAAAGACAACCAGCATCCAGATAATTAGAGCTCTCACAGATAATTAGAGCTCTCACAGATAATTAGAGCTCTCACGGTACAGTCGACTGAGTAATGTTGCCAAAGATGTCCATCCATGAATCTTGGGAACCTGTGAATATTACTCTATATGACACATGGGTCTTCGCAGGTATGACTAAATTAAGGATCCTAATGTGGGGAGGATATCCTGGCTTATCCAGATGGGCCCTAAATGTAAACATTTGTTTCAGCAGCTATAGGAAACTAATACAGATAGATTGCTGACTGTATGCTAAGCATTCTCATTGAGTTTTTTCCATGAACTCCAAAGCCAGACTGCCAGGGTTCAAACCATGGCCGCTTTTCTTTCCATCTGTGTGGCTTTAGTCAATTTTCCTCTGTGGGCTTCAGTTTCCTCATTTATAGAAGAGAAATAATATTTAGTAACCTCCTCCCCCATAGGAATGATGTAAGCAATGATATGTAGGAGATATTCTAAATGCTCACGATTATTTGGTTCTCCTTTCCTTCCTAGTTATTTGGGAATCTACACTTCCTGCCCCCTGCAGCAAGAGGCACCATGTGGCTAGTTCTGGACAATGAAATGTGAGCAGTGAAAAGCCCCAGTGGGACCTGGGCCACATGACCACAAGCCTATGGGCACATTACAAGCTCTCTCAGACTCAGTGACAATATTGGACTTCTCCAATGTCTAATGTCCCTTCCAACAAGGACCCTGAGCACCATGTGACAAAAGGGACAATAAACAAGAGAGCAGGAGAGAAGAGATTTAAAGGGTTCCTGCAGCAGTGTGAAGCATGCAGAGTGTGTGTGGTGTGGATTCCCCAGAAGATATGTGCATAGCACCAAAGGTGATCGTAGGCGGCACTAGGATGAACTTCATTGTTATAATAATTAATTTAATTAATTATGGCAAATTATACTGGGTTTCCATCCAAAGTTCCTTTTTAGAGTAAATGTACATTTTTTTAAAATGAGTTAATTTAAAGAAAAAATATTGATTACTCTCACAAGTGGTTTGTAGATATGGCAAAAATTGTAAAGGCAGAATCAAAAGACTAAAATTATGATGAACTTCCCTGGAACAATGAAAAGAACATGGGCTTTGGAATCAGGCCAGGATTTGAATCCAGTTCCTCCACTTGTTAGCAGTGTGACCTCGTTACTCAAGCTCTCTGAGATTGTTTCCTCCTCATTACTTTTTAATGGAGATCATTAACCAAACCTCATGTGGTGGGGAGGAGGTGGCAGTGTGAAGGGATATGATGGGAGGGGGTGCATGGGTGTGTGTTGGGGGGTGGGGAGGTGTAAGGATTATGGCTTACTTTCACCACTGCTGTCCTTACATTCCTCCTCCTTATTGTTACCCCTGGGTCTTGACCCAGTTTGTAAATCGGGGGCCAATGCAACCCACATTCCCAGATGTCTGGCCAGGCTCCAGGGACAGAACCCAGTAGGACCAGCTTCCTGCCCTCCAGGAGCTCCCAGCCGAGTGGGGCAACTAACACGGTCTCAAAGATCCATAGTCCACAGTCAAAATGCCATGAGAGACAAGCAAAGGTGGTGGCACGGAGGCCCTGAGATGACTGCGAGGAGATCCACGGACGCCAGAGATGGATTTTGACCCGTGAGTAATATTTCAACAGGTGCTGAGGGTAGGGAATGCAAACCAGGTTTCCTTACTTGCTGAGCCTCAGTTTCCTCTTTGGTAAAATTTAAGTAATATTTCCTATGTTTTTGCTATGCTACTGTAAGGATTAAGTGGGATAAAGCGTAGGACGCACCTACCACAGTGCCAGGCCCATGTTAGACCCTGGATAAATAGAGGCAATTACTTTCCTATTATGCTAGATGATAAAGCCCCAGTGGGTGGCCCCTTTCATAATGAAACTGTCTCCTCCTTCCCTATGACTCACCTGCAGGGGATTGCCCAGGGGCACAGATGTCCCAGGCTCCTGGGTGGGTTGGAACCATCAAGCTCCCTGAAGAAAGACTACCAAGAGAGGGAACATAATTACTCCCCCAGGTCAGAGTTGGACTTCAAGTGCAGATTTCCACCATCTATGGAGAGAGAGACCATGTCTTGGAGTCAGCCCCAGACCCTTCCAGCCTCCACTCAAAAGCCTGCTGTGCAGGAGCCCAGAGAGACCACCTATTGGGAAGAAACAGGAGACCAGGGCTTAAATCATTCCTTGCTGTCTGAACAGCATCACAGCCCTTTCTCCCTCTAGGCCTCCATGTTCTAAGGGTAGGAGTGGGCTGACTGGAAAAACCATCAGGATAGCAAAGACCAATCAGAGCAGACACTGGCAGGGGCCTGGAATGTTAGTCCTCCTGGCTGGGTGTTAGTCCTCTGCTTGCTAGGGATGGGGTCGTCCAGGGGTCCTGGGAGGGACCAGCACACTCAGAACAACAGGAGGAGGCCACTTAGAGAGCTGGAGGGAACAATTCTCAGCCTGCTCCCACCAACCTCCTGCACAGGGTAGTTATGAACTAGATACTGACTTGCTTTACTGGCTGGATGTCCATCTGCCCATCTCCATGGGCCATTCTTCCCTAGCTCCCCTAACCATGAAGAGAGAGCTAGACACATAGCCCAGCCTCACAGCCTCTCCTCAATGCTGAAAACGCACAGATCTTGCCCACAGTTACACAGGTGAATCAGTTGCTCAGGCCCTGGCCATAACCAGTCTCCTAACGTCTGACCCGGTGCAGCTTTTCTTCCCACTGCTAACTGTCCAGAAGCAAAGTGTCCCTCAGGGGCAGGTGATGACCAGGACCAAGGTGGTAAGAGTGAGAAGGGCCTGTGGCGGAGGTACAGAATGTGCACTGGGGGCACGGTGTGCTTCCCACAGTGGAAGAGGGCCTGTCCTTTCCCCCTACTTCCCCCTAAGTGCTGGAACTGTGTCTGGCCTACGCTTGCTCCACCTCAAGGTCAAATGTGCATCCTCCAAGTCCCTCTCCCTGAGGAAGGCCCACATCCCCAAAGAAGAGTCTGGGGCCTCACGATTTTTTTTGTTTGTTTGATTTGGGCTTTTGTTTGTTTGTTTGTTTGTTTTTGGTTTTTGTTTCTTTCTTTGTTTTTGTTTTTGTGAGATGGAGTTTCACTCTTGTTGCCCAGGCTGGAGTGCAATGGCATGATCTCGGCTCACTGCAACCTCTGCCTCCTGGATTCAAGAGATTCTCCTGCCTCAGCCTCACGAATAGCTGGGACTACAGGTGTGCACCGCCATACCCGGCTAATTTTGTATTTTTAGTAGAGTCGGAGTTTCACCATGTTGGTCAGCCTGGTCTCAAACTCCTGACTTCAAGTAATCCAGCCCCCTCAGCCTCCCAAAGTGCTGGGATTACAGAAGTGAGCCACCGCACCTGACCAACCTCACAATTTTTGTAAAGCCGTATTGAAGTATAACTTACACACCATGAAATTCACCCATTTAAGTGTACAATGCTATGACTTTTAATAAATTCACAGAACTGTGCAACCATCACCATAGTCTAGTTTCAGAAGTCTTTCCATCATCCCACAAAGATTCCTCATGCCCATTTGCAATCAATCTTTATTTCCATTGCCAGCCCCAGGCAAACCACTACCAGCTGCTTCTATAGACTGGCTTTTTCTGACATTTTATGTCAACAGAATCATACAATATGTGGTCTTTTGTGTCCAGCTTCTCACACTTAGCATAATTTTTTTTTTTAGTTTTATCCGTGTTGTGGCACGTACAGTACTTCATTCCTTACCTCATTTATTTTGTATTCCTGGCAGTCTGCCAGTGCCTGGCAGATAGTAGGTGCTTAATAAGGGGCTGAGGAATTTCATATGGAGACCAGATGCCCTTCCAAAATGAGGGCAACTATCTGCAAAAATCCCAGCCAATTCCAAGCTGCTACAGACAAAAGCAATGATTCTCATGCATGCTGCCGGTGGTATAATCATAGCAATTTGTTTTCATACCTATGACTGTATGGAGTGAACTGTCAGGCCCTCCATCTCAGAGGTGCTGCAGCATCCCATCCACTTGTTTTGAATTTGCCCTTATTCCCCCTTCATCCTGGCTCTGAAAACCACAGTGACTCATCTTTCCGAGATTAGCTCTCCTTCTTCAACCCTGAGTGACTGTATTGCCTGAACTAGTTGGAGAAGAACACTCCAAATACAATCAGAGCTCCTTGAGAGGAAAACAGCTCTGTGGAAAAATGTACTTACCTTGAATTGGCAAGGGCCACCCCCAGTCTCAGAAAGATAAGAAATCGGCTTTTTCTCTCTTGCCTTGGCACCAGATTCACTGGTAGCTCTAGGGAGGAAAAAGGTTGACTCTCTTTTGTATGATGAATCTATAAATATTTCTGTAGAAAACAGAAGCATTAAACATTTTCTGCATAGGCTCCTGGACTCCCAGCTTCAGGCCTAACTCAGTTCAAACACCTACTGTGTTTCTATTTTGTGTCGGGTGCTGTACTAACCTTGGGAGGGGTGGACAGAGACATGTCAGTTCTTTCTTCTTTTGATTGTGGTAAAATACACGTATAACAGAAAATTTGCCATTTTAACCATGTTTAAGTGTGCAATTCAGTGGCATTAATTACATTTACAGTGTTGTACAACTGTTACCACTATCTAGTCCCAAATTTTTTTGTCACTCCAAACAAATCTGTGTAGCCACCAAAAAATAATTTCCCATTCCCTTGGTCCCCAGCCCCTGGTAAGCTCTAATCTACTTTCTGTCTGTATAAATTTGCCTATTCTAGATATTTTACATACGTGGAATAATACAATGTTTGTCCATTTGTGTCTGGCTTCTTTCACTTAGCATAATGTTTTCAAGGTTCATACATTTTGTCACATATATCAGCACTGCATTCCTTTTTCATGGCTGAATAATATTACTATATACATACAGATGTATATGGAAATATATACAAACATATATATGAATATATATACACACATATATAGGAGATATATATCTATATATATGCACACATACATACCACATTTTATTTATTCATCTGTTGCTGAACACGGATTGTTTTCACCTTTTAGCTATTTTTGAATGGTGCTGCTGTGAACCTTCTTGTACAAGTGTTTCTTTCAATACCACCTGTTGTCAGTTACTTTGGGTATACACCTAGGAGTGGAATTGTTGGGTCATATGGTAACTCTATATTTAACTTTTTAAGGAACTGCCAAAGTGTTTCAACAGTAGCTGCACCATTTTACATTCCCAAGAGCAGCGTATGAGGTTTCCAGTTTTTCTACATCATCTACAATACTTGTTATTTTTCACATTTTTAATTTTACCCTTTCTATTAAGTGTGAAATGATATCTCATTGTGGTTTTTATTTGCATATCCATAATGACCAATAAGATTGAGCTTCTTTTCACATGCTTATTGGCCACCTGTATAACTTCCTCAGAGTAATGTCTGTTGTAGTCTTTTGTCCATTTTTAATTGGGTTGTTTGGGTGTTTCTTTGTTCTTCAGTTGTAAGAATTCTTTGTATATTCTGGATATTAAACTTTATCAAATGTGTGATTTGAAAATATTTTCTCTCTTTCCATGGATTGTCTTTTTACTCTCTTGATAGTTTCCTTTGATTCACGAAAGCTTTTGGTTTTTGAGAAGGTACAATGTATCTATTTTTGTTGTTGTTGCCTATGCTTTTAATGTCAAAAGAATGATCTTAAGAACCCATTGCCAGGCCACACACAGTGGGCTCACACCTGTAATCCCGGCACTTTGGGAGGCTGAGTTGGGTGGATCGCTTGAACCCAGGAATTCAAGACCAGCCTGGGCAACATGGCAAAACCCTGTCTCTACAAAAAATACAAAAATTAGCCAGGTGTGGTGGTGTCCACCTGTAGTCCCAGTTACTCGACAGGGTGAGGTGGGAGGATCACTTGAGCCCAAGAGATTGAGGCTGCAGTGAACCGTGATCGTACCACTGCACTTTAGCCTAGGCCACAGAGTGAGACCCTGTCTCAGGAAAAGAAAACAAAAGAAAATAAACTATTACCAAATCAAGGTCATGAAGATTTGCCCCTATGATTTTTTTCCAAGGCTTTTATAGTTTTAGCTCTTACATTTATATCTGTAATAAATTTTGAATTAATTTTTGTGTATGACATAAGGTAAGGGTCCAACTTCATTCTTTTACATGTGGATATCCAGTTTTTCCAGCACCATTTGTTGAAGAGACTGTTTTTCCCCATTGAATGACCCTGGCACCCTTTTCAAAAATCAGTTGACAATATATGTGAGGGTTTATTTGTGGATGCTTAATTCTATTCTATTGGTCTAATATGACTATTAGCCTTTTCCCCTGGTCTGCATGCCAGTACAACATGTTTTGATTACTGTAGCTTTGTGGTAAGTTATGAAATTGGAACAAGTGAGTTCTCCAACTTCATTCTTTGTTAAGATTGTTTTGGAGATTCTGGATCCCTTGAAATTCCATATAAATTTTAGTGTGAGTTTTTCCATTTCTGCAAAAGAAATCATTGGGGTTTTTTATGGGAAAGCATTAAGTCTGTAGATGACTTTGGGTAATCTTGACATCTTTTTACTTATTTAGGTTTTCTTTAACTTCTTTCAGCAATGTTTTGTAGCTTTCAGTGTACATCTTGCACCTCCTTGGTTAAATTTATTCCTGCATATGTTATTCTTTTTGATTCTATTGTAAGTGGAATTGTTTTCTTAACTTCTGCTTTGGATTTTTTATTGCTAGTATACAGAAAGACAGCTGATTTTTGTACATTGATTTTGTATCCTATAACTTTGCTAAATTCATTATTAGCTCTCACATTTTTGTGTATGGGTGGATTTTTTAGGGTTTTCCATATATAAAATTATGTCATCTAAAAATATAGTTTTACTTTTTCATTTCCAATCTGGATGCCTTTTATTTCCATTTCTTTTCTACTACCCTTGGCTAGAACATCCAGTACCATGTTAAATAGAAGTGGTGAAAGCAGTAAAAGCTTCTGGTCCTGAGTTTTTCTTTGTTGAGAGGCTTTTGATTACTGATTTAATTTTGTTACTTCTTACAGGTCTATTCAAATTTTCTATATCTTCGTAATTCGGTCTTGGCAGGTTTTGTGTCGATTCTGGAAGTTTGTGTGTCTGTAGAAATTTGTCCATTTCACCTAGGTTATCCAGTCTGCTGTTGTACAGTTTTTCATAGCATTCTCTTATAATCCTTTTTATTTCTATAAAGTCAGTAGTAATGGCCCTTCTTTCATTTGTGATTTTAGTAATTTGGGTTTCCTGTTTCTTTTCTTTTCTTTTTTTTTTTTTTTGAGATGGAGTCTCACTCTGTTGCCCAGGCTGGAGTGCAGTAGCATGATCTCGGCTCACTGCAACCTCCACCTCCTGGGTTCAAGCGATTCTCCTGCCTCAGCCTTCTGAATAGCTGGGACTACAAGTACATGTCACCACACCTGGCTAATTTTTTGTATTTTTAGTAGAGATGGGGTTTCACTGTGTTAGCTGGGATATTTTTAGTAGAGATGGGGTTTCACCGTGTTAGCTGGGATAGTCTCGATCTCCTGACCTTGTGATCTGTCCACCTCAGCCTCCCAACGTGCTGGGATTACAGGCTGAAGCCACCGTGCCCGGCCTCCTGTTTCTTAATCTAACTAAAGGTTTGTCAATTGTGTTGATCTTTTCAAAGAACCAGCTTTTGGTTTCATTGATTTTTCTCTATTTTTCTATTCTCTATTCTGCTTATCTCTTCTCTAATCTTGTATTATTTTCTTCCTTCTGCTAGCTTTGTGTTCATTTGCTCTTCTTTTTCTAGATCCTTAATGTGTACTGTTGGATTGTTGATTTGAGATCTTTCTTCTTTTTTAATGTAGGTACTTACAGTTATAAATTTCCTTCTGAACACTGCTTTTGCTATATCTCATAAGTTTTGCTATGTTGTGTTTTTCATTTTGACTTGTTTTAAGGTATTTTCTTATTTTCCTGTGATTTCTTCAACCTATTTGTTAAGAGTATGTTATTTAATTTCCACATATTTTTGAGTTTTTAAATTTCTTTCTGTTATCAATTTCATGTTTTATTCCATTATGGTTGAAAAATATACTGTTTATGATTTTAATCTTTTAAAATTTATTAAGACTTGTTTTGTGGCATAGCATATGACCTATCCTGGAGAATGTTCCATGTGCACTTCAGAAGACTGGATATTGTGCTATTGCTGAGTGGAGTGTTCTATGTGTTTGTTACGTCTAATTGGTTTATAGTGTTGTTCAAGTGTTCTGTTTCCTTACTGATCTTCTATCTGGTTGTTCTATCCATTATTGAAAGTAGAATGTTGAAGTCTCCAACTATGAATGCAGAGCTGTCTCTTTCTTCAAGTTTGTCAATTTTTGCTGCATATATTTTGGGACTCTATTTTTAGATATGTATATGTTTATAATTATTATAAAATTTTATATTTATTAGTGGATTAACTATTTTATCAGTATATGATGTCTTTCTTTGTCTCCTGTTACCCTTTATTTAAAATCTGTTTTGACAATAATATATTAATAGCTATCCCAGCTCCCTTTAGCTCACTCTTTGCATGGAATATCTAGGTTAAAAGCATCTTCTTCTGTGAATCCTTACAATAGTCCATTAGCAAAGTAGTAACCCAAACTTGTTTCTTACAACAGAAGTGACTGAATTCACAAGAGCCTGATGATGGATGTAAGAACAAAAATCCTCAGATTTAATAAGGGAGGGAATGTGTTCCATAAATGAAATACATCTAAAATGTTGTTGAAGGGCATCAACTCAACTATTTATTTATTCCATAATCTTATAGCCCTGAGCACCTACTCAATGCCAAGCCCTGAACTGGACATAGCATTGAATCACTCATGACCCATGCTTCCAGGACTTAAAGGATGATGCAGGCAAACAGAGCCATTTTAAGACATTCTTGAACTACATCTGAGTTTCTTCACCTGTGAAAAAGGGATATTAGCAGCATAACTTCACAGAAGTGCTATAAAAGTTAAATTAATTTAAAATATGTAAAGCACTTAGAACAGTGCTTAGTGCATGTAAGCACCCAATGAATGTTACCTATGGTCATTATCATTGTCACCATGGGCCTTAATCACTCTTTCTTTCATAAGCCTCATCCCACCCGGTTAAAGTTAAATGCTTTTTCTGAAAAAAAAAATTAAATGTTTTTTCTGTAAAAAAATCTCCTACCTGTAAAAGGTAGGAGATTTCAGCAATTTTTTAAATTTAGAATTAATTTCAATTTTACCGTTTTCATTTTATGTTTGGCAATCAATATATTCTGGGCAAGCTCTTGAAAACTCACAAGACTATACCTCTGGTCTCCAGTGGATAAAGTGGCCCTGCCCAGAGTGATCATGTAGGGCTGCACAGGCAGTGCTTACTGCACAACTCCAAGGAAAACCAATCTCATAGACGACAAACTGAATGCCCTCATCCCCATCCCCGGGGATGTGTAGTGCAACATTCCTGGCCTTGTTGGTGAGTACATCAAAGACCACTACACAAAGCAATAAAGATCACTTCCAGTTGGGAAAGAGAAGGCTTTATGGAGGGATGGCATCTGATGAAGAGTGGAAAGAGTAAGTCTACAGAGATGCTCTGTGAAGGGCATTCCAGGCAGAAGGAACAGTAAAAGCAAAGCCAGGGGGTTATGTTTGGGGAAAAGCAGGTAGTCCTATTTGGTTGGAGTAAAGCATGTATGAAAAGGGGAGAGGAAAGCAAGTCTGGAGAGAGGTGAAGAATCCAGATCAGGGACAGCTTTGAGTGGCAGGCTTAGAGTTTGAATTTTATTATGTAGGCAATGAGAAGTCATTGTAGGTTTTTGAGGAGGGAGGTGTCATTATTGGGACTATGCTCAAGAAAGGTCCCTCTGGAAGCTAGTGTGGGAGGCAGACTGGAGAGGGCAGAGACTGGGAGAAGCAGACCAGCAAGGAGATTATTGCAGTAGTCTGTGACTGACAGAAGGAATGGAGAGGAGGGACAAAATCAGGATGATGTTGGGGAAGTACAGTGGACATGGAGCATTACAATGGCCACTGGGACAAATGTAGTGGACATAACTCAAATTTCCAACCCATGTGACTTCTCTCCCTAATGTAGAATTCGGTTCACAGGCTGCAGCTCCATTCTCTCCCCGGACCCTCTGATGACTGTTGCTTGGGGTAGAGGATTTGAAAAATAAGTCCCAGATTATAGGATTCTAACCTATGTTGAAAGTGGCTGATTATATTGTTTTCGTGTCCGTGTTGTTTCTCCTCCTGATGACTGGATTATATAAGAGGTGGATGTTCAATTTTGTAAGAGGTTATTAACATATCACATAAAAAGAGGTGTGCATTTGTGAGGCCTTAAAAATGTGGTTAGGGAAGTTCTGGCTACAGCAATTAAACAAGAGAAAGAAATAATGGGCATCCAAATTGGAATGGAACAAGTCAAATTATCTTTGTTTACAGGTGCTATGATCTTATATTTGAAAAAACCCAAAGACTCTACCAAAAAAAGTATTACAACTAATAAAAAAATTCAGTAAAGTTGCAGGATACAAAATCAACACACAAAAATCAGTAGCATTTCTGTACGCCAAGAGTGAACATTCTGAAAAAGAAATAAAAAAGCAATCCCATTTACAATCACAACAAATAAAATAAAATCCATACACATTTTAGGATTGATTTTTCTATTTCTGTGAAGAGTGTCCTTGGTATCTTAATAGAGATTGCACTGAATATGTAGATTGCTTTAGATACTATGGACATTTTAACAACATTGATTCTTCCAATCCATGAACATGGAATATCTTTCCATTTTTTGTGTCCCCTTCAATCTCTTTCACCATGTTTTACAGTTTTTGTTGATGAGATCCTTCACTTATTTGGTTAAGTTAAAGGACTTTTCTCAAGATCTCATAGTTAGTAAAACATACAGACATTATTCAAACCCAGGTGATCTATGCTGACCCCAAAGTTCAAGCTCTTGAACACTTTGTTACACTGCTTTCCAGCAAAATCAACTCTATAAGCATAGTGGTATTCATGGAGAAATGAAAGCTGAAAGTTCAGGTGGTTGGGTAAGGGTTACAATATTAATAATATAATTCAACATTATTTGAATAGTAATATTTTAATATTTTAAAAAATAAGAAATAGGATGCCAATGATAAGATTTCCTAAGGAGAGCAGGGTAGAAAAATATCTGGAGGCTGGGCACCATGGCTCAAGCTGTAATCCCAGCACTCTGGGGGGTCAAGGTGGGTGGATCATGAGGTCAAGAGATCGAGACCATCCTGGCCAACATGGAAACCCCGTGTCTACTAAAAATACAAAAATTAGCCAGGCGTGGTGGTGGGTGTCTGTAGTCCCAGCTACTTAGGAGGCTGAGACAGGAAAACCGCTTGAACCTAGGAGGCGGAGGTTGCAGTGAGCTGAGATCACACCACTGCACTCCAGCCTGGTGACAGAGCAAGACTCTGTCTCAAAAAAAAAAAAAAGAAAGAAAGAAAATGAAAAAGAGAAAAGAAAAATATCTGGAGTTAGGGTATGCAACTGAAAAGCATCACTGAGAGCTTGCTGATCTGATAAGAAAGCTCCTTTACCAGGCAGAGGAGCATGACTTGTTCAGCTCAGTGGGGCCAGCACAGGGCAGGCAAAATCTTGGGAAATGCTTGGTGAATGAATAAATGAGTGAGTGAATGGATGAGTGACCCTGAAGAGCTGTATAGGAGACTGCTGAGGCTACCTGTTGGGAGAAGTGATGGCTGGTGCTTGGGACAGTGTATGAGTCCTAGGAGAGTGTGTGTGTGTATGTGTTTGTGTGTGTGTGTTTGTAGGTGGGACTTGGAAGGTGGGAGGAAGAGGCAGGAGCCTTTGAGAAGCTGGTGAGGGAAATGTGAGGCAAAAGGTATACAGAAAGAGAAGGTCAGAGAAGAGGGAGCTGGCAGAGGACTTCTGCCCTCACTGGCTTCATCCCAGCAGCTTAGACTTGTTTATTCCCTTAGACAGCAGTTCTGAACCCTCACAGATAACATCATGAGGGTCTCTGCTGGAGGTCACCATAAAGCCTGCACAGTTCAGCCATTCATTCTTGCTACTTCTGAGGCTTCAGCTCATTCTACCCACTCGTGTCTCAGGGTTCTGTCTTCCCTCACTTTGCCTGAGGGGTTCAGGTTTCCTGCAGAGAACTCAGGACCTGCTAGTTGCTTTGCCCCCACTATCTCATTTCATCCTCCCAGCAACCTTGCAGATGGGTTCTTCAGTGATTCCCACTTTTCAGATGAGGGACCTGAGAGTTGGAGAAGGAAAGTAAATTGTCCACAATCATATACCTAGCAAAGACTGAGTGTGGGATCTGCTGGACTGGGTTCAAGTTCTAAATTTGCTAATGACTTTCTCACCTCCCACACACATAAGGTAGGATTAGGATCCTTGCTCTCCTTCCCTGAAGGGGGCTTTGAAGAGCCATTGAGATGACAGAAGTGAAATCACTTTGTCAGTTAGGGAGATAAGAAATGGAGTGTGAAAAGATACAACCTGGGTTCGAACCCCAGCTTCACTGCTCATTTCCTGGGTAACTATGAATAAATTAATCTCTCTGGACTTTCATTTCCTTACCAACAAAATGGGGGATGATAGCATGTATCAGGAGGATTTAATTAGATGTCAGATATGAGGATGTTAGCACACTCCATGACATAGGAAACTCTACTAAATGGCAGCTTTTTTTTTTTTTTTTTTTTTTTTTTTTTTTTTGCGACAGAGTCCTGCTCTGTCGCCCAGGCTGGACTGCAGTGGCCGGATCTCAGCTCACTGCAAGCTCCGCCTCCCGGGTTCACGCCATTCTCCTGCCTCAGCCTCCCATGTAGCTGGGACTACAGGTGCTCGCCGCCTCGCCTGGCTAGTTTTTTGTATTTTTTTAGTAGAGACGGGGTTTCACCGTGTTGGCCAGGATGGTCTCGATCTCCTGATCTCATGATCCGCCTGCCTCGGCCTCCCAAAGTGCTGGGATTACAGGCGTGAACCACCGCGCCCGGCCAATGGCAGCTTTTAATAACAGCAGACTGTGAAGTCCAGGAGCTTACTAACTACAGTATTTTTTTTAAACCAAAGGACAAGAAGACATAGAATCTAAGCCAGGTTGATGTCAGTGAATGTGATTTACATGGAAATAAGAAAATTCTGAATAAACAAAACTCGCCACGCCAGGTGTGAAAAATAAGATCCTGAGGCACTGGTATTTTTAGCAGCCATTTTGCCTGTCATTTTTGTTTCATTTTCCTATCTGTGGGGATGAGTTTTTAAATAATTTAACTGCTAATCTTCAAACAAATTCTCATTCAAGGAGATTGACAAATGCCCTCCATTCATTTTTTCTTTCATTCATTTAGTAGATATTTGTCCATTTAGCAGATATTTACTCAGTACCTGCTTTGGGCCAAGCAGTGTGGCAAGTGTCAGGGATATAGTGGCCATTCCTGGCATCAAGAACTTCTAGTCTAGTCCAGAAAACAGACAAACCAATCACCAGGTACAGCTTCCCTGAGGAGGTGGCACATGAGGAGTCATCTGGTGAAAGGTGGGAGAAGGGGGTAAGGGCAGGTCGGGATCAGGTAAGAGTAAAGCAAGAGAGATATTTGGGAGAAGGGCAAGTAAGAAGGCATGGTGGGGAGCAGCCCAGAGAGATGGGAAGAGTCCTGATCAGTAAGGATGGCCCTGGAACTTTGTAGCAGATTGAACATCTGCTTGAGCTAAAAAAAGTAGGCAAGGGCAGGGAGTGGGGAAGATTCATCATGGCCCCCCAGAAGGGTTTTGTGCGGTTGTTTGTTTAGCTTTGTTTTTAGATCTAGGATCTCAAATGGGCTAGATTCTGAACCTAGTTCCATGTTTAACCTGATGTTTGATCTTGGCAAGTCACCATCTCTCTCTAAGTCTCATTTTCATCAACTGTAGCTGAGGCTAAGAGAGGAAAGGGGAGGAATCCAAGATTATAAACTTTGAACCCAGGGTCCTGGCTCAACACACTGGCGAGTACATGAAAGAGATCTGTTCATATCTAATGCTGGGGGAAACAGTGCTTATCAAATTGAGGATCTTCCAAAGGTAAACCACATAAATAAAATAAATAACATGAACATGAGTAAGTCTGTGGCTAAGGTTAGTGTCTATGGCAGGATGCTATGGAGTCTAAGAATTAATAAATTCAATATAAGAATAGATGCATTTGAATAAGATTGGTGTGTGAGGCCAACCTAACAAAATCACATACAGCCAGCATTTACCTCTTCTCACTCCAGAAAAGCCTATCTTGCCCCTATTCTTTAAGATTATAAGGATATGGGCATCTTAGTTCATTTCTGTTGCTATAATAGAATAGCACAGACTGAGTAATTTTTTAAAAGAAATTTATTTCTCATGGTGCTGGAGGCTGGGAAGTCCAAGAGCATACAGCCATCATCTGGTGAGGGTCATCACACGGAAGAGGGTGCAAGGCAGAAGACAGAGAGAGGAAATTAGGCAAACTCATTCTTTTTATTGGGAGCCGACTCTTGCAATAAGTAACCCACTCCTGCAATAATGGCATTAATCCATTCACGAGAATGGAGCCCACTTGACCTAATCACCTCTTAAAGGTCTTGCCTCGGCCGGGTGTGGTGGCTCGTGCCTGTAATCCCAGCACTTTGGGAGGCCGAGGCAGGCAGATCACCTGAAGTCAGGAGCTTGAGACCAGTCTGGCCCACATGACAAAACCCCATCTCTACTAAAAATACAAAATTTAGCTGGGCATAGTGGCGGGCACCTGTAATCCCAGCTACTTGGGAGGCTGAGACAGGAGAATCGCCTGAACCCAGGAGGCAGAGATTGCAATGAGCTGAGATCGCCCACTGCACTCCAGCCTGGGCAACAGAGCAAGAGTCCGTCCCCAAAACAAAGAAACAAAGAAACAAACAAACAAAAAAGTCTTGCCTCTCAGCAGTTGCAATGGCAATTAAATTTCAACATGCCTCTTGGCTGGGACAGTCAAATGGTAGCAATGAGCAAGCACAAAAAAATGAAGCAGTTATCAACACTGGTGTCTTTCATAGAGACCAGCTATAGAATGATTGCTAGCCAACTCCTGTCTAAAACCTACCTGGAATTTGGCAACATCTACTACAGATTTAAAATATTTATGTCCTATGACTTAGCAATTCCATTTCTGAGAATCTATTTTTTAAATAATGAAAGTTGCAAAGTCTCCTGTACAAATATGTTCATTGCCACATTATTTATAATAACAAAAAATAGAAACAAATGTCTGTTTTAAGCTGGGTTTCCCCAGAAGTTGACCCTGAGACAAGATTGTGGATGCAAATAGTTTATTTTAAAAGTGACCCTAGGAAGCACCAGTAGGGGGATAAGGCAGTGGGTCAGGCAAGGAAAGAAAGCTTGTAAACTGTGAGTTATCAAGCCAGTTTCCACCATGGGCAACTGGGGCTCAGTCCCACAGGGGAACCCTCAGTGACACTGCAAATCATACCTCAGAATTACACCACCTGACAAGTGAGGAAGCTGGAGTATTTACCCACCAACTCTATATCTGTCATCATTTTATGTGACTCCTGGGGGAATTAACTTCCTGGAACTTTCATTTTGTTCCACATGCAGGCTAAGTATACTTTCATAGATAGAAAAAGTCCTCAGGAAAGTCATAGGTGTTCCCAGTAAGCAGCCTCCAGTGAACAGAGGTAGGTTCCTATGTGACACAGCAGAGCACTGACAACGTTCAACATAGGATAAGTTGGTGAAAGACAAAATGATAGATGTTGAGGAAAAATAATCATAAAGCCAATATACACTTATTTGGTGTTCCTTAAGAGATTAGAATAAATGAAGCACATGACAATGTAAAAGCTAGAAAAGAGAACATTACAGAGATGGAAAAAAATGGTGTATGTGGGATTGAAAGGTTTAATCATGTGCTGTGCAAAACCAATAAAAGAAGCTCCATCTAAATATATTCTAGAAAACATTTAGAACTGAGAGCAATTTTTAAAATCCACACAGACAGAAAATTAAAGTTACCACAAAATAACAAAACTCAATTTGACTTCAAACTTGTCTTCTGCAAAAGTAGCCTGAAAGATAATAAAGTAACATTTACAAAGTTTTTGAGAGTAAGAAATGTTGTGTACCAATAACTTTATATAAAGACAAGTTGGCTTTTATGTAGAAAGAAAACAGAGAAATTTGGGAAAGTAGTTCCACTCATTAGAAGACAAAAGAGAAAGAGGATATAAAGCCTAAAGGATTTCCAAAGATAAAGTTCTATTAAAAATGAATATCTTAGTCAGAAATGTACCACACAAAAAATGAGGTGGCAGATCAGAACCGCAAAAACTGCAGGCTTAAGCTATTAGAATTATCAGAATAAAAATTTAAAACTGTATTTAGTATGTATCAAAAACTAAAAAAGTCTTGAAAATATGAACACAAGACTATGACAATAACTAAGCATTTATAGAATACTTCTCTCAACAGTAGCAGAATACGTATTCTTCTCAAGCCAAATGGAGCTTGAGAAGATAGACCAAGATAGACCACATTCTGGGCCATAAAATGCACCTTAATGCATTTAGAAGAATAGAAATCATGCCATTAATGTTCCCAGACCACAATAGAATTAAATTATAAACCAGTAACAGGAAGTCCTAGCTAGTGTGATAAGATAAAAAAAGGAAATAAAAGGTATACAGATTGGAAAGGAAGAAATAAAACTGTCTTTGTTCACAGGTGACATGATTGTCCATATAGCAAATCCCAAGGAGCTGACCAAAAAACAAAAGAAAAACCTCTTGGAACTAACAGGCTGTGGGATACAAGGTTAATATACCAAAATCAATTGCTATCCTATATACCAGCAACTAACAAATGGAATTTGAAATTTAAAATATAATACCATTTATATTAGAATAAAAAAGAGATACTTAGGTACAAATCTAACAAAATATGTACAAGATCTATATGAAGAAAACAATAAAACCTTTATGAAAGAAATCAAAGAACTAAAAATAAATGGATAGCTATAATCTGTTCATGATTAGGAAAGCTTAATGTTGTTCAGATATCATTTCTTTCCAACTTGATCTACAGGTTCCACATGATACCAATCAAAATCCCAGCAAGTTATTTGTGGATATTGACAAATTGATTCTAAAGTGTATATGGCTGGCCAGGCACAGTGGCTCACCCCTGTAATTCCAGCATTAGGGAGGTTGACTGGGGAGGATCATTTGAGGCCAGGAGTTCAAGACCAGCCTGAGGAACATAGTGAGACCCCCACCTCTACCAAAAAAAAAAAAAAAAGTTTATATGATGAGGCAAACAACTCAGAATAGCCACCACAATACTGGAGGACAACATAGTTAGAAAATTGACACTATTCAACTTCAAGACTTACTGTAAAGCTGTAGCATTGAAGGCAACAGTGTGGCATTGGCAAGATAATTTTAAAAGTCAATGAAACATAACAGAAAGCATGAAAATAGACCTGTACAAATATAGTCAACTGATCTTTGACAAAGGAGCAAAAGCAATTCAATGGAGGAAGAACAATCTTGTCAAAAAGGGTACTAGAACAACTGGACATTTACATGCAAAAAAAAAATTAACCTACACATAGCCTTCACACCTATCACAAAAATTAACTCAAAAGAGAACATAAACCAAAATGTAAAATGAAAAACTACAAAACTCGTAAAAGATAACACAGGAGAAAATCTAGATGACCTTGGGTTTGGCAATGAGTTTTTAAATACACCAAGGGCATAATCCATGAAAGTAAAAAAATAAAAAAGTTGGACTTAAAAAAATTATATTCTGCATAAGATACTGTCAAGAGAATGGAGAAGGTAAGCCATAAACTGACAAAAGATATTTTTGAAAGATATATCTGATAAAGAACAGTTGTCCCAAATATACAAAGAACTCTTAAAACGTAACAATAATAAAACAACCCAATGTTTAAAATGGGCAAAAACTCTGAACAAACACCTCACCAAGGAAAGACATACAGATGACAAAGGATATCATACATCATTAGGGAATTGCAAATTAAAACAACAGTAAGATACCACTTTACATCTATTAGAATGGCAAAAATCCAAAATACTAACAACACCAAATGCTGACAAGGATATAGAAGAAAAGGAACTCTCATTCATTGCTGGTGGAAATGCAAAATGGCACAGCCACTTTGAAACACAGTTTGGCAGTTTCTTACAAAACTAAACATACTCTTACCATATGATCCAGTAATTACTCAGATAACTTGAAAACGTATGTCTGTACAAAAGTCTGCACACAAATGGTTATAGCAGCTTTATTCATAATTACTGCTATGGTTTGAATATTTTTGTCCCCTTCAAAATTCATGTTGAAACTTAATCCCCAATGCAACAGTATTATTAAGAGATGTGGCCTTTAGGAGGTGATTGAGTCATGAGGGCTCCACCCTCATGAATGGGATTAAATACCCTTATAAAAGTGCTTGGCAGAGGGAATTTGCCCCTTTTTGCACATCAGTCCATTCTGCCATGTGAGGACACAGCATTCCTCCCCTCTGGAGGATGCAGTAACAAGGCACCATGTTAGAAGCACAGTGAGCAGCCCTCATCAGATACAAGGTTGCCTTGATCATGGACTTCCCAGCCTTCAGAACTGTGAGAAATAAAAAAACCCAGTCCGTGGTATTTTTTGTAGCACCACAAATGGACTAAGAAAATTGCCAAAATGTGGAAGTAACTAAGATGTCCTTTGATAGTTGAGTGAATAAATAAACAAGTACATCCATACAGTGGAATATTATTCAGTGATAAAAAGAAACAAGCCATCATGCCATAAAAACACATGGAGGATCCTTAAATGCATATCACTAGCTGAAAGAAACCAATCTGAAAAGGCTACCTACTGTGTGATTCCAATTATACGACATTCTGGAAAAGGCAAAACTATGCAGACAGTAAAAAGACCAGTGATTGCCGGGGGAACAAAGGTATGAATAAGTGGATCACAGCGGGTTTTTAAGGCAGCAAGACTATTCTGTATTATACTATAATGATGGACATTTGCCATTATACATATTTCAAAACCCACACACTATAAATAAAAAGAGTTAACCCTAATACAATCTATAGACTTTAGCTGGTAGTGATGTGTCAATGTTGGTTCATCAGTTGTAACAAGTGCACCACACTAGTGGGGAAAGTTGATGGTTGTGTGTGTGTTGAGGGGTGGGATTGCAGTATGTGAAAACTCTCTGCACTTTCTTCTCAGTTTTGCTATAAATTTAAGCTGCTCTAAAACAATCTATTAATTTTTTAAAAACTGACAAGGAAAAAAACGTAAAACCTAGTAGTCTTACAACTGTCACACACATTGAATTGTTTAAAATATTTCCACAAAAGAATCAGCAAACCCAAAAGATTTTAATAGCAAAATCTTTCAAACGCTTAAGAAAAAAAGTGTTAACAGAAAATGGGGTGGGGCATGGTGGCTCACGCATGTAATCCCAGCACTTTGGGAGGCTGAGGCGGGTGGATTCCCTGAGGTCAGGAGTTCGAGACGAGCCTGACCAACATGCAGAAACCCCGTCTCTACTGAAAATTCAAAAATTAGCTGGACGTGGTGGTGGGCATTTGTAGTCCCAGCTACTCAGGAAGGCTGAGGCAATATAATCACTTGAACCTGGGAGGCGGAGGTTACAATGAGCAGAGAACACGCTGCTGCACTCCAGCCTGGGCGGCAGAGCAAGACTACATCTCAGAAAAAAAAAAAAAAAAAAAGAAAGAAATGAAAAAGAAAATGAGATTCACTGCAGTCTGAATATTTGTGTCCTCCTCAAAATTCATATATCGCTACCTAATTCCCAGTGCAATAGCATTAAGAGGGGAGGTTTTGGGAGGCGAGAGCTTTCATGAATGGGATTAGCACCTTTATAAAAGAAGCCAGAAGGAGCTTGTTCACCCCTTCTATCATATAAGGACACAGCTAGAAGGTGCCACCTTGGAAGCAGAGAGAAGCCCTCACCAGACACTAAATGTGCTGTTGCCTTGATCTTGGACTTCCCAGGCTCCAAAACTGTGAGCAATCAATTTATGTAGTTTACAAATTGCCCAGTATCTGAGTTATTTTGTTAGAGCAGCCCAAACAGACTAGACGGGACTATTCCCCAATTATTTCATGATGATACCATAAACTTGACACAAAACCTTGAAAATAACATTAAAAGAAAGGATAATTAATTATGGATCAACCTTATTCATGAGCTGTATACCAAACTTGCAAACAAAATATGAGCAAATTAAATCCAATAATATATAAAAATAATAGTATATCTTGCTCTAGGTAAGGTTTATCCCCAAAATACAAGGTGGTTTAACATTTTCAAAAATCAGATTAACATTAACAGGTTAAAGAATATGATTATCTCAATAAATGCGGAAATAGCATTTAAAAAATCAACATCCAATCTATGACATAATTCCCTAAAATCCAGGTACAGAGGAAAACTTCTTAACTTAATAAGTGTATACCCCCCCAAAAAAACTATGGCACAATACTGTATTTATTTGTGAAACATTAAAACATTATTTTTAGACAGAGATCAAAACAAGGATGCCCACTATCATCACTTTAATTCATCATTGTATTGAAAGCAATAAAGCAAGAAAAAAGTTACATATATATTTGAAAGGAACAAACAAATTGTCCTTACTCACAAATTATATAATTATCTACACTGAAAACACAAAGAAATCTAGAATAAATTATTAGATTTTTAAGAGAGTTTAACCAGTTACCAAATAACCAGTTACAAAATTAATATGAAAAGGTCAGTGCTGTTATATCCATCAGTAGTAAACAAGTAGAAATTTCAATGTAAGAAGAGCTAATATTTTCAATTTTATTTTTTAAAAAGACAAAGTGTTAGAAATAATTTTAATAAGATGCACAAGGCCTTTACTGAGAAAATAGAAAACTTTATTGATAGACATTAAGGAAAATCTAAACAAATTATAAATAAAACATGTTCATGAATTGAAAGGCTCAATGTCATACAAAGTATTAGCCCCAGCCACCAATTTATGAGAAATACAGACGGTAAAAACATGTTGAACTACACCATAAAAATACAATTCAGAATATGGAAAACGCTACAAGACCAACAATCCAGTTTCTTCAACAAATAAATTCCAAATAGGAAATAAAAGATGGAGCAATTATTTATGTATTAAGTGAGGTAAGACTACTTAAAGCCAACCCAAAACAAAATGTAGAAACAAAAACAAATAAATTCATGAAATGAATGAATGAGTTGGAAATTTAAACCTTGACTTTTAACAAGTCATCAAGTTGCCCTTGATAATATCAAAGACTTATTGTTAATTTAGGGGAGTACAACAACAGTGTTGGCGTTTTGATATCTTTTAGAGATATATACTGAAATATTTACAGATGAATTTAAATGACGTCTAGGATTTGTTTCAAAATAATATGACCGCAGGGGACGATGGGGGCACAGATGGTACCAAATTGGACAGGATTGATGGCTGTTAAGGCTTCGTAATGAGTACTGAGGGACACATCATACTATTTGCTTTGTATATGCTTAAAATTCCAAATTTTTAAATTAAACATATATATCAAATATACATGTTATCCCTTATTCATTTATAGACTTAATATAATCCTAATCAAAATCCCAACAGAAGTCTAAATAAATGTAACATACATGTTAATAGAATACTAGGTAACATTTTAAGTGATTCTCTTAAAAAATATTTAAGTACATAGAAAGTCACTTATACATATTGTTAAAGGCAAATTGTGAAGCATTATGTGTAGAAAACTTCCATTTATGTAAAAAAATAGGCCAAATGAGAAGCAGAATTAGGATAAGGAGTTTTTGCGGAAGGTTAAGTATCAAAGAGGTATGTCTAAGTGAGTGCTTCTTAATCTTCACTATGCTTTGGAATCATCTAGGAGGATTTTTTCTTTTTTTTTTTTCTTTTTTTTTTTTTTTTT
>NW_012114944.1:3391942-3404571 GCF_000951035.1 Colobus angolensis palliatus
CAAGCAATTCTCCTGCCTCAGCCTCCAGAGTAGCTGGGACTACAGGCACACACCACCACGCCCAGCTAATTTTTGTATTTTTGGTAGAGACGGGGTTTTACCATGTTGGCCAGGATGGTCTCGATCTGTTGACCTCGTGATCCACCCACCTCGGCCTCCCAGAGTGCTGGGATTACAGGCGTCAGCCAATGCACCCAGCCTCATCTGGGAGGACTTTCAAAATATGCAGATGCCCAGGCCCCACACCAAAAGATTCTATTTCAACTGGCCTGAAATGGAGCCCAGGCATCCATAGATCTTAAAAACTCTTCAGGTGATTTCAATGTCTTTCCAGGTGATTTTAATGTGCAGGACTGAGAACCAATTATCTAGATTTACAAAGAAAGGCATAGACAGATGGATGGAGAATAGAAATATGATAGAGATTGTAATAGATATATGATTGATGGTCAGATGACCAATTTTTTATAGGTAGATACATACATAGATGACATATGGATAGATAATAGATTTTTGAAAGATGATGGATGAGACAGAAATATGGACAGATAGATAGATAATAGGTAACTAAGTAGATAGACAGTAGACCTGAAGATCTGAAGGAAAGGAAGAGAAAAAAAAGAGGAGAAAGGGATGGGAAAAGAAGGAATGGAATTTGGAATGACAGGTCAGAAATGGCCCATAACTCAGACCCTAAATGAACAAAAGAAAATGAAACAAAAATGAATGTGGAAAAATAAAAGGTGAATAGGTACAACTAATGCAATGAAATGTTAAAGTTGTCTGTTCTTTTATCTATTATTTTTATTTAGAATCTATACCCCTTATTCATTTCACAAAGATATCTGTGATGTCTTAAAAGTTAAAGAATGGGGAGTGACTGCTTAGTGGACAAGGGGTTACCTTTTGGCATGATGAAAACATTCTAAAACTAGATAGTGGTACAGATTGTCAGTGCACAATCGATTGCATAACATTGTGAATCGCTCAATGTCATTAATGGTAAATTTTATGCTACATGTTTTTTACCACAATAAAAAAAATACATCCAAGAAAGATGAATTTTAAACCAAGAGAACCAATTCAAAAGAGCAGAGGATGTTGCCAGACCATTGGGGTGAGTTAATTGTTACTACTAGCACTAAATTCCTTCCAAGTCTCCTAGCAGTAAAGCAAAAGAAGAAATCTGGCAGGTTATGGGGTTTTCTGTATATGTTCATGGACTCTTTGCGTAGCAAGATCTCTGTCTCCTTTCATTGTGCCCATTTCTTTATCTCACTGTATCACATGCTGATGATGGCAGGAATGAAAGTGGGAGTCATTCTGAAGGTTAGACCCAGCCAGGAAAGGAGGATTTGCGCTGGCTGGGAGAAGCAAGTCTGAGCTCAGCTCCCTCCCAGTGGAGCGCCCATATCTGCTCCCAGCCTGTCATCAAACTGCTCCTGAAGAACAGCAGCCCCTGCTACTGCCTGGCCTCAGCCTCACCGGTGGGGCAGATGGCTGCTGTTTGTTCAGCCTGAGCCTGGTGGAATCAGCCCTGACACTGATGGCCCCGTCTATATTATGGAAGGGGAGCTGGCTTACCTGCCCACAGACAAACAAAGCGAATGATTTGACAGGCAAAACAGAGCCAGCCTCCTGTCTTCCAGGCAGCCAAGGGGCTATTCAAACCCAAGACCTGGAAGATTTTCATAGGTGCTGACATACGAAGCCGGAATGCAGAAGGGACAAGACAGAACTGACACCTGTGCAGTCAGGCGTGGCCAGCCACTCTGGATATCCACACTGTGCCTTCAGGAGCTTGGAGTAGGCTCCACCCAGGAGAGAGACAGGGAGGAAAAGGGTGATGGGTTGGAGAGAGAGAGGAAGCGGGAGAGGAGATAAGGGGGTAGAGGGAGAGAGAAGCGGGTAGAAGGATAGGGAAGAAGACAGAGAGGAAAAGAGAGAGATAGAAATTTGGGGGAGAGGGCCCCAGTTTTCAGGCCTGCATCTTCAGCAAACCTCACCTTTGCCACTGCCCTTTGTTATGTTCGACAGAGGAAAACCTTCCAGGCAACTCTCCTGGAAGCACAGAACTGCTCCAAAGAGCCAGGAATACTGACCAAGCCACCCACAGCAGGGGCAGGGAGGGGCTGCAAAGGAGCATGTATGGAGTTCCCACTGTACCTTTGTATGCAAAGCGCTAGCTAGGGGCTTTACCCTCAGTCACAGATATCATCTTCAAGGAGCCCCTAAGGTACATACCCTATTATCTCTCTATCTTGCACATGAGGAAACGGAGTCTCTATAACAGTAATTTGCCCAAGCCACTCAGCTGGGAAGTGGCATAGCTGGAATTTGAATCCAGGTCTCCCGAGCACCTGAGCTCTGCTCTTTCTACCTGAATTAAGCCAGTTCGTAAGACCTACAAGGCCCTGGAATCCATCAAAGTGACTGTGGTACTTTCCAGATCTTTGACCCCAGCCATATCCCTTCTCTTCTCTTCTCTGAGCCTCAACTTCCTCATTTGCAATATGAGAGGAAATTGTTCTAAAAATTAAATGAGACAGGAAGTTGAGAATGCTTGGTCATTCATTAGGTCAGCATTGCAGAGCTTCATCACACTTTTTTTTTTTTTTTTTTTTTGAGAGTGGGTCTCACTCTGTCACCCAGGCTGGAGCATAGTGCAATTATAGCTCACTGCACTCTCAAAGTCTTCAGTGATCCTCCCACCTCAGCCTCCACAGCTGCTGGGACTACAGGTGTGCACCACTGCACTTGCCTAGTTTTAAAAAATTTTTGTAGAGATAGGGGTTTGCTATGTTGAGAAATCTGGTTTCCAACTTCTGGCCTCAAGCTATCCCTTCACCTTGGTCTTCCAAAGTGCTGGGATTATAGAATCACACTTCTTGACTATTCTCAAAAACCACCTCCACCCATAATGGAGGTGGCCAAATCTATACAGATAGAACTTTACCCGTCCCTCTCTCAGGACTCTGAAAGAGCATTCTCTGCCCAGAGTCATGAGTAACTTGAAAGCAGAATTGCACCCCACTTGTCTACCCCAAATGATCACCACAGAAACCAATACTTAGTAGGGACTCAATAAATGCTATTGAATGAAAAAAAACATAAATCCGAATGAAAAGTTTGCCACAAGACACATCACGTGCTGTGACGAAGAGTTGGGAATCAAAAGAACTGGTTCTGGCTCTACTAATAATGCATTATGGGCACTCACTGGCCCTCTCTGGATCTCAGGGATCCCATTAATTAAACTGAGAGAGGTGGAGTAGGTATTCTCTGGCAGTCCATTTCAGCTCTGATTTTGTGTGAGGCTGTGGGGTTAAGGGGAAAGAAAGATCACACCTTCTGCAGCCCACTCTCCCCTCTCCATGAAAAGCCAAAGCTACATTATGGTCATATTTGAGGATAATCAGGGAACATTCTAAATAAATGGCATCTATGTAATTCCTGATTTAATCAGAAACAGACAAGCAACATTCTGAATAGCCAGGTCCTTCAGTCTGTGGAACACAGACTCACTCAGGTGTGTACCGAGTTTTACAGTTTGCAAAGTGCTTCACCTCCTTTGTCTTATTTAAACCTCACCACAGCCCTGTGAGGGGCCCTGCAATGGCAGAAGTCATCATCCTGTTTTACTGACCATGAAACTGAGGTCACAGGGATGAAGTGACTTACCCAGAGTCATATGGGGAAACAGTAGCAGAGCTGAGATGTGAACCCAGAACCGGGCTCCTGACCCCAAATTTAGCCTTCTCTCCTTTACGCAGTTCACCTGTACACAGGCTGTGAGCAGGAGATGAACTCATTCAACCAAAGCCTGATTTGGAGGTTCACAAGTTTACCACCTGGATGGAAAACTATCCAGCACAATGGAGCATTTTAAAGTCAAATTTGGAGGAGAAGAGTGTATGCAGTGATACCAGATGGGCTTGTGGCCATGGAGAGTCGGCTGTATGGGAGGCAAGAGGTCAAGCCTGGGCTGCAAGACTCATATGCCACTCAGTGTCGCAGCTGGAAGGATGGCCTATGTGCAACCTCTGAATACGGAGATACTGAAAGACAGCCATGCCCACAGATACATATCCACTGCCCAAGCTCCCTTCCCCATTCCCCCAGCTGTCCTGGTTGTCTTAACCCTTCCCCTGGGACTCTCAGGACCGACCTCGAGATCCTGCAACTAAAAGGTTAAAGCCTGCATCGCAGGGGGCCCAGTCTGAGCAGGCTTCCATTCTGATTGATCCAGGGCATATTCTGATTGGTCAATACCTCCTGCCCCGTGGAGTGTTAAAATTTTTTCTTTAGTTATAGAAAAAATTGAATTTTTTTGGTTAAAACATTGTATCTATGATACATTCCTATATTCCTATAAAACAGCAGGAAATTGTAATTCCTGCAGCTAATATGAATTCTACTCAAAAACATGCTATTTTGGTTCTTTTGATGAAATTCTACCCTCAAAACTCTTCTTTCATCAATTAAAAAAAAAAGACTAATTTACATCAATCATTGTTATGCAACAGCTATTGCCATTCAATGGAGAAAGTGGCCACCATTTCCCCTGCATTATTTCTACCATATAATCAGTTCCTAATAACCTATTATTGTCCTCCCATAAAAATCTCTGTATCCTAATGTGTTGGCCTGCTCATTTCATTGTCTGTTAGTAGAGCCTTTCTTTCCTATAACCCACAATGCCCTCTTGTCAGAAGAGCATCCTGAACACAATAAGCATGATGACTGACATTATAGTTTTACATTATACTCTGCCCCTGCTCCAGGCTTTCTAATTCAGAAAATAGAATATTGTTAATATTACTCTATCAGGCTAGAAGAGACCTTGGGGAATGTCTTAGTGCTTCTCTATCATTTTTAGTTTGAAGATACTTTTTTAACAGCTATAAATTCCACAGTGCTTGCAACATACAAGGTAGATAGACCTTTCAGTAAACACTGAGAAATTTTATGTCCAAAACATGACCAAAAATTCAGTAACATCTTAAAATGAATTTACATTTTATTTGTCACACAGCTTGACATACATTTGAAAAGCAGATATATATATATATATGTGTGTGTGTGTGTGTGTGTGTGCGTGTGTGTATAAAACTCAGGTTGAGTATCCCATATCCAAAATTCTTAGGAACAGAGTACTTCAGATTTTGAATTTTGGGGGATTTTGGAACGTTTGCATGTACACAAAGAGATGTCTCAGGGACAGGACTCTGATCTAAACACAAAATTTATTTATGTTTCATATATACCTTATAGACATAGTCCAAATGTAATTTTATACAATATTTTTATAATTTTGTGCATGAAATAAAGTTTGTGTACATTGAACCATCGGAAAGCAAAGGTGCCACTCTCCCAGTCACCCATGTGGACAATCTGGTTGTTTGGCATCACCATCATTCCTGACTCTGAATTTATATGCTACTGATTAGCAATCATTTTCTTATCCTAATTCACACCTAAGTACTTGATAGTAAAAAATATGACATACCATTAATGCAGTAAAAAAATAATGTGTTCAGGGTAACTGAGCAGCACAGTAGCATCACCGGAATACCTGCATCAACTGTAAAACAACAGCAACAAATAACAGCAGGCTTTCATTCCCCATCTACAATGCTGTTTTGATTTAAAAGTTACTGTACACTGTATATTTGGGGTGGGGAGTGAGAAGAATCATCACAAGCAGTTGAGCCAGGCATGATGGTTCATGCCTCTAATCTCAATACTTTGGGAGGCTGACATGGGAGGATCACTTGAGGCCAGGAGCTAGAGACCAGACTGGGTAACATAGTGGGAACCTATCTATACAAAAATAAAAGAAACAAAAATTTAAACAAAATTAGCCAGGCATGGTGGTTCATGCCTGTAATCCCAGCTACTTAGGAGGCCAAGATGGAAGGATCACTTGATCCCAGGCCCTCAAGGCTGCAGTCTTCTATGATAGTCCCATTGCACTCCAGCCTGGGCAACAGAGCAAGACTCTATCTCAAAAAAAAAAACAAAAAACCCACAAACAGTTGAAGGATCAGGAAGAGGGTATGCTGAGATGTAGATGGAGTCACTGGTGAGTTCCACCAAATGTTGGAACTTCATAAATTATTCCAATAAAATAGAAGAGAAAGGAATACTTCACATCTCAATCCTTGAAGCTACTATTACCCTAATACCAAACAAGATGAAGACATCATGAGAAAAGCATAGACCAATATATTTTATGAATATAGATGTAAAACCTTCAAGAAATGCTAGCAAATTGAATTCAACAACATATAAAAAGGATTATACACCATGCCCAAGTGGTATTTATCTCAAAATGTAAGGTTGGTACAGCATATGAAAATTAATCAATATACTATGGCATATTAATAGAATAAAGGACAAAAACTACACAATCACCTCAATAGAGGCAGAAAATACATTTGATAAGATCCAACTCCATTTCATGATGCAAAATAAAAATCTCAACAAAGTAGGCATAGGAGAGAATTTTCTCAATCTGAAAAAGGGAAGGTATGAAAAACTCACTGCTAACATCATACTTAATGGTGAAAAAACCAAATGCTTTCCCTAAGATCAGGAACAGGAAAAGGAGGTACATTCTCCCCACTTTTTTTTCAACTCTTTTCTTAGATTCAGGGGGTACATGTGCAGGTTCATTACACGGGTAAATGGCACATTGCTGAAGTTTAGTGTACAAATGATCCCATTACCCAGGTAGTCAGAATAGTACCCAACAGGTAGTTTTTCAACTCTTATCCCGCTCCCACCCTCCCTCCTCTAGTAGCCCCCAGTGTCTATTGTTCCCATCTTTATGTCCATGTGTATTCAATGTTTAGCTCCCACTTCTGAGTGAGAACATGTGGTATTTGGTTTTCTGTTCCTGCATTAATTCGCCTAGAATAATAGCCTCCAGCTGCATCCATGTTGTTGCAAATAAAATGATTTCATTCTTTTTATGGCTGCATAGTATTCCATGGTATACGTATAGCACTTTTTTTTTAATCCAGTTCATCATTGATGGGCATCTAGGTTGACTCCATATCTTCGGTATTAAGCATACTGCTGCACTGAACATATGAGTGCATGTGTCTTTTTGGTAGAATGATTTATTTTCCTCTGGGTATATACCCAGTAATGGAATTGCTGAGTCAAATGGTAGTATTGTTTTAGTTCTTTGAGAAACCTCCAAACTGCTTTTCACAGTGGATGAACTAATTTACTTTCCCACCAATAGTGTATAAATGCTCCCTTTTCTCCGCAACTTTACCAGCATGTAATTTGTTGACTTTTTAATAATAGCCATTCTGACTGGTATCTCACTGTGGTTTTTATTTGCATTTCTCTGATGATTAATGACGATGAACATATTTTCATATGTTTGTTGGCCTTGTGTATGTCTTCTTTTGAGAAGTATCTGTTCATGTTCTTTGCCCATTTTTTAATGATGTTTTTGCTTATTGTTTTAGTTCCTTATAGATTCTGGATATTAGATCTTTGTCAGATGTATAGTTTGGAAATATTTTTGCCCATTTTGTAGGTTATCTGTTTACTCTGTTGATAGGTTATTTTGCTGTACAGAAGCTCTTTAGTTTAATTTGGTTCCACTTGTCAATTTTTGGTTTTGTTGCAATTGCTTTTGGGGACTTAGTCCTAAATTATCTGCCAAGACCAATGTCCAGAATGGTATTTCCAATGTTTTCTTCTGAGATTTTTATAGTTTTAGGTCTTACATTTAAGTCTTTGATCCATCTTGAGTTAATTTCTGTATATGGTAAAATGTAGGGGTCCAGTTTCATTCTTCTGCATATGGCAAGACAGTTACCAGCACCATTTACTGGATAGGGGATCTATTCCCCACTGCTTGTTATTGTTGACTTCGTTGAAGATCCAATATTTGTAGGTGTGTGGCTTTATTTCTGGGTTCTCTGTCCTGTTCCATTGATCTATGTTTCTGTTTTTGTAGCAGTACCATGCTCTTTTGGTTACTATAGCCTTGTAGTATAGGTTGAAATTGGATAATGTGATGCCTACGGCTTTGATCTTTTTGCTTAAGATTGCTTTGGCTATCCGGGCTCTTTTTGGTTCTATATACATTTTAGAATGATTTTTTCTAATTTTGTGAAAAATGACATTGGTAGTTTGATAGCAATAGTGTTGAATCTGTAAATTGCTTTAGGCAGTATGGCCATTTTAATGATATTAATTCTTCCAATCCATGAGCATGGAATATCTTTCCATTTGTTTGTATCATCTATGATTTCTTTTAGCAAAGTTTTATAGTTCTCTTTGTAGAGATCTTTCACCTTCTTGGTTAGATACATCTAACTTTGTGAGTGTGGCTATTTTAAGTGGAGTAGCATTCTTGGTTTGGCTCTTAGCTTGAACATTATTGGCATATAGAAATGATAATGATTTTTGTATATTCATTTTTTAAATAATTTTTTTAAGAGACGAGGCCTCACTATGTCGCCCAGTCTGGTCTTGAACCCCTGAGCTCAAGCGATGCTCCCACCTTGGCCTCCCAAAGTGCTGGGATTACATTCCTGAGTCACCATGCCTGACCCTGATTTTTATATATTGATTTTGTATCCTGAAGCTTTACTGAAGTCATTTATCAGCTCTAGGAGTCTTTTGGCGGAGTCTTTCTTTAGAGCTTTCTAGGTGTAGAATCATATCATCAGTAAAGAGAAATCGTTTGACTTTTTTGTTTTCTATTTGGATGCCTTTTATTTCTTTCTATTGCCTGTTTGCTCTGGCTAGGACTTCCAGTACAACATTGAATAGGAGTGATAACTCTCCCCACTCCTATTCAACATCATATTGAAGGTTCTAGCCAGAGCAATTAATAAAATAAAAGCAGATACAAGGCATCCATATTGGAAAGAAACAAGTAAACTTATCTCTATTTGCAGATGACCTGATGATCACCTCTATTAGCAGATGACCTGCAAAGAAAATCCTAATGAATACACACACACACATACACACAATTAGAACTAATAAACAAGTCCAATAAAATTGAAGGATGCAAGCCAATATACAAAAATCAAGTATATTTCTATATGCTAACAATGAAAAATTAAAATGAAATTAAGAAAATAATCCCATTTACAATAGCATCAAAAAGAATAAAACATTTAGAAATAAATTTAACAAAATAATTGCAAGGCTTGCCTACTTAAAACTATAAGACGTAGTTGAAAGAAATTAAAGAAAACCTAAATAAATGGAAAGACATCCATGTTTATGGATCAGAAGACATAATATTATTATGATGGCAATACTACATAAACTAACCTACAAATCCAACCTATCAAAATATGTTTGTTTTATAGATATTGATAGGATGATACTAAAATGTATATGAGAATAGAAAGGACACAGAACAACCAGGCGTGGTGGCGCATGCCTATAATCCCAGCTACACGGTAGGCTGAACCAGGAGACTCTCTTGAACCCAGGAGGTGGAGGTTGTGGCAAGCTGAGATTGCGCCATTGTACTCCAGCCTGGGCATCAAGAGCAAAACTCCATCCAAAGAAAAAAAAAGAATAAAATTGAAAGACCCACACTTCCTGATTTCAAACTTACTACAACACTACAGTAATCAAGGCTGTGTGATACTGGCATAATGCTAGACATATAGATCTAGAGGGAAATTTATAGCTATAAATGCCTATATTATAAAAAAAATTATATTTTGCATTTCTCAAAACCCATAGAACTACACAACACAGAATGAACCCTAATGTAAACTATGGATGTTAGTTAGTAATAATATATCAACATTGGCTTATCAATTGTAACAAATGTACCACTCTAATGCAAGATGTTAATAACTCAACAAAATGCTAGCAAACTTAATCCAACAATATATAAAAAGGATTATACACCATGACCAAGTGGTATTTATCCCAGGAATGTAAGTTTGATACTGCATATGAAAATCATTAATGGAATAAAATTCAAAGTTCAGAAATAGACCCTTGTATTTGTTATCAAGTGATTTTTGATGAGGGTGCCAACACCATTCATTGGGGGAAAGAATAGTCTTTTCAACAAATGATTCCAAGACAACTAGATATCCTCTCCGTGCCCCCTGCCAAAGAAAAGAAGCTAGACTATGACCTCACATTATATACAAAAATTAGCTCAAAATGGATTACAGACCTAAATCTAAGAGCAAAACTATGAAACTCTTAGAAGAAAATGTAGGAGTAAACTTTTGTGACCTTAGATTAGGGGATGATTTCTTAGATATTATTCCAAAAGCACAAGCAACAAAAGAAAAAAAAAGCTATATTGAACTGCATCAAAATTTAAAATTTTGTGCTTCAAAGGACACCATAATACAACCCACAGAATGGGAGAAAAGATTAGCAAATCATATATCTGATAAGGGACTTGTACCTAGAATATGTAAAGAATTCTTACAACTCAACAGTAAAACAAGTAACCCAATTTAAAAATAAGCAAAGAATTTCAAAGACATTTTCTGAAGCAGATATAGTAATGGGTGATAAGCATATGAAAAGATGCTTGACATCATTAGTCATTAAAGAAATGCAAATCAAAACCACAATTGGTTACCACCTCACACCCACTTGGATGGCTAAAAATCAAACTGACAGAGAATAACAAGTACTGGAGAGGATGTAGAGAAATTATAAATCATGCTGCTATAAAGACACATGCACACGTATGTTTATTGTGGCACTATTCACAATAGCAAAAACTTGGAACCAACCCAAATGTCCATCAATGATAGACTGGATTAAGAAAATGTGGCACATATACACCATGGAATACTATGCAGCCATAAAAAAGGATGAGTTCATGTCCTTTGTGGGGATGTGGATGAAGCTGGAAACCATCATTCTCAGCAAACTATCACAAGAACAAAAAACCAAACACCACATGTTCTCACTCATAGATGGGAATTGAACAATAAGAACACTTGGACACAGCAAGGGGAACATCACACACTGGGGCCTGTCGTGGGGTGTGGGGAGCGGGGAGGGATAGCATTAGGAGATATACCTAATGTAAATGACGAGTTAATGGGTGCAGCACGCCAACATGGCACATGTATACATATGTAACAAACCTGCACGTTGTGCACATGTACCCTAGAACTCAAAGTATAATAATAAAAAATAATAATAAAATTTTAAAAATAAAAATTAAAAAACTGAAAAAAAAAAAGAAATTAGAATCACTGGGAAGGATGTAAAATGGTGGAGTTGCTGTGGAAAGCAGTCTGGTAGTTCTTCAAAATGTTAAACAGTTAGCCAGCAATCCCGCTCCTAGGGGGAATATCCAAGAAAACTGGAAACATGGCCATACAAAAACTTGTACACAAATGTTCATAACATTAGTCATAATAACCAAAAAGTGGAACCAATGCAAATGTCCATCAACTGAAGGATGGATTTTTTAAAATGTCATACAGACACAAGGGAATATTATTATGAAATATTATTCAATGATAAAAAGGAATGAAGTAGCGATACATGCTCTGATATACGTGAACCTTAAAAATTATGCTAAGTAAAAAAGTCAGCCACAAAAGGCCACATATTGGATATTTCCAATTGTATTAAATGTCCAGAATAGGCAAATCCATAGAGTAGATTAGTGGTTGCCAGGGGCTAAGGAGAGGAAATGAGGAGTGACTGCTAATAGGTATAGGGTTTCTTTTGGGGTAATGAAAATCTTCTGGAATTAGATAGTGGTGATGGTTGTGTAAGTCTGCGATTGTGTTAAAACCCAATAAATAGTATACTTTAAAATAGTGAATTTTATTATATGCAAAATATATCTAAATAAAGCTGGATTTTTTTAAAAGGTCATTATAGCGGCCGGGCGCGGTGGCTCAAGCCTGTAATCCCAGCACTTTGGGAGGCCGAGACGGGCGGATCACGAGGTCAGCAGATCGAGACCATCCTGGCTAACACGGTGAAACTCCATCTCTACTAAAAAAAAAAAAAAAAACTAGCCGGGCGAGGTGGCGGGCGCCTGTAGTCCCAGCTACTCGGGAGGCTGAGGCAGGAGAATGGCGTAAACCCGGGAGGCGGAGCTTGCAGTGAGCTGAGATCTGTCCACTGCACTCCAGCCTGGGCGACAGAGCAAGACTCCGTCTCAAAAAAAAAAAAAAAAAAAAAGGTCATTAGGTCATTATAGCAAACCAGGCAAGAGATTGTTGTAGCTTAAACCAGGATAATGGCAATGAAAATGAAGAGAAATAAACAAACCGAAAGAATTTCAGGGAAGTAGGAAAGACAGAACTTCTGAATTGATTGACTATGGAGGGAGGATGAGAGTGATATATTCCAGACAAATTAAGAAGCTAAATAATTTAAAATCATGGAAACAAACATTTGTAGGAAATATGCATATAAAAAGTTTAGAAGGAAAAATACAAAAATGGTAATAATAGCTATGTTATAGTAAGAGAAATTAAATAACTTTTAAAAATCTCATTTTCCAAAATTTCTATAATGTGACCGAGTATATTGCTTTTACGTTTAAAAATAGTTTTTGGCCAGGTGCGGTGGCTCATGCCTGTAATCCCAACAGTTTGGGAGGCTGAGGTGGGTGGATCACCTGA
>NW_012114944.1:3404721-3414638 GCF_000951035.1 Colobus angolensis palliatus
AAATAAATAAATAAATAAATAAATAAATAAATAAATAAAATAGTTTTAAAATTTTGTAAAAATTATCAAAGAACAGGGTATCATATTTATTCAACTATGAAGAAGTAATGATTCCCTATTAATTGAATCAACAGAAAAAATTACAAAGGGAAATATTCAAACATGAATATATGAAGCTTTTTATGTATACAATCAAAATTTTAAAATAAAGAAAATCAAATTCAGCAATGCTATATACCGTATACATGCTAATATAGGCTTATTAATTTTTTAAAAATCAACCATCCAGTATAAGTAGAGAGAAAAATAATATTAAAGACAATTGATTTTCAATGGCAGTGCCAAGGTAATTCAATGGGAAATGATAATTTTTTCAAGAAATGATTCTGGAATAAATGGGTACCCATGTTGAAAACCAAATGAATCTCAGCTCTTACACCATCTAAAACAACTTGAAATAGATCATTAACTAAATATAAGAGCTAAAATGTGTAGGAAAAAATGTAGAATATTTTAGTAACTTTGGGTTAGGCAAAGATTTTTTAAATAGGACACAAAAAGCACCAACTATAAAATTAAAAATTCAATAAACTGGACCTCATCAAAATTTGCATTTGCTCTTCAGAAGGCACTATGACAAAAATGAAAAGCCAACCGACAGACTAGAAGAAAATATTTACAAAACATATATTTGACAAAGTACTGGCATAAAGAATATAAAGAATTCTTACAACTCAATAAGACAGCAAACAACCCAATAAAAAAATTGGCCAAAATTTCACCAAAGACATGTCATCAAAGAACATCTACAGATGGAAAAAAGCAAATAAAAAGAAGCTCAACATTGTTTGTGGTAAGCAGCTTCTAAGATGGTCCCCAGTGATTTCCAAATCCTTGTATTCACACTCTGTGTGATCCCTTCCTCTTGAGTATAGGTTGGACATAGTCACTCCTTTCTAACAAATAGAAATATGAATAAAAGTGATAGCACCTCTGAGATTAAGCTACAGAAAGATTGTGGTTTCCATTTGGGTTCCCTCTAGTTTTCTTTCTCAGATCACCAGCCTGAGGATGCTTGGGCAGCCTACAGAGGTCCACGTGATGTAGAACTGAGGACGACCAACAACCATGTAAGTGAACTGGAAGTGGATTCTGTAGTCCCAATCAGCCTTGAGACGATTTCTACTTGACTGCAACCTTATAAGAGACTCTGAACTAGACACACCCAGCCCTTCTAAGCCACACCCAGATTCCTAACCCACAGAAACTGTGAGATAATAAATGTTTGTTGTTTTAAGCCAGCAATTTGGGGGTCATTTGTTGCACAGCAGTAGATAACAAATATATTATTAGTCATGAGGTAAATACAAACTAAAGCTACCAATGAGATATCTACACACTACCTAAAATAGGTAAAATTTAAAAAACTGAAAATGTCAAATGTTGGTGAGGAGGTAGAGCAACTAGAACTCTCATCTACTGGTAGTAGAAACAAAAGAAATACAGCTACTTTGTGAAATGTATTTGGCAGTTTCTTAAAAGTTTAACCATACTGTCTGCACCCATAAAAAAGAACAAGATCAGCTGGGTGTGGTGGCTCACACCTGTAATCCCAGCACTTTGGGAGGCTGAGGTGGGCGGATCAAGAGATCAAGAGATCGAGACCATCCTGGCCAACCTAGTGAAACCCCATCTCTACTAAGAACACAAAAAAGTTAGCTGGGCATGGTGGCGCCTGCCTGTAGTCCCAGCTACTCGGGAGGCTGAGGCAGGAGAATCACTTAAACCCAGGAGACGGAGGTTCCTGGCCAACCTAGTGAAACCCCATCTCTACTAAGAACACAAAAAAGTTAGCTGGGCATGGTGGTGCCTGCCTGTAGTCCCAGCTACTCGGGAGGCTGAGGCAGGAGAATCACTTAAACCCAGGAGACGGAGGTTGCAGTGGGCCAAGATTGCGCCACTAAACTCCAGTCTGGCAATAGAGCGAGACTCCATCTTAAAAAAAAAAAAAAAGAACGAGATCATATCTTTTGTGGGAACATGGATGGAGCTAAAGGCTATTACCCTTAGCAAACTAATGCAAGAACAGAAATTCAAATACTGCATATTCTCACTTATAAGTGGGAGCTAAATTATGAGAATTCATGGACACAAAGAAGGAAATAACAGAAACTGGAGCCTACTTGAGGGTGGAGGCTGGGAGTAGGAAGAGGGGCAGAAAAGATAGCTATTGAGTACTGGACTTAATACCTTGGTGATGAAATAATCTGTACAATAAATCCCCATGATACAAGTTCACATATGTAACCTTCACATGTACCACTGAAACTAAAAGTTAAAACTAAATAAATAAATAAATAGAAAAAATTAACCATACTTTCAAAAGGAGTAATCTCTATTGAAAAGAAATTAAAAATAAATAAAATAGAAATAAATGCAAACATACAACTACCATATAACTCAAACATTCCTCTCCTAGGTATTTATCCAAGAGAAATGAAAACATATGTCCACACAAAGACTTATACTCAAATATTCATAGCAGCTTTATTTGTAATAGCCAAAAATGGAAACAACCCAAATGTCCATCAATAAGTGAATGGATAAACAAATTGTGGTGTACCCATATAATGGATACTATTTAGCAATATAAAGGAATAGACTATTAATACCACAACATGGATGAATGTCAAAAGAGTGTATACTACATTATTTCATTTATATAAAATTCTATAAAATGCAACCTAATCTGTAGTGATAAAGTAGTTCAGTGATTGCTTGTGGGTAGTGCGAGTGGGGGATAATTTGGTCACAAAACAACAGGAGGAAACTTTTAGGGGTGATAAATATGTTAATTATCTTGATTGTAGTGAGTCACAAGGTACTCTTGGAGAGAACTTAGTAACACTATATTAACCATAAAAAATTTGTGGCCCCATATATCTTGTTCTTGGGAATTTGTCTTAAGGATATTTCAAAAAAATATAAAAAGCTTTTTATCCAAACACATTCACAGTATTTTCACCTACACAAAATATACTGGAAATTACCTAAGTGCCTAGCTACTGCGAAAGGGTTAAATCAACACTAGACCATTTCATTCACAATTACAGATGAAAAGAAGTGAGGAGCCGCATTTAGCTATGTTTATAAAATAATGCCAATGCACTTTGTAAAAAACTACAGAATTGTACTTATGCTACGGTTACACTTATGTAAACATGCATACTTATGCATAAGAACACAAAGGGAAGAAAAACAGAACAGAAAATTCTAGTAGATGAATGATAGGTAATTGGCGTGTGGGTGACTTTTTCTTCCTGATTTGTCTCCTGTAACGTTACAATGTTTTCATAACAGTTTTGAAAATGTCTTCTTGTTGGTTTTGGCTCAGGCTCCCAACCCAGTGATTATTCCATGCCTTGAGTCTGTCAGCTCCCAGCATTAGCACCTCAGTGTGGTCAGCCACAAGCCGAATCAGCCTGCCTTCCTCTGTGTCTTCCTCTAAGTCAGGAGTGTCCAGTCTTTTGGCTTCCCTAGGCCACATTGGAAGAAAAATAATTGTCTCGGGCCACACATAAAATACACTAAAACTAACAATAGGTGATGAACTAAAAAACAGAAAGAAAGAAAAAAAAGAAAGAAAGAAAGAGAAAGAGAGAGAGAGAGAGGGAGGGAGGGAGGGAGACAGGAAGGACGGAAGGAAGGAATCTCATAATGTTCTAAGACAGTTTAGGAACTCGTGTTGGGGAGCATTCAAAGTTGTCCTGGGCCGCATGAGGACCGCAGGCCACAGGGTGGACAAGCTTGCTCTAAGTCATTGATAAAATGCTGGACGGGCTTATGGTATGGTGTAAAGGATGCCCCCTTTTCTTCTCTTGGTGGAAATCATCTGTCACTGTTTGACTCTTTAGGTTATTTCAATACTAATAAATGACAAATTCTAGAAACCCCCTTCCCAAGGAAGGGGTACTAAAAGGTGGATTAACAAAGTGAACCCGAGGAACGAGTGGAACTGCTTACCTGTGCTTGGAGAGTCTTGTTCATCCACTGGGTAAAGCTGACGTCAATCATCTCTGGCCAGCAAATGCCCCAACTTTCAGAGGCTGCTCCACAAACCAGAGATGAGAATATAGAAGGAAGTCTATGAGAGGGTTAAAACTTTGAAAACAGAAGTGACAGAAGCCTGTGCAGGCTTTCAGAGGGCATTAATGTGATTCTTTCCATAGCTGGGCCACTGCTTTGCCTAAAATAGTCTTGTAGGGCAGAGCCCGAGTGGTCAGAGGGCTATTGGAACACCAACGCCACAAGGCAGCTGATAGCCTTTCCCAAGCCTTGTCAACTCCACCTCCTGGACATTTCAGAAGTGATCTTTCCTCTCTTTCCTTTCACTTCTTTCCATCCCCACAACGCTTACACACATCCAGGGCTTCACCACTGTGTTAGTCCACTGACCCAGAACCCTGTTCCAGCAGTATGTTTGGTCCCACCACCTATGGACAGTTTGGCCTGGGCAGGACTCAGGGAAGGCAGGGAGTACCACATACCAGCCACCCAAGGTGAGGCCCCCTACAGGGGCCTGAGCAGCTGTTCCTCACCTTTTCATACTCCTGGATTTCATTCAAACCCACATCAGGAGGGCAAGCTCAGCTCTCCTGGCCAGCCCCAGGGTTTCCTAGAGTCCTACCCTACTGGCTGATGGGCATGATGACCATGCGAATGGCTTCAGGAATGAAGTCTGGTAGCAGACTGTTTAGAGCCTTGGACATGTGGAGAAAGCTGATGCCGCATAACCCTGTGTGCCTCTCCACTCTGGGTCAGGCTCTGCTGAGCAGAGGAAGCTCTTGGGCAGAAAGGCTGAGGATCTGACTCCCACCCGCTCCAGGGTCCTCCTGGGTGGAAGTCCCTCTGTCGTGTCTTGTCACTCTCTGTGCCATCCTCCAGGACAGAAGAGGCTCGTATGGGCAACTGGAACCTGGCTGGAGTGTGAAGCTGGCCCCTTCACTTCCAGCCCGTGGGCTGCTGCGATGGTACTCCTGGGAGATGCGCCTAGAGAGGCAGGACACGTGCACGCATATTCACAACAGAGGCAAAAAGACTGACGGCGAAACCGAGAGAGACGCGCACTCCAGGCCTAGAAGGGGAAAAAAGCCCGAGGGGGAGTAGGAAGAGGCCAGAGGAGGGCTGACTGCTCTCGCGTGTCGAGGTTCCAGTGTCTTCCAGCTCCCCGCGCCACCTCCTCACCGTGCCACCGCCCACCTCATGCCTCGGGCGCCTAGCAGCCAAGCTAGCAATCGGGTTGAGTTGTAGGGGGAGGCAATCAACCCTGTTGCTCCTCCTCAGGAGGCCAGACTGAGCTGCGGGATGAGATACCTACAGAGACTGACCTAGGGAAGGGGAAAAAGTCCTCTTCCTGTGCCTCTAGTGGTTGAACTAGAATCCAGGCTAGCTCATCTCCCTTTTGAAGGGGGAAGGGGAGTTATCATCGGCTCTTTTGAGATTGTCTTGCAAACCATGGACTCTCTCCCCAGAAATGAACACCTACAAATTTCAGGTTTCCAAGTGTTCCAAAGCCGCGCACAGATTTCGGAACTAGACCAAGAAACCTGGACTCCCGAAGTCGCCTGGGGGCCGATCCTGAGCCCAGGGTCCCAGAATCTAACTGAAATGCGCCTGCGGGCCGCCATCTTCGCCCCGGGCCACGGCTTTGCCAGGAATGCCCGCCGCCACAGCTGAACTCCCGCCCGCCTGGGTCGGATCAGACGCGGGTGGTGGCCTGCGCTTCGTGGTCCTCGGGTCTGGAACACAGGGAAAGCGCGTGCAGCCAACCTAGAGCGGGAGCAGGGTCTGGCTTGACTCTGTCCCCAATTCGTTATGCGCAGTGGGACAAGTCCGCGCCGTCTGGAGTGAACTTCCCCTTCTTGTTGCGGCCGCAAAGCTCCTCGACCTCCAAGCCGGCTCCTGCGCTCCCCGCTGCTCTGAGAACGCTGAGTGTCCCGGGCTTGAGCAGACTGGGTTGGGAGAGGGATCTGTGGGAGGACTTGCGGGGTGGTGGGTAAGAAATGCTAGGTGCTTCTTACCTATGTAAGAAACGAATTTCCATGATTTCCTTAAATCGAAGAACTGGTTACCTCTGGGTCTGCATGCAGGAGAATCTCCGTCAAGGAATCTGGAGGAATTTTCCTTGACTCCTTGGACCCCTCTCGTTTTTATTTACAGTCTCCAGTTCAAAACTGGGGAAAGCAGCTGTTGCAGAAGAACATCTTCTACACATTAACAATAGCACCCCCAGTCTCCTATGCACATAAAATGGCCTGCTGCAGGCAGGCTTCTTGGGGGTGCTGGAAATACTTGAAGGGTAGAAGACCAGCGGGAAGCAGACAGAAATCACTGGCCCGCCCATGTCAACACCAACCCACCCCTGCTGGATTGGGAGAATGATTTTCAAGGGGCTGGAACCTGCCCTTCCTAACTTCCAGATGATTCATAAACGTTAAGGAGCACTGTGCCAGAGAAGAGGGGAGGACTTGGCCATGACCATGTTCCTTCTCAAGAAACTGAGAAGGAAGAAATGGGAAGAGATAGGGAATGTCCCAAGGAGATTTCTGTGTATGGTTTTGATCCAAACGGGTAAACTTGTGACCTATGTACTCACCAAATCATTTAATGTGAACTCACCATGGACTCACAGAATCTTCAAATGCATTATTCGAACAGAACATTTATGAAATAGAAATTTAGGGGTCCTTTGTTTGCGAAAATCTTAGAATCATGATCTTGGAAATTCTAATTCCATAATGCTAGGTATTTGGTCTCGGCCACAGGAGTAGCTTGATATTGACAAAGTTGGAGAAAACAATCAGAATTCTAGAAGAATGAGGTCACAGATACAAGACATGGAAGATCAGAAAATCCTGAGATAAGAAGGCTTTTAGCCATAGTCGTTGCAGCTTAAAAGTAGAGGATCATAAAGTCATAGGACTAATCATTAACAATCATGAACATTAGGATAATTATTAGAATCAGATTATCTGAGCTACAGAATAGCGGATCCAGCACTAACAATTTAGAATTAAGGAAGGAGAGAGTTGTGGATTTACAAGATTCAAATTCTTCCAGCCAAACATTCCTACATAGGAATTCAAATTAAATAATATATAACTTAGAGTGGAAAAAAGAAAAACTAGAAAACTGGCAGCTTCAAGAGTGGCATCACATTTTCAGGCACAAAATCTTAGTGTCCCCGGTTTTTTTGTTTGTTTTTGTTTGTTTGTTTGTTTTAAGAGACCGGGTCTCCCTCTGCTGCGCAGTCTGGAGCGCTGTGACTACTCACAGGCACAATGATTGTGCACTACAGCCTGGAACTCCTGGGCTCAAGCGATCTTCCTGCCTTAGCGTGGAGTAGTTGGGACTACAGGCTCCCGCCACGGTGCCTGGTTTACTCCCAGTATCTTAATACATAGGTTTTTAGACTTTGACTAGAAGCTTAAGTCAAAGGAATATAAGCACAGTCCAAGTTAGACTCCCAGTCATGGAATCTTCGAATTACAGGATCGCATTCTCTAGATTTACGGAATCACGTTAGAACAGCGGTTGTCCAGAATTTAAAATCTGGGTATCTGAACCTCAGAATCTTGAAAAAGTTACTGAGAGCCACAAAATCCCGTATTACAAGGTGCCTATAACATAATCCAGTTAAAATTTTAAAATTTCAAGTTTTTTCCCCTTTGTAAAAACGAAACAGGACGAAATATGGGTTTTTGCTTCTTCATTACTTGGGAAGAAAGAAACCAGGAGTTTTGTTTAGCGAGTGCAAAGCCCCTCTCCCTTCGTTCGACCAACCCTCTGCCGGGGAAGGTTGTCAAGCAAACGCTTTGAGCGTTTCCACACACCGGGTCGACGGAGCGAGGATCTGGGCTTTGCCCTCGCTCTTCCGAAGACAGCTGCTCAACGCTTGGCCGGGCTAAGCCTGCACTCAGCTCACCGCCACAAAGAACGCGATTAAAACCCTGGAAGGCGTGCCACCCGTTACTGGCCAGAACCCTCCTCTTGGGATCGCCCACGCGCTCGCCTGGCGCCCTCCGCGCGGCTCTGCACCCACAGCCCCGGCCCCAGAAAGCTGTGCCCGGACTGGAGCCATGGGAACCCGCGCCAAAACCCGGAATCCTACGGGTAGCAGGGGCCTACTCTATTTAACAGAGTAGAACACCGAGGCCCTGCGAGGGGACAAGGACAGGCCCTGGATCTCCCAGTGAATTGCCAGGGAGCGATCTCAGGTTAGGACCAAGTCCCGGCTCAGGGACAGCAGGAAAGGAACTCAGAAATTGGACACCCATGAAGTAAACGTGTCCCGACTGCCCGCCCCTTCCCCGGAGACGCGCCCACCAGGCCACAGCTCTCTTCCCACTCCCCCATCACGAGCAGCCCTCACTTCCCGCTGCCGGAAGGGGCTACTTGGCGGTCTCTGGGGGTCTTCAGAGCTACCCTGGCCCCGGGGGATTGGAGGAGGAGGTTACCTATCCTGCGTCGTCTTTAATCCGTGCGCCACTATCCATCAAATAGAGACAGATCCTGGGCCTCTCAAAGACGGATGATTGGCAGTGGGGAGTGGCCTAACCCTAAATATCTACCACGTAAGGACTCTTGAGATACCCAAACCCCTATACAGTCGAGGGATCTGGTGCCCAAAAAGGGAAAGTGGCTACCTCTACCACACAGCTGGGAAGCGCAGTCCTAAGAGACCGCAGGTTGGAGACTCCACTAAGCGGAGAAGTCGCAGTGGGACCAGTCACCTTCCCTTTCGGGCCTAGGAATACTCATTCGAAAGATGGGGGGACTGGAGTGCCGAGTGGCTGTGGCAGTCACGATTGGGGTTTGGAAACCATCCTGAAAGGCCCTGGGAGCCGGTCTCCCGGAACTTCTCCCTCCCCATTCCCACAAAAACCAAGCGCCCTCTCGGCCAATTCTCACCCTCTCAGGACAAAAAAGTGAGATGTGCCGGTCCTTTCACCGCGAATCCCAGCCCTTTGCAGAGACCTGAAAAATCCGAAAACTCCGAGTTCAGGCGCCGAGGTCTCCCGAGCCGGTTCCTGAACTCTCTGGGCCTCAGTCTCCCGATCGGGGCGCGGAGGGGACTGACCCGGGGGATCTCCAAGCGCCCTCCCCGCCCTGACGTTGTGGGGCTCCTACCGCGCCACCACAGCTGCTCCTACCTAGGGAGGTGCGCCCGAGCCCCGGGGGGCGGGCAGTCGGGGGGCGGGCAGGGAACCGGTGCCGCCCCACGCTTCCTGGCGCCTTTAAGGAGGAGAAGCTGGCGGAGGGAGGAGCCGGTCCCGGTGTGTGCAGGGGAGCTCCTCGCCAGCGGTCTGCCGGGCTGGAGACCCACGCCGTGGAGAGGACCAGCCTCAGGTGGCCCCGCCTGGGCCCGCGCCCCGGCCTCGCTGCCCCCGCCTAGCCTCTCTGCCCGTAGCACAGACCGCCGCCTTGGCCTCGGGGGTAGGGCATGGGCGACCCCCGCCTGATCGCCCGGCGCCTGTACTAACTGACCTGGCTCTGGCCTTCGAGCCCGAAGCCTCTTCTGCGCGCACAACGTAGGCAGTAATCCTGAAACCAGCGGGCACCACAGACCAGCTGCAGCCACCGCAACCCAGGGATCACTTCCGGACCCCTCGACCGCCCGGCACCAGCGCGCACGGTACCCTTCAGCCGGCGACCAGAGTCCAGTCCCAGTCGCGAGGCCACCGCCGCTGCCCGCCTCGAGCTGCACCACGCGGGCTGAGCCGTCGGCGAGCGGGTCACTCCCGAGCTTCTGTCTGCACCGCGCCAGACCCAGACGACGGACGCCGAGCCTCCAGCGCGCGCCAGCCTGGGCCGCCTCTCCGGGCCAGCCTGTGAGGATCCCCTGAGCTCTCCGCAGA
>NW_012114944.1:3414860-3415202 GCF_000951035.1 Colobus angolensis palliatus
CAGCGCGGGAAGCCGCCCTACAGCTACATTGCGCTCATTGCCATGGCCATCGCGCACGCGCCCGAGCGCCGCCTCACGCTGGGCGGCATCTACAAGTTCATCACCGAGCGCTTCCCCTTCTACCGCGACAACCCCAAAAAGTGGCAGAACAGCATCCGCCACAACCTCACGCTCAACGACTGCTTCCTCAAGATCCCGCGCGAGGCCGGTCGCCCGGGTAAGGGCAACTACTGGGCGCTCGACCCCAACGCGGAGGACATGTTCGAGAGCGGCAGCTTCCTGCGGCGCCGCAAGCGCTTCAAGCGCTCGGACCTCTCCACCTATCCCGCCTACATGCACGAC
>NW_012114944.1:3415604-3438695 GCF_000951035.1 Colobus angolensis palliatus
CCGCTTCCCCCTGCGCGGGCGGCAGCAGTGGCGGCGTGGAAACCGCGGTGGACTTCTACGGGCGCACGTCGCCCGGCCAGTTCGGAGCGCTGGCGCCGTGCTACAACCCTGGAGGGCAGCTCGGAGGGGCCAGTGCAGGCGCCTACCATGCTCGCCACGCTGCCGCCTATCCCGGTGGCATAGATCGGTTCGTGTCTGCCATGTGAGCCGAGCGTAGAGATGAAAACTCAAGACACGTCGGCTGTTCACACGTTCCCCACAACCTGAGAACAGGAATGGAGAGAGGACTCAATTGGGACCCACGTGGAAAAGACTGAGCAGGCCACAGAGGCTCGGGTCTCCCCGCGCACAGCGTAGGCACCCGGTGTACTCTGTAAATGGAAGGAGGTGGGGCGAGGCAGCCAGAGCCCTTGGACTGGCACAGGGACCCTCGATGGAGCGAAGCCCCCAAAGGGGATGCTTTCTGGCATTCCATCGGAGAGGGTCCTTGGCGGTAACCAGAGGGCAGCGTAGTGTCAACACCAGAGACCAGGATCGAAATTGTGGGGTATCAGTTTCTGCCTTCCATGTGCTGCCGGAAACTCGGTTCTTTTTACGCGGTTCGGCCTCTAGTGCTTTTAACTGCGTTACTACAATAACAGGCTCCGGCAGCCAGCGCCTTTCTTCTTAAAGCGAGGACAAATTTGCAAAAGACGTAGCCTTCTTCTTTTTTAAATGGGAGAAATCTCTGCTCTGGTTGACCTGGGCTGGTTTTCCCTGTCTCTGAGAACTTGAGACCTAGCTCCGAGTTGAACTGTGTCTCAGCGCTCCAGTCCCATCACCTGAACCTTCAGTCTCCCCCATCTGTTACACGAGAGGGCTACAGGACTCTACCCACCGCTCCCGGGTTGTCATTCAGGGCTGCATCATCTTGGATGCTGCCCTGTGTATTTGGCAGCAATGGTGGACCACCCAGGGCCTCTGAGTAGCCACCCAAAGCTTAGCCGCTGTTCTAGGGGACGGAAAAGAGCTCATGGCCAAGCATCATGGCCATAACCTAAAGTCCCAGGATTGGCTCCAGGCAGCAATTATATCATAACTTATTGAACTTTTGAGCAGGTTGTGCTGGTAATTTCATAGCTGTTACTGCCAAGTCATAAATCTGGTTTTCCATTATAAGGCAGCTAGAAATACATTCGTTCATTTGTCCACTGTTTCTTGTCATCACTCAGCCCTGGACCCAATGGATGAACTAAAGTTTAAGGAGATGAGAGGACTCAGGGAGCCCGCTGGTGACACCTTTCAGTAGCTGGGGAGGGCTCTTCCATCCTCAACACCCCCTGCTACACCTCAGCAGCCTCCCCATGCAAAAAGAAAAGAGAAAAATTAAGTTGGGGCAGTCAGTAAAGCGAGCTTTAGAAAGAAACTGGAATTTTAACTTCATTTTGTATCTTGTTTAAGTAGCAGGCTCACTAAAATCAGAGAAAGTCCAATAACTCTCCCCCTTTCCCTTGAGAAATCTTTAAGTTTCGATTCTGGAGCAAAAATTTTCAACATTAAATATTTCAGAGGCTCCATTCACAGCTTTCAGATAAACTGGAGTGTTCAGATGGATTGTTTTAATAAAAATGTTTGAGCAAGTGAGTTCTAGCAAGAGAAACTCAGCCTCTTTCTGTATAAACTTAATAAGGAAGGGTCGGGGTGTGAAAAAGAAGGTTGTATGAAAAACATTGGTAATTTTTGTTTTTTATTTTTGGGACTGCACTATCCTGTTCATGAAGACATGTGAACTTGGTTCAGTCCAAATGGGGATTTGTATAAATCAGTGATCTCCATTAGAAATACGGTGCAAGCCACATATATAATTTTAAATTTTCTAGTAGCCACATTAATAAAGCAAAAAGAAACAGGTGAGGTTAATTTGAATGATATACTTAACCCAACATAGCAAAAAATTATGATTTTGACATATAATCAACATAAAAATTGATAAAAATTGAGATGTTTTACTCTCTTTTCACATGAAAGCTTTACAATTTGGAGTGTTTTACACTTACAGCTTCTCTAAATTTGGACTAGTCACCTGCTAGGTGTTCAGTAGCAACACTGTATTGCACAGTGCAGGTCTAGCTGCTGGCCCTTCCTGGCTTTGGTGGTAGTACCTGGAAGCACTTGAGTGCTGACCCTGCCACACGTGGGCCCAAATTCCAGACCCAGCCTTGTGACCTTGGAAGAGTGCAGGTATTGGGCCGCCCTCCTCTTCCTATGAACCTTTGCAGGTATGGAGTTCAAGGGTTCTCCACCATGCAGCTAGACAAGCTGGCTGTCCCAGGTGCAGAGATCAAGATGACTTGCCTGGTTGGGAAGCATGGGAAAGTAAGAGTCCTCCACCCAGGAGTTTTGTTCTGGGCTGTGGAAGAGCCCAGGCGAGGGACGGGCTGAAGAAGGCTGGTTTTTGCACCTAGTTAGTGCTACAGTTGAGCCTTTCTCTGTTTCCTAATTAGCAAGTCCGGTGCTTTGACAGCACCATTAATCTCAAGCCAGTCCCTTCTTCTCTCGGGTCTTCATTTGTGAAATGGGAATTTGTGATTGCTACCTCAGATAATTTTCCTGAAGTTAAACGAGAGGAGAGGTGAAAAGCGCTTTGTAAACTGTAAAGCGCAGGGCATAGCAGGGTCGAAAGGCTTTAAATAAGCGCTGCCTTCTAACAGAGCCTTCTGGAGTGTCGCGATAAAGCCCCGGGAAGGAGAAAGACGGGGTGGGAAAGAGCGGGCGTTTTCTTCCCCCATTCTACTTGTCAACTTGGGGGACAGGTAAGATTGTGCCAAAGGCGAGGGTCAGCACCAGGAGAGAGAGGACGCTGCGGGGAGGGACCTGGGTGTGTGCTTCAGGAACCCCAAGGACACGGAGACGCGCGAGGGTTGGGATCAAGGCATTGAAGACAGAGCGACAGCCCTTCTCGGCTTCCCGCCTAGACACCTAGAGCTCGCGCACTGCCCAGGCAGGCTGGGAATGGGCGCCGCGCAGAGGAGCGAGTACCTTGGAGACAGTGCGCCCCGCCAGGGGCCTCACTCACAGCGGGGTCGCGGGCGGCCCCCTTAACCCATGTGGCTGTGGGATCCTGAGAACATTCCGCTGTATGTCTTGAAACTTTCTAACCCTAGGAATTTGCAAACCTCTCCCAGTCCCTCATCTAGGGGCTCAGAGACTGGAGGTGCCTTTCTTTTTTATTTTTTTCTTCTTCATTTTACGAACACAAAAAATCGTTTGTCCCTCTCCGGGCCCTGCACCAGCCAGCGTCGTGTGCAGGCGCCCCCGGGCCGTGGATAATTAGACGCGTTCTTCCCTAATTGCCCAAGGCTCGTTAGAATTCTCCCTAGAGCTGTATCATGTATTTTCTTTCAAATTAACTTTGCTTGCAATTAAGCTTAGGGAACCAGCAACAAAAGCAGACTTGGCCCGAGGTCGTTCACTGCGAAAATGGATTAGAGAACCTTCTTCCCCAATTTAAGGGGAAAGATTCCTGCGGCCAGCGCTTTGGGGGAAGTGCCCCGACCGCAGAGGCGACGACAGGGGAGCAGGAAGCTGCTCACGGCCTTCCTCATCTGGGCGATGTGGGCTCCGAGAAGAGTCATGATAACGTCCTCGAAATGACTTCTGTATGGTTTGAGCCCAACTACACACCCTTGACTTGGAGCTGCCCTGTGGAGTTACAGTTTACCAAACACATTCATGAACATAATCTCATTTACTAAGAACTTTGTGAGAATTTTCTTTTACTAAAATGTTTTCTTATTACAAAATCAGTACGTGTTCATTGTTTTAAAAGAAATAACAGGTAAGAAAAATAAAGAGGGAAGGAAATAACAGCAAAAAAATTAAAAAAAAAAAAAAACCGGTGGGGTTGGGGACCCAAAGGAACCCATAGTTGGCCCAGAGAATGCGCAGTTAACGCTTAAGTATATATCTTTTCTGGAGTTTGTTTTTGCTTTTGTCTTTTCCCCTGTACAGGAGGCCTGAGTCTTGACTTTGTCACTAAATTGCTGTGAGGTCTTGAACATGTTCCTTCTGGCACGGGGTGGGCCTGTTTCCCCATCTATAAAATTGGATGCAGGTCCCCTTTTACCCTTTCATATTTTCTAACGCCTCTTCCTTTGGTCACTTGAATGCAAGATGCACTTCTGCAAGGGCCAGGAGCAAGGCTTGGGGGCAAAGGGAGGCAAGCCCTCCCTGTTGGTTTACACAAGAGATGGAGGTAAGTTGCAAGGACATTCCCTGGGAGCTTGCTAGAAATGCTGGTTCTCTGGCCTCACCCCAGACCTCCTAGACCAGAACCTACCTTTCTATAAGACCCTTAGACGATTCCTATGCCCTGGGCAAAGAGGACGAACTTTGAAAAAAATGTGTTATTGTGCTTAGAGATGCCAGAATAACTTCAAGAAGCCTCCTGTTTCTGGCCCAGAACCCCAGCTAACGCTCCAGCGCTATCTTATGGCTGTGACTGCAGAGAGCAGAGAGGGCAGGGTGGCAAGGGGACAGAGCTGGAGTGGAGTGCTTCATCTCCTCCTTTGGGTACTTTCTGAGTCTTGGAATCCTAGCCCTTAGACTGCACCTCATCTCCTGTTTCCAGCTATATGGGTGACTGTGACAATGACATTCAACAAGGGCATATCTGAACACATCTTGAAAGCTGAGGTGACAGAGCCAGGGCAGGAAGCTAGGTCCTGACTCCAGGCTGAGGCACTGTAGGGACCTTGGGTTCGATCTCTATACCCTCCCTAAGCAGCAGTCAATTGCCTGACTATAGAACAAACTTTGCCTCTGACCCCTCAGCTCCAGCCCCAAGTCTGAGGTAGTTGAGGGTTTAGGAGAAAAATTAAACTTTCTGTTCAGGACACAATGGCCAACTGGAAGGGATCCCTGTCTCCAAGTCAGTCTGGGCTGAGGGATCCTCTAGTAGAAAGGCTAAGGTCCTTAGTGCCCTAAGGAACCCTCCCCTGCCTTGAACACATATGAGCTTGGCTTTCTGTGTGTGCTCAGCCTATTCCTGAGGGTAGACATGACAAGATAACTAGGAGGAAATGTCCCTGATGAAAAGCAGTTCAGACGGGGCATGTACCATGAAGGATGGGGCAGAGGCCCAGATTGGGAAAGCATGTTCCCAGGATCACATGGCACCACACGGGGAGAACCAGGACTCTCATCTCATTGCTAGTATAAGTTCCCAATAGGAATAAATAGGGATACTGTGTGTGTGGAGCCTCCATAGAGCCAAAGAAGTGACTTGTGACTTGCCCAAGATATGACAGTTATAAGTGTCCAAGCTGGATTAGAACCTATGTCTCCCCCAGTGGAGACTGCATTTGATTATCATCTTAATGAAGGTAATATGGAAGTAAAAGTAATTCAGTGAGGATGTGAAGGTAAGGGCTAAGGAATGGCGATGGACTGCAGCGTGAGGGATGGACTTCCCTGTTAAATAAATAGCTTAGAACTACCTAGAGAGAAAGTAGTGTATTTAGTGCTTCTCAGGTCAAACTAAGCAGTGAACAAAATTTTAAATGGGATGGACAGGCAGGGTGGGGGCGAGATAGAAGGCCCTTAATGAGTTCTGCTCTCCTGCCCCTGCCCTGTCTCCAACATCTCCTCTCCCTGGCTGAGGCCAAAGCCAGCCTTTGCAGAGCCCCTGGCATGGTCCTCAATGCGTGGCCTCAAAAAGGGAATGCTGTCTGCTCCCTGTGGAGTTCCTGATCCCCTCTGCCAGCCCCACACTCCCTCTTCTGAGAGCGGAAGCTCAGATTTCCAGCTCAGCCCAGAAGGGTTAACCAGGAAGCAGCTAGTCAGAGAGGCCCAGGGAACAGCTGTCAGCCCCTCCCAGGGTGAGGAAGAGATTGGGAAGCCAGAATCGGGGTGGATCTCAGCCATGGGGCACAGCACCAGTTTATCTCACTATCTGAGAACCTGGAGCAGCTTCTCCAGTGGGGGTGGTCAAGACAAAGTCCCAGCCATGGTTTTTCAGGCATGAAGGTGCTCTGCAACCAGGCAATAAATTGAGAGCCACCATCTCCCGGGACTCAACTCCTGCCTCTGCTCATAGCCCTAGCAGCCAGCCAGGGCCTCCCAACAGTACTGCTGCCTCCATTCTGTCCCTGCTGCCAGCTTACCTCCCTGAAGCTGAGCTCCAGTCCTGTGGAGAAGGCTCCCTGCTGTCTGCAGTAGAATGCTTCAATGCCTCACCTGGCACTTCGGACCCTCGGTGATCCTTATGTCAAACTTCTTGCCAGCCACCTCTCCCATAGCTGCCTTCCCACACCCCTAGGCTGCAGCCAACACACCACTTGCTGTTCCCTGTCACTCCCATGTGTTCCTGTCATCATGAATTTTCCCTGACCATTCCCTCTCCAGGAACCACCTAACTCCTTGTCACGCCTCCACAGCCACCAGCCTTGTGGGACCCTGTCATCTCTCCGGGATCACAGTGCCAGCTCCCTAACAGGACCCCCTGCTTCCTCCCCTGCTCCCTTGGCAGTTTCCCCTACAGCAGCCAATGTGTGACCCAGCTCAAAAGCCAACTAGACCATGTCACTCTCTCACGGAGGCCCGGACCTCGGGACCAGGGAGTGCAATTAGGAACATGGCATTTCCACAAGCAGTCCTGTGAAGGGTTTCTCACACTATGAAAAAAGCTACATTTAATATGAGTGTTTTCAAAAATTTCCACTCCCACATCATAACACATTCTTTTATCCTAACTTTTTGTCAAAACCTCCCACAACTATTCAACCTTGTGTGAAGTGGGGTCTACCCTCATTTTCCCTGCACAGGTGCTCATAAAGAAAGAATGGTGTCCTCTCCTGGGAACTGTGGTCAGGGCTTTTGATGGCATGGACCAGATGGACCATGCTGAGAACAACTGTCCAGTGGGCAACTCCAGACAGGCAGGAAACAATCTACCCTCTTTCTGGCATATAAATATCGGCTTATTTTGTTATCTGGGAAGAAAGTGTGCTAGACACTGTTAATCGTCTACCCACCCATCTTTTTCACTTCTTTGCTCACAAGACCCTGGTTTTGTTTAGGTTTCAGTTGGTTGTGTCTTATCCCTTGGCGGTGAATCCTGACTTCCATAAGGTAAGCGCAGTCACTATCCATCACTCTTGTCAGAGATTGATTTGGAAACAGGTATAGGATACTTTCTGGGCCAATGAGATGTTTAGGAAAGTCTGCTGTGGACTTCTGGAACACATTTATTTGGTCTTAACAAAAAATAGGGGAAGACAAACAGCCCTTTTCTACCTCTGGATATTGAGTGTGACAACCTGGAAGTGTGGCAGCCATGTGGGACCTGGAGGCACCAGCCTAAGAGAACATAGCAGTCTGTTGAGGATGAGGATGGCAGGGCAGAGAGGTGGGGAGGGCCTGGGGACCTGATGACATCACTGAGTGCTGAGAAGCTAACTCTGCAACTGTTCAACCATTCATGGTCCCTGGAGGCTCCTGTTGCTAGGGACAACAAATGTCCTCCAAGTTTAAGACTTTCCTTGGGCTTTCCATTACTTGCAGTCAAATGTATCCTAACTGGCCAGGCATGGTGGCTCACGCCTGTAATCCCAGCCTTGGGAGGCCAAGGCAGGTGGATCACTTGAGGTCAGGAGTTCGAGACCGGCCTGACCAACATGGTGAAACTCCATCTCTACGGAAAATACAAAAATTAACCAGGCATGGTGGTGCATACTTGTAATCCCATCTACTCAGGAGGCTGAGGCAGGAGAATCACCTGAATCGGGGAGACAGAGGTTGCGGTGAGCCGAGATCGCACCACTGTGCTCCAGCCTGGGTGACAGAGCCAGACTCTGTCTCAAAAACAACAATGACAACAACAACAGCAACAACAAACAAATGTATCCTAACTGATACAGAAGGTGACCATGACAGGGCAGGGGAAAACTTATTCTTGATTTATTCCCTTTGAGACTTCTCTTGGCTTCTTATAAATAAATGTGCAACTAAGAGATTATCTAGCTCTACCCCTTGTTTTATGGAAGAGAAACCAGAGAAAGTAGCTTTCCATGGTTACAGTGAGTTCTCATTGTAGACCCTAGTTCAGGGCCCTTCCACAGCTCCAGGGGTTCAGCAGGAACAAAACTAATAATAATCTCAACATTTTCCAAAAGCCACTTTGTTCAGGGGGTACCAGGCGTCTTCACAGGTATTATCTCTTTGAATCCTCACAGCTTCCTTGGGAAGCAGCAGGTTTCAAATTCACCCTTTTCAGGTGAGGAAACTAAGGTCCAAGAAAAGGGGGTAATGAGCTCAAGGTGATGTGACCGTTGCACCCTCAACCGGGGTGTAACAAATCCTCAGTAAAATGAACCAGAAATCTGAGGCCCCTTCCTCCCTGGATGTGGAAATCAGGAGGCTGGGAGAATCGCCTGTTAGCGTTGACTGGAGCTTGGGAATCCTCTGTCTTCGAGCCTCTGAGTAGGATGGATTATCCACACGCCCCCAGCTTATCTCCACAGGGCATGTAAGGCTTAAAGATAATGTCTTTGAGTGTGTGGGTCCAGTTGCTTCAGATCCAACAAAGTAGGATGGTTAGTGACCAAGCTGAAAGGAACTGGCTTTTGCTAAAAACAAGCCCTGCCATTGTGGGACTCCTGTCACCCCACCCAGAACCCTCCCAGCTTCGGCTAGGGTTGGTTCCACCAAAGCAAAAGCTGCAGGAGCAGGCCTGTAGTTTACAGAACACCTGGGAGAGGCTGTGGGTAGCTGGGTAATTTCCAAATTAATTGCAGGAGAAAACTAACAAAACAATCTGCAGGCTAAGCATCCCGGGAGCTCACCCATGAGACTGACAGCCTGGAATCCAGCAAGTACAATGCCGCCGACCACAGACAGGAGGGCCCTTCCTCCTTTCGGGGAGGAGGGCTGCCTTCCAACAAGGACCCGTCTGGGCCTGCAGCTGGGCCAAGAGGAAAGCAAAACTCTAGAACCAAAACAGCCTTTCCACCCAAAACCAAACTACAATGAACATAAGCAGCTTTCCCGGAACTGCAAGTTTGGTTAGACCAGAGAATGATCCCCTGATGGACGCCTTGTTTTCTCAGCAAGGGACTTTTGGGCCTCATTTTGAAAATTTCTTCCTAAATTCAACCTCAGGAAACTAAGGCTGCTCCCACTGCCCCCTGCAGACTATACGCACAGGCATGAAATGAGCCTGAAGCCTCTGCTGTCCTCCTTTTTTTTCTTTTCTTTTCTTTTTTTTTTTTTTTTTTTTTTTTTTTTCACTCTGTGGTCCAGGCTGGAGTGCAGTGGCACGATCTCGGCTCACTGCAACCTACACCTCCTGAGTTCAAGTGATTCTCCTGTCTCAGCCTCCTAAGTAGCTGGGATTACAGGCGCCTGCCACTATGCCCAGCTAATTTTTGTATTTTTAGTAGAGATGGGGTTTTGCCATGTTAGCCAGGCTGTTCTCAAACTTCTGACCTCAGGTGATCCGCCCGCCTCAGTCTCCCAAAGTGCTAGGATTACAGGTGTGAGCCATGGCCTGCTGTACTCTTCATAACCATCAAATCTTGCCTTTGTTGATACTTTGCAGCTTCTCAAGAGGCTGTCTGCCTTCGTGAGAAAAGCACTGGTTTAAGTTCTGGCTTTGACACCTGAGAAGTCTTAGTGCCCCCAAAAATCCCCTAAGGAAGTAGTGACTATGAACTAGGAATCAGTGGGAGCAGAGTTGAAGCCAGGCAGTCTGGGTCCAGAACTTCTTAGTAGGTGCATGCCACTGTGCCCAGCTCTATGTTTAATCTTTTGAGAAACCACCAAACTTTCCCACAGTGACTGCACCATTTCTCATTCCCGCCAGCAATGCATGAGGATTCCAGTTTCTCCACATTCTTACCAGCACTTGTTATTTTCTGGGGTTTTGTTTGTTTGCTTCTGTCTTCTTATAACCATCCTGGTAAGTGTGCAGAGCTATCTCCTTCTGGTTGTGATTTGCATTTTCCTAATGACTAACAATGTTGAGCATTTTTTCATGTGCTTAGTGGCCTTTTGTATATTTTCTTTGGAAAAATGTCTATTCAAGTCCTTTGCCCATTTTTGAATTAGGTTGTTTTATTGTTACTGAGTTTTAGATGTTGTTTATGTATTTTGAATATTAATTCCTTATCAGGTATATGCTTTACAAATATTTTCTCTCATTTACTAGGTCATCTTTTTCACTTTTTTTTTTTTTTTTTAGACAGAGTCTCGCTCTGTCACCCAGGCTGGAGTGCAGTGGCGCGATCTTGGCTCACTGCAAACTCCACCTCCCGGGTTCATGCCATTCTCCTGCCTCAGCCTCCTGAGTAGCTGGGACTACAGGCACCCGCTATCATGCCTGGATAATTTTTTGTATTTTTAGTAGAGATGGGGTTTCACCGTGTTAGCCAGGATGGTCTCGATCTCTTGACCTCGTGATCTGCCCACCTCAGCCTCCCAAAGTGTTCGGATTACAGGCGTGAGCCACTGCGCCCAGCCTTCACTTTTTGATAGTATTCTTTGATACACAGAAGTTCTTAACCTTGATAAAGTTCAATTTTTCTTTTTTGTTTGTTTTCTACTCTTTTAATGTTATACCCACGAAGTCATTGTCAAATCCAATGTCATGAAGATTTTTCCCAATTTTTCATCTAAAAGTCATATAGCTTTAGCTCTTCAGTTTAGGTCTTTGATTAATTTTGAGTTCTTTTTTGTATATGGTGTAAAGGACCAAGTTCCTTTTTCTGCATGATATATCTGCTTGTCTCAACACCATTTATTGAAAAGATTGTGCTTCCCCTTATGGCAACCTTGAGCAAATCAATTAAATATATACATGAGTGTTTATTTCTGGGCTTTTTGTCCTATTTTATTGGTCTATATGTCTGTCCTTATGCCAGTACTGGTTTTTTTGTTTTTTGTTTTTTTCCTTTTCTTAGAGACAGGGTCTTGCTCTATTTCCCAGGCTGCGGTGTGGTGGCACAATCACAGCTCACTGCAGCCTCAAACTCCTGAGCTCAAGGGATCTTCCTGCCTCAGGCTCCTGAGTAGCTAGGACTACAGGTAGACACTACCATACCTGTTTTTTGTTGTTGTTTTTGTTTTCTATTTTTGTAGAGACAGGGTCTCACTATATTGCAAGATCAGGCTAGTCTCAAACTCATGGCTTCAAGTGATCCTCCCACATCAGCTTCCCAAAGTCCTCAAATTACAGACTTCAGCCACTGCACCTGGACTGCCCATATTATTTTAATTGCTATAGCATTGTAGTAAGTTTCGAAGTTGGGTAATGTGAAGCTTTCAAGTTTATTTCTCTTTTTCAAGATTCGTTTTGGCTATTCAAAATGCAGTTTCATGTGGATGTAAGGATCACCTTTTCTGTTTCTGTTGGAATTTTGATTGCATTGAATCTGTAGATCACTTTCGGTAGAATAGACATCTTAACAATATTAAGTCTTTCTATCCATGATCAGAGATGTTTTTCCATTTATTTGTGCCTTTAATTTCTTTCAGCAATGTTTCAGTCTATGTCTTTCACCTCCTTGGTTAGATGTATTCCTATTCTTTCATTCTTTTAGCTGCTAATGTATTTCATTCTTTGAGCTGCTGTTGTAGATGGAATTGCTTTTCTAATTTCCTTCTTAGATTGTTCATTATTGTTGTCTGGCAACACAGTTGATTTTCTATATTGATATTGTATTTTGCAACTTTGTTGAATTTGTTTAATAGCGCTAGTAACCTTGTGGATTCTTTGGGATTTTCTACATATAAGATCATATCATCTGTGAATAGAGATAGTTTTACCTCTTCTTTTGGCTGCCAATTTGGCTGCCTTTTATTTCTTTTTCTTTTCTAATAGCTCTGGCTAGAATTTCCAGTACAATGTTGGGCAGCATAAAGCAAGCATTCTTCTCTTGTTCCTGTTCTTAGGGAGAAAGCTTTCAGTTTTTCACCACTAAGTATGATGTTAACTGTGAACTTTTAAATAAATACCCCTTATCATTTTGAGAAATTTTCTCTCTATTCCTAGTTTTCTGAGAGTTTTTCATCATGAAAGGATTTTGGATTTTGTCAAATAATGCAACATCCTTTTCTGCATTGAGATGATCATGCAGTTTCTCCCCCTCTTTATTGTATACAAGTGATGGATTGATTGACTGATTGATTTTCTTATGTTGAACCATCCTTGCATTCCTGAAATAAGTCTCACTTGGTCATGTTGAAAATCCTTTTAATTTGCTCTAGGATTTTATCTATTAATATTTTGTTGAGAATTTTTGCATCTATATTCGAAAGGAATATTGGCCTGTAATTTTCTTGTAATGTCTATCTGGCTTTGGTACCAGAGAAATGCTGCCTTCACAGAATGAATTAGGAAGTGTTTCCTCCTCTTCAATTTTATGGAAGAGTTGGTAAGAATTGGTTTTAATTCTTCTTTAAATATTTGATAGAATTCACCAGTGAAGCCATCTGATACCAGACTTATCTTGGTTGGGAGGTTTTTGATCACTGATTCAATCTCTTTACTTGTTAGAGATCTGTTGAGATTTTTGTATTTCTTCTTGAGTCAGTTTAAGTAATTTGTGTATTTCAAGAAGTTTGTCCATTGCTTCTAGGTTGTCTAATGCATTGGCATACAATTGCTCATAGTATTCTCTTATAATCTTTTTTTAAATCTCTGTGAGGTTGGTGGTAATGTCTCCACTTTCATTTCTGCATTTAGTTATTTATGGACCATCTTCATTTTTTCTTTGTCAGTCTAGCTAAAAGTTTGTTCATTATGTTGATCTTTTCAAAGATCCAACTCTTGGTTACACTGATTTTCTCTACTGTTTTTCTATTCTCTATTTGTTAACCTCCACTTTAACCTTGATTATTTCCTTTCTTCTGCTAGTTTTGGGTTTAGCTTACTCTACTTTTAGAAAAACTAAAATTTGGGCTGGGCATGGTGGCTCACACCTATAGTCCCAGCACTTTGGGAGGCTGAGACAGGTGGATCATCTGAGGTCAGGAGTTCAAGATCAGCCTGGCCGACATGATGAAACCCCATCTCTACTAAAAATAAAAAAAATTAGCTGGGCATGGTGGTGGGCACCTGTAATCCAAGTTGCTTGGGAAGCTGAGGCAGGAGAATCACTTGAACTTGGGAAGCGGAGGTTGCAGTGAGCTGAGATTGCAGTGAGCTGAGATTGCACCATTGCACTCCATTCTGGGTGACAAGAGCAAAACTCCATCAAAAAAAAAAAAGAAAGAAAGAAAGAAAAGAGAGAGAAAGAAAGAAAGAAAGAAAGAAAGAAAGAAAGAAAGAAAGAAAGAAAGAAAGAAAGAAAGAAAAAGAAAGAAAGAAAGAAAAGAAAAGTAAAATTTGGTGTAAAATTAGGTTAGTGACTTGGGATCTTTCTCCCTCTTTAATGCAGTTACTTACAGCTATAATTTTTCCTTCTGAGCACTGTTTTCACTGCATTCCATAAGTTTAGGTGTGCTATATATTCATTTTCATTTGTCTCCAAGTATTTTCTAATATCCCTAATATCCAAATAAGTGATTTCTTTTTTGACCCATTGGTTGTTTAAGAATAGGTTTTTAAATTTCTATACATTCATGAATTTTCTGTGACTTTTTGGGGGGTTTTGTTTGTTTGTTTGTTTGTTTTGAGACAGGGTCTCACGCTGTCACCCAGGCTGGAGTGCAGTGGTGTGATCTCAACTCATTGCAATCTCCACCTGCTGGGCTCAAGCGATTCTCATGCCTCAGCCTTCTGAGTGGGTGGGATTACAGGCTTGGGCCACCATGCCTGCCTGATTTTTGTATTTTTGGTAGAGATGGGGTTTCACCATGTTGACCAGGCTGGTCTCAAACTCCTGACCTCAAGCAATCCACTCACCTCGGCCTCCCGAAGTGCTGGGATTACAGGCACGAGCCACCATGCCCAGCCCTGGTTTTATTTTATCAGTTTCTAACTTCATCCTTTTTTGGTCAGAGCAGATACTTTGTATGATATCTATTTGTTAAAATCTATTAAGACTTGTTTTGTGGCCTCATATATGGTCTATCCCAGAGAATGTGCTATGTGCACTTGAGAAAAATATGTATTTTACTGTTAGGAAGAGTCATGTGTATATGCCTGTTAGGACTAGTAGATTAATTTTTGTATATGGTATGAGGTAGGGGTTCAAATTCATTCTTTTGTATATGGATATCCATTGTCATGGCAGCATTCGTTGAGGAGACTATTTTTCCCATGGAATGGTCTTGGTACCCTTGTCAAAATTCAATTAGTCATAGGTGTATGGGTTTATTTCTGGACTCCATATTCTATTCCATTCATCTGTATATCTATCCTTACACCAGTATCACTTCAGTAAAGTTTTCTAGTTTTTAAAAAAAAAAAAAAAAAAAAAAAACAGCAGATTCAACCCACTTTCTTCTGGCCTTTAAGTCCAACATTATAATTAGAATGAACTGCTTCCAAAAGGATGTGAATAACACACCTTACAACCTGGACTGAGGTTTTTTCGTAATTATACTCATGACTTCTGCTCCAATCTGTGTTTGAACACTCTTTGAGTGAGAGGCAGTGTTTCTTAACATTCTCTTCTTCTGCATATCCAGAACAAATAATACAAAGGGAATCTAGAAACTATCTAACCCCATAGCCAGATCCTTCTGACAATGCTATAGAAAAATTAGGTAGGATATGCCATATTTTAAAGTAGGGCCATGAGTTCAAAAAACAAGTAACACATGGACTAGCTGGGGAAGCCACAATGGGTAACAGCATGTGTTTAAAAGGCTTTAGCCAATGCTAAGCTCCCTGTGAGTCAGGAATGTCATGAGGCTTCCATAATAATAAACTTCATTTGTAGCAGCATTAAAAGAAATAGAGTGCCCAGAGTGAGGAGGCAATTGTCATACCTGACTTTGCCCTGCTCAGGGTGTCTGAATTGCCCATGAGCTTCACACTTTTTGATGGATATAGATTAACTGGACTATGTCATAGAAGACAAATGGAATGGGGCAGTGGCTACAACCTGTGTCCCAGGAGGAATTGGGTGAATTAGGCTTGTGTAGCCTGAAGAAAGCCAGGCTGGGGTACATTTCCATTTCTTGAAGTGTCTAAGGAGTTTCCAGAGTGGAGAAGGCAGGAGAGGGAGCATAGATAGGATCAATGTTGTGTAGCATCAGATTTCAGCTAATAAAAGGAAGAAGTTTCAGATAATTGGAGGCAGCCAAGGGTGAATGTAGCTGCCTCAGGCAGTAACAAGCTCTTCATTCTGGAGGGGTGTCCAAACAGAGTTGAAAAAGCAGTCAGTGGGGATATTGTAAGGGAATTCATTCACTGGGTGGGGGTTGGGTCCAAATGACTTTCTTTTTTTAAGAAAAAGTCTTGCTCTGTCCCCCAGGCTGCAGTGTGATTCTCCTGCCTCAGTCTCCTAAATAGTTGGGATTACAGGCACGCACCACCACACCCGGCTAATCTTTGTATTTTTAGTAGAGACAGGGTTTCACCATGTTGGCCAGGCTGCTCTCGAACTCCTGACCTCAAGTCATCCACCCACCTCGGCTTCCCAAAGTGCTGGGATTACAGGTGCAAGTCACTGTGCCCAGCCCCCAAATGACTTTTGAAGACTCTTACAGCCCTAAGTCTCTAGGATATCAGGCACCCACTGAAGACTCATCCACATACCCATTTCTTAATTCTACACCCATCCCCTAACAGGCATTCAAGTGGCACTCCAAAGGAACAAGGCATTGCAGGTTTTCTACAGCACTATCAATCAGGGTTCTTTGGTTGCAAGTAAAAAAATAAAAATAAAATTCTGAATAATTAAACAGTAACAGGAACATATTAGAAGGCATGAGACAGTTAAAAAAACTCAAGGGAGAGCTGAAAAATCAGGCCTCAAAAGAGGACATAATTCAAAACAGTAGCTAATACGTAGGCTCCACGAACTAACGGATGAGTTGTGAGTCCACTGTCAAGGTAAAGTTGTCACTAACTGAGCCACTGAGCTCACAATTCAGCTTCCAGGGACACTGTGGGGAGTATGTGATATCTCCAATATCACATACTTCCCTTGACTAGTAGGGGACAAAGCACACTGACCAACAGACAGTTCAATCATGACCAAATCCAATAAAGAAGTCTTCCACAAACCAAATGTAAATCAGGAAGATGTTATTAGAAGAAAGGGATCCTGGGCTGGCACCATAAAGGATTTGTGCCTTGCTTTATTCAGGTTAAGACAGCAGGGACTTGCCAAGGAGACTCTAAAGTCTGTTCCTCCAAACTTTCCCATTGCAGTGAGAGCAATAATTTCCCTGACCCTATAAAAGGCATGCAAAGTGTATCCAGGTCAAGAGCTTGGGTAACATCGACACTTTGAAATGTGGGGACAGATATCTTGGTGGAAAAAGGACTGAGACGTCTGTTTCCATCGGCAAAGAAGACTAAACACCAAAGGAAACAACTAAAATATCTGAATAAAATATCCCTTAAAATGCATTGCTGAGTAGGCAAGAAATTTTTAAAAATGCACAGAGGCCCACAATGAAATGAAATCGGGAATTCTTAGAAATGAGCAAGCCGTAATTGCCCTGAGGGTAGTTGCCAATCCTGGAGGCTCAGCACTGTTTTGTAGGCTTTTTGAGGTACAAGAGACAAGAAATACTCATCGAGGGCCTGTTCAAGGTAGAGAATGTACAACAAGACTATACAAAACTTGAGATTTCCAAAGGTCTACATACTCAGAGTAGGGGTGAATGAATATAAGCATATTTTCTTTTTGCCTTGTATATCCCAGACTTGGAGCTGAAAATGACCCAAAAGTGCCACAGGGGACAAACCAAAATGCCCCCAAAAGCCTCCTCTAGTCAAATAAGCAGAACAGGGGAAGCCTAGCAAGATGGAAAACTTTTAGACAATAACTGCTCCCCTCTAGCCAAACACTACAGAAAACTGTGACCCCAGGCATAACCACACCAAAAAGGTCAAGTGAGGCGCCTAGGCGCAACTTCGTGCCGCTGTGATAGGCTGAATGATGGTCCTCACAGATATCCAGGCCCTCTGAAACTATAAAAATTCTAGAAGATAACATTGGAAGAACCCTTCTGGACATTGGCTTAGGTAAGGATTTCATGACCAAGAATCCAAAAGCAAATGCAATAAAAAGAAAGATAAATAGTTGAGACTTAATTAAACTAAAGAACTTTTGCACAGCAAAAAGAACAGTCAGCAGAGTAAACAGGCAACCCATAGAGTGGGAGAAAAATCTTCACAATCTATACATCTGACAAAGGACTAGTATCCAAAATATACAACAAACTCAAACAAATTAGCAAGAAAAAAACAAACAATCTCATCAAAAAGTGGGCTAAGAGCATGAATAGATAATTCTCAAAAGAAGATATGCAAATGGTCAACAAACATATAAAAATTCTCAACATTACTAATGATCAGGGAAATGCAAATCAAAATCACAATGCAATACCACCTTACTTCCACAAGAATGACCATAATCAAAAAAATAAAAAAAAATAGATGTTGGCATGGGTAGAGTGAAAAGGGAAAATATACTTCTACACTGCTGGTGGAAATGTAAACTAGAACAATCACTATGGAAAACAGTGTGGAGATTCCTTAAAGAACTAAAAGTAGAGCTACCATTTCATTCAGCTATTCCACTATTGGGTATATATGCAGAGGAAAAGAAGTCACTATATGAAAAAGACACTTGCACATGCATGTTTATAGCAGCACAATTTGCAATTGCAAAAATGTGTAACCAGCCCAAATGCCCATCAGTAAACAAGTGGATAAAGAAACTGTGAGATATATATATATATATATGTTGGAATACTACTCAGCCATAAAAAGGAATGAATTAATGGCATTTGCAGCAACATTGATGGGATTGGAGACTATCGTTCTAAGTAAAGCAACTCAGAAATGGAAAACTAAACATCATATGTTGTCACTCATAAGTGGGAGCTAAGCTATGAGGATGCAAAGGCATAAGAATGATACAGTGGACTTTGGGGACTCTGGGGGAAAGAGTGGAAAGGAGGTGAGGGATAAAAGGCTACACATTAGGTTCAGTGTATACTGCTCGGGTGATGGATACACCAAAATCTTACAAATCACCACTAAAGCAATCACACATGTAACAAATACCACCTGTTCCCCAAAAACCCATGTAAATAAAAAAATGAAAAAAAACAAAAACAAAAACCACAACTGAATGCTCCTCCACCAAAAATAAAATAAAATAAAATAAAATTTAAAATATGGCGCCATACTAAAACAAACAAACAAAAAGGATATCCAGGTCCTAATCCCTGGAACCTGTGAATGTTACTTTGTGGCAAAAGGGACTTAACAAATGTGAGTGATAATTTTCTAATGGAGAGATTACACTGGATTATTTAGGTAGACATTAATGTCATCACAAATGTTCTTATAAGAGGGAAGTGGAGGCCAGGTACAGTGGCTCACACTCATAATCCCAGCACTTTGGAAGCCAAGGAGGGAGGATCAGTTGCCAGCCTGAGCAACAAAGCAAGACCCTGCCTCTATAAAAAAGAAAAAAAAATTAATTAGCCAGGTGTGGTGGTGCATGGCTGTAGTCCCAGCTACTTGGGAGGCTGAGGTAGAAGGATGTCTTGAGCCCAGGATTTCGAGGCTGCAGTGCTCAAGGATTGAGCCACTGCACTCCAGCCCAGGCAAAAGAACAAGATCTGTCTCTAAAATTTAAAAAATAATAATAATTAAGAAAGAAAGAAGCAGAAGACTTTATACCCCCAAAATCAAGATGTTATGATGAAAGCAAGAGATTGCAGTGATGTGGCCATGAACAAAGGAAAATTTGCAACCTCCAGAAGTTGGAAGAGACAAGGAACAGGTTCTCCCCTGGGACTTCCAGAATGGTAAGAACTAGCCTTTCTGACACATTGATTTTAGCCCAGCGAAACTGATTTTGTGCTTCTGACCTCTAGAACTACGAGAGAATAAATATGTGAGAGGCTTTTGTTTTTGTGTTTGTTTGTTTGTTTTTGAGACAAGGCCTCACTCTGTTGCCCAGGCTGGAGTACAGTGGCTCAGTCATGGCTCACTGCAGCCTCAGCCTCCTGGACCCAAGCAGTCATTCCACCTCAGCTTTCTGAGAAGCTGGGACCAGAGGCAAGTGCCACTACACCTGGCTATTTAAAAAAAAAAAAAAAAAAATCTCATAGAGATAGGGTCACCCTATGTTGCCCAGGCTGGTTTCAAACTCCTGACCACAAACGATTTCTTCACCCTGGCCTCCCAAAGTGTTGTGATTACAGGTGTGAGCCACCGTACCCAGCCAATGTGTCGTTTTAAGCCACGGAGTTTGTGGTAATTTGGTTTAGCAGATGTATAAAACTAATATAGATATCCATAAGAAACTCACTTCAAATGTAACAATATAAGCAAGTTGAAAATAAAAGGATCGCCGGGCGCGGTGGCTCAAGCCTGTAATCCCAGCACTTTGGGAGGCCGAGACGGGTGGATCACGAGGTCAGGAGATCGAGACCATCCTGGCTAACACGGTGAAACCCGTCTCTACTAAAAAATACAAAAAACCAGCTGGGCGAGGTGGTGGGCGCCTGTAGTCCAGCTACTCGGGAGGCTGAGGCAGGAGAATTGTGTAAACCCGGGAGGCGGAGCTTGCAGTGAGCTGAGATCCGGCCACTGCACTCCAGCCTGGGCGACAGAGCAAGACTCCATCTCAAAAAAAGAAAAAAAAAGAAAAGAAAAGGATCAAAAATATGTATCATGCAAACATTAACTAAAAGAAAACAGGAGGGCTATATTAATATCTAATAAAGTAGACTTCAGAAGTAAAGAAAATTACAGGAACAGAGAGAGACATTACATAATGTTAAAAGGGTAAACTAACCAGGAACACATATCAACCCTAAATATGTATGCACTAAAAAACAGCCATAAAATATATAAGGCAAAAATTGATAGAACTGAAAGGAGAAAAAGACAAATTTGCAGTAATAATTGGAGACTTGAACACCCATCTATCAACAATTGATAGAACAACTAGAAAGAAAATCAGCAAGAATATAGAACTCAACAGTAGCAACAACAAGATCTAACCAACATTTATAGAACACTCCACCTAAAAGCAGAATACATATGCTTTTCAAGTGCCTATGAAACATGTATTAGCATAGACCATATCTTGGTCCATTAAAAGAAAATAAAAGATAATTGAAATCTTACAGAGTGAGTTCTCCAAAGTCTTCAGAAGTTCTCTGAGACAGATAATAAGAAAATCTCTACACACTTAGAAATTTCTAATTAGTCCATGGGTCAAAGAGAAAGTTTCAGAAATATTAGAAAGGGAAAAGCATGAAAGTGAATGAAAATAAAGATACAACATATCAAAATTTACAGGACACAGCTAAAGCAGTCTTGAAAGGGAAATTTGTAGCATTGAAGGCATACATTAGAAAAGAAGAAAAATCTCAAATCAATAACCTAAACTCCCACTTTGACTTAGTCCATTTTGTGCTGCTATGTAACAGAATACCTGAGACTGGGTTATTTACAATGAACAGAAATGTATTGGCTCATGATTCTGGAAGCTGTGAAGTCCAAGATTGAGGGGCCAGCATGGGTGAGGGCATTCTTGCTGTGTCATCTCATGGTGGAAGGGCAAAGAGAGAGCAGGAGTGGGCTGAACTCATCCTTTTATAAGGAACCCATTCCCGAGATAAGAGCATGAATGGTCACAAGGGCAGTGAGCTTGATCCAAACACTTCCCATTAGGCCCTACCTTTTAACACAGCTGCACTGGGAATCAAGTTTTCAATACATGAGCTTTGTGGGACATGTTCAAACCATAGCACACCTCAAGAAGGTGGAAAAAGAAAAAAAATCCCAAAACAAATAGAAAGAAAGAAAGAATCAAGAGCAGAAATCAACGTAATTGAAAAAAAGGAAAACAACACAGAAAATACAATATTTCTTCCTTTCCAATCTATATGCTTTTATTTCCTTTTCTTGTCATTTTGCACTGGCTAGATCATTCAGCACTGTGTCAGATAAGTGTGGTGAGAGTGGATATCCTCGCCTGGATCTTGATCTTACAGGAAAACATTCAGTGTTTCACCATTAAGTATAATGTTAGCTGGAGGTTTTTGGTGGATATTCTTTTTTTAATTCTAGTACCCTTGCCTTTACATAAATTTTATAATAATCTTTTCTACATTAACAAAAGCTCTTGTTGGGATTTTAATAGAAATTATGTTAAACCTTGTATATCAATTTGGGCATTTTATAGTTTTTAGCATACATTTCCTGGTACAAGTTTTGTCAGATTTATACCTAATAATTTTTTTATTTGAGTGATTATAAATGGTATTATATTTTTAATTTTGATGTCCACATGTCCGTTGCTAATATATATAAATCTAAACAATTTTAACGTTTATGTCATATTCTATGACTTTCCCGGACTTCCTTATTAATTCTAGAAGTTCTAGGCATTATTTACCCAATTTCAAGACTTGTTTTGTAAATAGCTGCAGTAATAAAGACTGTGGTATCAGACAAAATCATAGATCACTAAAACAGACCAGAGAACCCAAAAATTGACTACACTAATATACTTAACTGATTTGGAAAAGATGCAAAATCACTTCAATGGAGGAAAGATAGCATTTTCAACAAACGGTGCTAAACAATTGTACATCCACAGGTTAAAAAAAAAAAAAACTCAAAGAATCTTAAGTAAGCCTCATACTTTACACAAAACTTAACTTAAAATGGATCATGGACTTAAATGTAAAATGTAAGACTATAAAGCTGTTAGAAAAAAAAATAGAAGAAAATCTTTGGGATGTAAGGATAGGCAAAGGGTTCTTAAACTTAGCACCAAAAGCGCAATCCATAAAAGGAAAAGTTGCTAAATTTAACTTCATTAAAATTAAAAACATTTGTCTTTGAAAAATCACTTTAAGAGAAAGAAAAGACACGCTACAGACTGACAGAATATTTGCAAACCACATATTTACAAAAGATTTATATCTAGAATATACAGACAACTCTCAAAACTGAACAGTAAGAAAACAAACAATCCAAGTAGAAAATGGACAAAAAACACAAAGAGATGTTTCACCCAACAGGATATACAGCTGACAAATAAGCACATTAAAAGATGTTCAACATCAGTAGCCATTAAGGATATGCAAATTAAAACCACAATAGGATAGCACTGCACACCTATAAGAATGGCTAAAATAAAAAATACTGGCAAAAAATCAGAGAAACTCGATCACTCATACACTCTGGTAAGCAAGGTAGCAGGGTAGCAGTTTCATTTTTCTTTCTTTCTTTTTTTGTGTGTGTGTGAGACAGTATCTCACTCTGTCATCCAGGGTGAAGGCAATCATAGCTCACTGCAGCCTTGAACTCCCAGGCTCAAGAGATCTTCTCCCCTTCATTTCCTGAGTAGCTGGGACTACAAGCACCTCCACCACATCCAGCTTAATTTGTGTGTGTGTGTGTGTGTGTATGTGTGTGTGTAGAGATGAGGTCTTACTGTGTTGCCCTAATTTTCTTTTTGTTTTTGTAGAAACAGGGTCTTTCTATGTTGCCTAGCCTGATCTCAAACTCCTGGACTCAAGTGATCCACTTGCCTCAGACTCAGGAGTTGCTGGGATTGCAGGTGTGAGCTACCACACTGGGCTGACAGTTCCTTCTAAAGCAAAACATGCACCAACCATACAATTCATTAGCTGCACACTTGAGAATTTATTCCAGAGAAATGAAGAATTATGTTCACAATAAAACTTGTACTTGAACGTTTATAGAAGCTTTATTTACATAGTAGCAACAAATAATACTGGGAATAAACAGATGTCCTTCAACAGGTTAAATATGGCACATCAGTGGTTAAACTGTGGTACATCCATATCATGAAATACTACTCAGCAATAAAAAGGAATGAATTGTTGATACATACAACACTTGGCCGGGCGCGGTGGCTCAAGCCTGTAATCCCAGCACTTTGGGAGGCCGAGGCGGGTGGATCGCAAGGTCAGGAGATCGAGACC
>NW_012114944.1:3438895-3481478 GCF_000951035.1 Colobus angolensis palliatus
TTATCTGTAATCTTCAGGGAATTATGCTGAGTGGAAAAAGCCTATTTCAATATATAACATTTATATATCATTGGTGAAATGAAAAAAATATAGAAATGGAGAACAACTTAGTGATTTCCCAGAGTTAAGGAGTGGGTGTGGGTGGGAGGGAAGTGGCTGTGAACATAAAAAGGCAATATGAGTGGTGCTGGACATGTTCCGATATTGATCTATGTAAGTATATCCTGGTTGTCATACTATACTATTGTTTTACAAGAGGCTACCCTTGGGTGAAACTAGGTAAAAGACACGTAGGATCTCCATGTATTATTTCTTGCAGTGCATGTTAATCTCTAAGCATAAAAAAGAAAGTCACTGATGAATACATGCCTTATGATTCCATTCATTTAAAATGCAAAATGGATAAAACTAAATCATATCTTTCTTGTTTAGGGATTCATACCTCTAGGAGTGGTGTAAAGAAATACTTTCAATTAGTTTGGAAGATTCGTCATCCAACATCCCCTAACAGCAATTAGATTTACTTCTCTTTGAGGGGGGAATAATATAGGAGTTATTAAGAAATTATTTTAGGCAGACAGATAGTAAGGGTAAAGGTTCTCAGTGGAAGTTTTCCTGTTATAAGAAACAACCTCCTCGGCCCCAACCATCTGTTTTCTAACAGAAAAGGCAGCTTGAAGGGCCCGGCAGGCAAGCTTTGATATGCAAATGTTGGCCATTAGAAACTGGGTTCATGGCGGGCGCGGTGGCTCAAGCCTGTAATCCCAGCACTTTGGGAGGCCGAGATGTGTGGATCACGAGGTCAGGAGATCGAGACCATCCTGGCTAACACAGTGAAACCCCGTCTCTACTAAAAAAATACAAAAAACTAACCGGGCAAGGTGGCGGGCGTCTGTAGTCCCAGTTACTCCGGAGGCTGAGGAGAATGGCGTAAACCCGGGAGGCGGAGCTTGCAGTGAGCTGAGATCGGGCCACTGCACTCCAGCCTGGGCGACAGAGCGAGACTCCATCTCAGAAAACAAAACAAAACAAAAAAAAAGAAACTGGGTTCACTCTGTATGGTGATTCCCACCATCTTCTCCTTCTCGCCACTTGTGCCAAGTGTGATGGCCACCTCCAGATGTGTTCAGAACATCATGGCGACTCACATTTGCATATTAAAGGGCTAAGGTGGGAAGGCCAGGTTTTTCATGGGCTATGTGAATGACACACCTGGTCAAACCAATCCCCTGGTCCCTATGCAAACCAGACATTGCCTCCTCCACCCTCCCTATATAATGGACTGCCTTTCTGCTGCATACAGGGTTTCTCTTTGTTCCAAGTCCTACTCCCTTGTCTTTGTATGGGGGAGATGCTTTCTTCTTTCTTCCTTCTTTCTTGCCTATTAAGCTTTTTGCTCCTTAAAACCAAAAAAAGAAAAAAAAAAACTTTTTGACTAGTTCAGCACATGCACCAACCAGTCAGAGTGGACACCCAGCCAATCGGAACAAATGCCAGCTATCAACAACAGGAAACACAGTACTGTACCTGACTTAGTGCAAAGGGGCCTGGGAAATGGAGTTGGGCTGAGCAATTGTTGTACAGTGATGACTCACACCATGGTACCAGATGCACCCATCCTGGTGGACAGCTAGCTGGCCCTGCCTCAAATCACATAAGGTACCACCAGCTTCCATCTCAGGTGTCTGCTTTCAACCCCTGCATGTCCCCTAACACCGCACCCTATCATCCAGACCAGCTAGTCCGCCCAAACCATTTCAATGGCAGCAAATGACACACTTCCAGTGTGGTCAAGGAGGGGAAGGTGAGGGAAACTCTCATCTACAATGGATTCTTAAGTCAGCACACCCACCCCAGCCTTCCCGCTCTTTGCTATTAGACAAATGATGAAACTAAGAGAGGAAAAAGGCCCTCCTTGGGATTACCCAGCAAGTCAGGAGCAGTCCAGGACTCTGGCTGCCTGCACAAGGCTGGCAGCAGTGGGACATGTCTGCCCACCTTTCATGGAAGCAGCCCAGGGAATTAGTCCCAATGCCAACGCCTGGCTCTGGAGTTCCTGACACCTTTTCTTGGATCTAGGCCCTTTCAAAAGGAGCATTTCAAATAGGAGCCATCAACACTTACAGAGGGTGGGTCTTAATCCATAAAGGATCATTAGCTTCACCCAAGCGATGGGCCATCCATCAGCACCTCCCCTTCTTCCACCAATTATGTATCTGCTAATTATCCGGGATTAAGAATTGACACAGAGTGACATGGTCATTAACCACATATTTGCATGGCTTATTCATGTTAGTGGGGCTGCTCCATCTCACTGAGTCTAATTGGACATGCCCACAATGCTACACAACACATTTACATCAACCTGGTTGTCAGCAGCCAATGAAGGACCACAGGATGTGTTTGGTTCCAAAGGGACTTGGCTCTCGGCAGAAGCGTGTTTGCAGGCACACTGGGTGTCTTGGCTTTCTGGCACTGTGGACTACAGCTTAACTCAGAGCATACATTCAATCATTTCTCAAACATTTGTTAGCTCAAGTGCTTTACCAGGCACAGCACTGGCCCCAGGAGGGTCTACAAAGATGAACCGGGCACCATTTCTGTCACCTCAAGGAGGTTTACCTTCTGCTCTCCATGATGTGACTGTCACCTCCTTCCCACCTGGGGCATGTGTGCCATCTACCAGCCCACTCCACATTCTCTGTGCAGGTCTCAGTGCTCTTCCTTCAGCCTGGAATTCTTCTGTCCATCTGGCTCTGTCTGAAGACGCCACCTCCTCTGTGAGGCCTCTCCTGATTTCTGAGACCACACAAATCTCTCCCTGGGCTGCATTTTCATGGCATGCTGCCTTCAGTCAAGGGAACGCATACAAGCAGAGAGAGCTCAGAGGTGTGTGAGAGAGAAAAGCAGCATGTGTGGTCTTGGAAATCAGAAGAGGCCTCACAGAGGAGGTGGCGTCTTCAGACAGAGCCAGGTGGACAGAGGGATTCAAGCTGAAGGAGTAGCACAGAGATCAGCAAGGAGAATGGTCTAGTGCATGGCACACATAGTACTGGTGGGAAGGGTGTGGCCTGGCAGACAGGGTCACATCATGGAGATCTATGAGTGTTCTGTTAGGGTCTGGAAATTTGTCCTCTCGGTGTGAGGAATCATGGAAGAGATTTTGTTTTTTCAGTGTGTATGCATAGGTGGATGTGTTTTACTAAACTTTTTATTGAAATGTGACATATGTATAGAAAAGTACAAAATTTTTCACAAACTGAACCACATCTATGTAATAGCACTCAGATTAAAACAACAACAACAACAACAAATTATTACTAAAACTCCAGAGATCCACTCTGGCCCTCTTTCAGGAACTACTTACATACAAGAAAAATAACCATCCTAACATTATAAACCAGTTCTTGCAATTTTCTTGTGTGTGGTTTTTTTCACTCCACATATGTTTGCAAGACTCTCCCATGTTGTTAGACACACATGCAGTTTGTTGTTGCTCATTGCTGGTTAACATCCCTTTGTATGAATGCACTGCAATTGTTGATGAGCTTTGTGCAGTTTCCAGTTTGGGGCTGTAAACCTTCCTGCAAATGCCTTTACGTGCTCCTCTGGGGGTAAATCTGCTGTGTACATACCTAGGAGTGGAATTGCTGGGTCATGGGCTATGCATATATCTACATGAGTAGATACTACTAGTTTCCCAAAGTTGTTCTACCCATGTACACACCCACCAGGAATGCACAGGAGTTCTCATTGCTCTATATTCTTGTCAACACTTGGTATTGTCAGTCTTTTTGTGTTTTATGCTTGTTTTTCTTGAGGGGAATGACCACCTGGTGGAGGTGGAGTCCCACTTGGGTTGAAGTATACTTACTCCGGCAGGAATGAAATCAGTGGTAATACAGCTAGAATGAAAAAGGCCAATAAAAAGAGATGCCATAGAAGTGGAATATACAGGACTTGCACACAAGGTAGAAGCGAGCTTAAGAGGGAGCTGGAGGAAGGTTTCTGTATGAGGTGGCTGGGGGGATGAGGGACGTCAGATTTGAAGCCAGGAGAAAACATCCCAATTTAAGATACATCATGTTTGAAATGTAGGACAATGAGTTGAAGACGTCCAATAAATTGTTAGCTATATAAGTCTGTTGCTTAGGGATGAGGTCAAGGCTGTAGACAGAGTTATCACAGAGATGGGAGTTGAGGCTGGGGTGTGGCTGAGATTTCTCAGGGGGTTGTGTAGAATGAAAGAGAGAAGGGCTGAAGACCAGACACCCAGCTTAGGGGATGAGCGGAGGAAGAACAAGAGACAACATCGCTTTCCTCTGAAATGCTGGCAGGGACTGTGAAGCATGAGTCAGGCCCTTCTAGCCTCAGCAGCTGCCTCAACAGCCTGGGTCCATCTCACCAGCCACGCAGTTTTCTCCTGAATGAACTTGCATCACTAACCTCAGAAGCTGTGTTGCGAAATCCGCATCAGATTGCGTACCTCTGGTGGCGTCCTAGGGACAATGGGCACTAAAGACTGATAGCATCCTGGGGTTGGAGTCCTCCTCTCCACCTCCACAACATCCCTGCCAATCAGTTATCCAGCACCACAAGCAGGGAACTCATAACTTCCCACGGCATCCCATTTCCTTGTTGAGCAAGTGAGGATCTAAGAAAACCTTTTCTTGCAAATGCAATCTCACGATACTGAAAGTCAAAGGAAAAGATAACGCTATAACTTAATAGTAATGATCCAGGACAGAGTGAAATGCAAGGACTCTGCATCCTGGAAAATCTATTTCTATTAACATACCCATCAGCATCTTCTTGTTGGGGTTAGGGTCATGGCGTTTGACTCCCCACAGGAAGCTGCAGTGATTTCATCACCATTTACACACTGGTTGGGAATGTACTCATCTGCTGCAGGCATTCCTCTGGCTTCATCAAGCAGTGAGTACAAGGGCCCTGGAATCTGGCCAGTCTCTCAGGACTGAAGCGGTGCATGCTACAGCACAAATCTACCAGGCTGGACACGTGGGAAGAATGAGCAGCTGTTAGATGAGAGCGAGCCCACTGCAAGGAAAGAGGGCAGAATGCCATTCTGTTCACCATTTTTTCGTGTGTGTTTAGCAGCGTGTGGTCTTGTGTGGGTCTCTGGAGAAGAAGAAAGAAGATGGAGCTAAGAAACGGTTGTCACCCAGCTGGGCGCAGTGGCTCACACCTGTAATCCCAGCACTTTGGGAGGCCGAGGTGGGCGGATCACGAAGTCAGAAGTTCGAGACCAGCCTGGCTAGCATAGTGAACCCTCATCTTAAAAATACAAAAATTAGCTAGGCGTGGTGGCGGGCACCTATAGTCCCAGCTACACAGGAGGCTGAAGCAGGAGACTCGCTTGAACCAGGAAGGCGAAGGTTGCACTCCAGCCAGAGCGGCACTCCATCTCAAGAAAAGAAAAAACAAGAAAGAAAGAAAAGGAAAGAAAAAAGAAAGGGTTCCCACCCTTGGGGAGACTGGCAGCAGAGGCAGAGACAGGCATGCAAAAGGAAGATGTAGCTGAAATTTTTTTTTTTTTTTTTTTTTTTTTTTAGATGGAGTCTTGCCTTCTCGCCCAGGTTGGAATGCAATGGCACTATCTCAGCTCACTGCAACCTCTGCCTCCCAGGTTCAAGCGATTCTTCTGCCTCAGCCTCCTGAGTAGCTGGGATTACAGGTGCATGCCACCATTCCCTGCTAATTTTTGTATTTTTTAGTAGAGACGGGGTTTCGCCATGTTGGCCAGGCTGGTCTTGAACTCCCGACCTCAGGTGATCCACCCGTCTCGGCCTCCCAAAGTGCTGGAATTACAGGCGTGAGCCACTGCGCCCGGCCCTTTTGCTTTATTTTTATAAATTAACTTGGCAGTGTTTTTTTTTTTTACAAGGTAATATTTATAAAGTGTTTTTATAATAAAATAGTATTGGCCAGGCACAGTGGCTCACGCCTGTAATCCCAGCTCTTTGGGAGGCCAAGGCAGGTGGATCACCCAGGAGTTCGAAACCAGCCTGGCCAACATGGTGAAACCCTGTCTCTACTAAAAATACAAAAATTAGCTGGGCATGATGGTGCAGATTGCTAGAGCTCAGGAGTTCGAGACCAGTCTGGTCAATGTGGGGAAGCCCCATCTCTACTAAAAATACAAAAATTAGCCAGGCATGGTGGCACATGCCTATAATCCCAACTACTTGGGAGGCTGAGGCACAAGATCATGCCACTGCACTCCAGCCTGGGCAACAGAGTGAGACTCCATCTCAAAAAAAAAAAAGCATTCATCAGCCAGTGTCTGAATGAGGGAAAGAAGGAAGTCTGACCTACCAGTCTGCTTCTACCTGCCCAGTACCATTATGAAAAAAGAATTCTATTATGTTTGAGTCAGTATGCCTTTTGGCATCTATTTGTTATAGCAATTAGATTACCCTATTATATATCCATATATTGATTATCAAGTAGAAAATGCACTAGTAACAGAAACCTGAAGATAGAGTGTTATTTTCTCTGACATCAAAAGTAGTTCAGAGTTAATACTGCAGTCTATGATGCCAAAAGGACCTCGCTCCTTACCGCTTTCCCTTTTATAGCTGTGATCTTCAGGGTGTGACCCTATACCTCTGTCTTAGTCTTTCAATAGAGTTGCCAGAGCTCCAGCCATATGTCTGCAACTCGGGCAGGAAGCAGTAGAGGGATGAAAAGGCACAAAAGAAAAGTGCTAGTTGAGTCAGCCGCCACAGAGAGAGAAAGATTACTAGTTATTAGGGACTTAGGGGGAGGGTGAAATAAGAAGTGACTGCTAATGGGTACACAGGATTTCCTCAAGGAATGATGAAAATGTTCTGGAATTAGATAGTGGTGATGATTGTAGAACTCTGAAACTACCCTAAAAAACACCTAATTGTACACTTTAGGCCAGGCACAGTGGCTCACACCTATAATCTCTGCACTTTGGGAGGCCGAAGTGGGAGGATCGCTTGAGGCCAAGAGTTCAAGACTAGCCTGGACAACATAGTGAGATCCTGTCTCTACAACAAGTTTTAAACATTAGTCAGTGTGGTGGTACACACCTGTAGTCCCAGCTACTTGGGAAGCTTAGGTGGTAGGATTGCTTGAGCCCAGGATTTCAAGGCTGCAGTAAGCTATGACTGCACTACTGCACCCCAGCTTGGGGAACAGAGTGAGACCCCATTTCTCAAAAAAATAATTAAGTCATCAAAGTGTACTAAAATGGTGAATTTTATGGTATGTGAATTATGTCTCTCTCTCTCTTTTTTTGAGACAGAGTCTCGCTTTGTCAGCCAGGCTGCAGTGCAGTGGCAAGATCTCAGCTCACTGCAACCTCTGCCTCCTGGGCTCAAGCAATTCTCCTGCCTCAGCCTCCCAAGTAGCTGGGATTACAGGTGTGTACCCCCACGCCCAGCTAATTTTTGTATTTTCAGTAGAGACGGGATTTCGCCATGTCACCATATCATTGTCTTTCACCTCCATATTTTGTCCCACTGGAAGGTTTTCAGGGACAATAACGCACGTGGAGCTGTCCTCTCCTATGATAACAATGCCTTCTTCTAGAATGCCTCCTGAATGATCTGAGGCTATTTTACTTCTCTTTACATAAGTAGAAAGAGTATGCTTTAAAATAGTGATTAAAAGTATAGTATAATAAATACATAAATCAGTAACATAGTTGTTTGTTATTGTTGTTGTTGTTTTTAATTGAAACAGAGTCTAGCTCTGTTGCCCAGGCTGGAGTGCAGTGGTGGGATCTCAGCTCACTGCAACCTCCACCTCCCAGGCTCAAGCCATCTTGCCACCTCAGCCTCCTGAGTACCTGGGACTACAGGCACACATCACCATGACTGGCTAATTTTTGTATTTCTTATAGAGATCAGTTTTCACCATGTTGCCCAGGCTGGTTTCGAACTCAAGCCATCCCCTGTCTCAACCTTTCGAAGTGCTGGAATTATAGACATGAGCCATTGCACCCAGCCCACAGTCATTTATTATCAAGTATTATGTACTGTACATCGTGTATATGCTATACTTTTATAAGACTGGCAGCACAGTGGGTTTATACCAGCATCACCCCAAACACGTGAGTAATGCATTGTGCTCTGATGATACAACAGCTGGATCTTGCTAGGCGATAGGAACTTTTCAGCTCCATTATAGTCTCACGGGACCACCGTCACATATTGCAGCCCATTATTGACCCAAACATCCTTAGGCTATGACTGTACTTGGGTTAAAGATGATAATTACTGTCATTGGTTGACTATTCTAAGGATAATAATTATAGATAAATACAAACATGTATGGAATATAATGGATATGATTAATGTTTATTTTTAAAAGTTGTTTTAGTTTAGTCAGCTAGTAAATATACATATATCTTGTTTTATTTAATATACTGATACTTTGTGTTTCAAAGTGATAGACATAAGCTTTAGATGTAGTAGTCATTTGTATTTTTATATAACAGCATATATCTAGACTCACATGTAGAAAAGGATATCAGTAAATCATTTATTATACATCATTATGTAATGCTTATGTAAAATTACTCAAATATTTTATGCCCACATTAGTAAAGTTTCTTTTTTTGTCACCAAAATATATATATTTTTAACTCCTGGTGCTTTCTAACATACTTAGTTAAGTTCCTAACAATCATTGCTCCTAGAACAGGCACAGTGGCTCAGCACGTGGGTGGGGAGGATTGCTTGAGCGCAGAAGTTCAAGACCGGCTGGGCAACGTCAGGAGCTCTTGTCTCTACCAAAAAAAAAAAAAAAATACAAAAATTAGCCAGGCATGGTGGTGCACGCCTGCAGTCCCAGCTACTACTCAGGAGGCTGAGGTGGGAGAACCACTTGAGCCCAGGAAGCAGAGGTTGCAGTGAGCTGAGATTGTGTCGCTACACTCCAGCCTCTGTGACAGAGCTAGACCCTGTCAAAAAAAAGAAAAAATTGTTCCTTATTGCCATGTGTTACAATGTCACCTGCCTTGTCTTTTGACTTATACAGGCAAACCTTGCTTTATTGAACTTCACTCTATTGTGCTTTGCAGATATTTCATTTTTCACAAATTGGAGGTTTGTAGCAACCCTGCATCAAGCAAGTCTATCAGTGCCCGTTTTTCAACGGCATATGCTCACTTCATGTCTGTGTGCCAGCATTCTTTAGCAATAAAGTATTTTTTACTTTTGTGGATACATAGTAGATGTACATATTTATGGGTTACATGAGATATTTTGACACGGGCATGCAACATGAAATAAGCACATCGTGAAGAATGGGGTATCCATCCCCTCAAGCATTTATCCATTGAGTTGCAAACAAACCAATTACACTCTAAGTTATTTTAAATTGTACAGCTACTATTAACTATACAGTCACCCTATTTTGCTATCAAATGGTTAGATTTATTCCTTTGAAGATTTTTAATAAAGTATTTTAAATTATGGGTTTTTTTAGACATAATGCTATTGCACACCAACTTTTATGTGCACTGGGAAATCAGAAAATTTGTTTGATCCACTTTATTGAAATATTTGCTTTATTACAGTGGTTTGGAACCGAATCTATAATATTTCCAAAGTATGCTGGTATCTTTTCTCCTCTAACTACACACACACACACACACACACACACATGTATATATAGAGAGAGACTTGCTCTGTCGCCAAGGCTGGAGTGCAGTGGCTCGATCTCAGCTCCCCTCAACCTGCACTTTCCAGGTTCAAGCGATCCTCCTATCTCAGCCCCCCAAATAGCTGGGATTACAGGCATGCACCACCACACCCGGCTAATTTTTAGTGTTTTTAGTAGAGGTGAGGTTCCTCCATGTTGGCCAGGCTGGTCTTGAGCTCCTGACGTCAAGTGATCTGACTGCCTCGGACTCCAAAAGTGCTGGGATTACAGGCGTGAGTCACTATACCCGGTCATCCTTTAACCATCTTTTCTTGATTTTTGCCTTTCCCAAATCCAGGTCTCATATTCAAAACAACAAAATTGTTAGGATGTTTTCATATCTAAACAACATTTGGGTGTTCTAAAGTAACCACCAGCTAACACAATTGTTTGCTCCTATACTACCTATGAAAGGAATGACAAAAGGAATAATTCGGTTTGTATAGAATATTGTGCATTATAGTCATAACTGCTATGAGAACTCCCAAATCAGGGTGGTGTGCAGGTTAGGGCAGAGTTTTGGGAGAGGTGAATTGTTCTGTACAAAAAGGAGAAGAATCATAATGCTGCGGGGAGGGGAGGGACCTGGGAGAGGGGAGTGAGCAGCCAGCAGGGCGGGGCACCACCTGAATGAAGGACAGAAGGTGAGAGCCCTTAGGGGCACAGCAGCACAAAAGACTTTGGGAGAAAAGGAATTAATGAGAGGGAATTTTTAAGTTGTTTGCCATGGTATGTGCTATAGGCCTCCTTCCCTCCTGTCACCCTTACACTGTCTTTAGAAAAGTCATTCTTTTTTTGTGAAAGGGGATTCTCCTGAAGTATTGAAGGATGCAGGGATAAACGGTTGGTTTGTTTCTGAGATGGAGTCTTGCTCTGTCACTCAGGCTGGAGTGCAGTGGTGTGATCTCAGCTCACTGCAACCTTCACCTCTTGGGTTCAAGTGATTCTCATGCTCCAGCCCCCTGAGTAGCTGGGGTTACAGGCATGTGCCACCAGGCCTGGCTAATTTTCATATTTTTAGTAGAGACAGGGTTTCACCATGTTGGCCAGGGTGGTCTCAAACTCCTGACCTCAAGTGATCTGCTCACCTCAGCCTCCCAAACTGCTGGGATTATAGGCATGAGCCACTGCACCTGGCCTGCAAGGATGAATTGTATGTGCATGTTGATGCAAGGCAAAAACATATCATGAAGGGAAGCTGGAATGGAAGTCTCCAGGGTAAATTCCTGGAAATGAGGAAGACTTTCAAAAGCTGTGGACTTGAGGGGGTGTTAAGCTGAGATCTCAAGGGGTAATGGACCCAATTAATGCCTAGGTTCTAGGTGGGAGAAACAGGAAGTAGCATAAGGGATATATCTGACATGATGAAAAGATGGAGCTGGAGAATAGGAAGGCCCAGAGAGGGATGGGGAGATTTAGAAGGAGCTAGAGGGTTACAGGTCTTCTGGACTAAATAGTGGGGGTGGGGGAGACTATGAGGTCACCTGGCACTCTTTGTCCTTCCCGTGCCCACCCTAGAGAAACTGAAGCCCAGACGCCAGCAGAGATTGAATCTTTTTTTTTTTTTTCCGTCTCTCTTCTCACTTTTCTAAATGAATTATTATGTTAGCCCAGAGAGACAACTAAGATGGGAACTCTCAGGAAAGAAGACAGCATCATCTTTAAGGACAGGGAGAGGTTAGGGTTGAGACTAGGGCTTCTATTTAACACTCACAGACCATCGATCAGGATGTGGTAGAGAGGTTCAGGGAAAATTCCCAGCCAGGGATTGAATTATTAAGAGTTCAGAATAACCGAAGGGAAGCAGAGTCTTCACCCTGTTCATCAGTCCTTTCCATTTAGTTGTGCTGGTCAAGCCTTTCTTTCATTTTAGGGCTGATCTGAATAGCAATGCTGAGCCTCTGAAAGCTTCTAGTCGGAGGCTGGAGCCCTAGTGCTGTCCTTGTGGAGCTGAATCCCATCTCATGGAGCAAACTCTATTAGAGATTTTGTCCCCTTCCTTAAGAGAGGAATACACAGATAACCCTTCTCTAAGGTTTTCAAAAGAAGAAAATAGAAAAATGCTTTTACCCATGTTACAAATGAATAAAAAGGAAGTAACATAAAGCTCCACTCCTGCAGTGGAGAAACACTATCCATGAGCATGGTCTACCTAGAGAGGAGAGACAGCATTGGACCTCAGCCCTCCTTCCTTTCTTGTCTTTCCGCATCAATGCAAAGAAAAGAGGAGCAGCAAAGAGGGTGCATTTCCAGGAAAGTGTCTTAGTCCATTTGGGCTGCAATAACAGAATACCATAGGCCCATAGACTAAGTGGCTGAAATTGATCTCTCGCAGTTCTAAAGGGTGGGAAGGTCAAAATCAGGGCACTGGCAGATTCAGTATCTGGTGAGGCCCACTATGTCCTCACATGGTAAAACAGACAACGGGGTTCTCAGGGGTCTCTTTTATTAGGCCACTAATCCCATTCATGAAGGCTCCTCCCCCACAATCTACTCACCTCCCAAAGGCCCCACTTCCTAATACTGTTGGACCGGGGATTAGGATTTCAACACATGAACTGGGGGGATATAAACATTCAGTCAATAGTAGAAGGTTCTGCCTGTTCAGCCCAGAACTCTCAAGGTCTAACCTTAATCTCTCCTTTCCCATGAGGACCCTGGTCTACAGCCTCTAAGACTGTGTCAGCTGCTAGAGCTCATTACTCTCAGAAGACAAAGCCCCCAGCAGGGACACTCATAAAAAGGAATCTGAATCTGGAATGCTTAGCTGATTGCCTGCTCTGTTTATCCCCTGAAATGAAAGAATGATAGAGACGGCCCATGGGCCTCACCCACTAGATGGCGCTGTGCTACGCAGTGGGAAGAGTAGCTAGAGGTGAACCTTTGAGGTTCTGATTTTGGACAAATCATTTAACTTCCCTGAGGCTCAGATTCCTCCTTGAGATACACTTGGCCTGTATCCCCTACAGCACAGGTATGTAGATCACACGCGATAATGTGTAAGAAAGTACTTTTAAGTATAACACGTGGTGACATACTTGAGCCTGTGGACTGTTGTCACTGACCACTCCACTCTGTGTACTAGCAGCTGGGGCTGTCACAGTCTAGTGTCCCAGGACCTTCCCCAGTCTTCTCTATGAACCCTTTGCTCCTACCTTCACCACATGTGACCGAGTCCCCTGGTTTCCCAGCTGGGAGAGATTGCCAGAAAGGAGCTTATGTTGACACTGGACTTGTTTGCTCTTTGGAAAAGCAGGTATTGATTAATCTCTTTGCCTTTCCTGTACCCCTTTTCCTAGCATGGCCTGTGTGACTCCAGGGCCCTAGTGCTGCTGGGGTTGGCATGGGAGGGGAATCCCACAGGAAGGGAATGTGAAAGAAAGTCCCAGCATGAGGAACAAGGGAAGTGCCACAATGCCCATGATGTGGGAGAATGTAACTCCCACCAGGCCTGCTGGGCCTTCTACTTATCCCCATTCTGCTTTTTTTTTTTTGCTTTTTTTTTTTTTTTTTTTTTTTTTGAGATGGAGTCTTGCTCTGTCACCCAGGCTGGAGTGCAGTGGTACAATCTCACCTCACTGCAACCTCCACCTCCTGGGTTCGAGCGATTCTCCTGCCTCAGCCTCCTGAGTAGCTGGGATTACAGGCACCTGCCATCACACCTGGCTAATTTTTGTATTTTTTATAGAGACAGGGTCACCATGTTTGCCAGGCTGGTCTCGAACTCCTGACCTCAAGCAATCTTTCTCCCTTGGCCTCCTAAAGTGCTGAGATTACGGGTGTGAGCCATCGTGCCCAGCCCCCATTCTGCTTCTGGCTGAAGCTTGTATCTCCTGACTTTTGCAGCCATCTGGGCAGGGCTTCCTGATGAGGGCAGCTTGTAGCAAGATGATTCCTGCTGGGAGGGTCAAGTAGATTGACCATAGAAGCTGAACTTCTGCTGTTCAGGGGGTTGGGGAAGATGCTACTCCTTCTGGTTCCCCTTTAACTTCCACAGCTCCTCTGCCTGGGCCCTCTCTCCCTCAGATGCCTGTCTCTAGGCGACTCTGCCAGCAAGTGTTAAGACGGTAGTTTGTCTTCCTCAGCCCTGATATCCAGGAGCTCTAGAGATACAAGTCACAAAGAGAGTCAATTTCCAGGTTAGGGAAGAGAGAAATGCAGGAGGGATTTTTCCCAAACAATGGAAAAAATCAACTGAAATCTTCTGGGTCTACTTTACAGTCAATGTTTTGCTGACATGCAAAACACCACAGGCTCCTAACCCTTGTGGAATACTGAAGACAAGTCAGTCTGGACACTTCTCAGCAGCTCCCAGATCCCAAAACCTGGCAGAACCATTTGCAACATGAATAGAGCCAGCTTTTCTGGGGTCTGCCCTCTGCACAGTGAGTTCCTGGAGGTTACAGTCCTGGTCTCTGGTAGTTGATCCCCACTAGATTTTCCATTTGTCTTATTCGGTGCTCTCCTAATGGCCCCCAGCCTAATTTAGGCTGAAGAATCTGCATTGCATCTCCTGCCCCTGTCCCAATCCCAGCCCCACCTCAGGCCCACCTTCAATCCTCTCTCCCATTCTAACTCTCACCCCAGATTAGGGCCTGTGGGGTATCTTTCCCTAGAGCCCAGAAAGAGGTACAGTCTCTCATCCCAAGGGAAATTCAATACCTGAATTGGCACTTGTTGCAAAAGCAACTAGAATATTTGTGGCATTTACTTTTTTTTTTTTGGTCCAAAGATCTCAGGAAACCTTGAATCCTTCGGCTCTCAACATTCCTCAGGATAGCGCGGCCTCTCAGACCCGAGCACCCATCTCCATCCTTGCTGGAGAATGTCCCGTCAGCAGCAGGATCTGGGGGCAATAGGAGCACCACCATTCAAAGAGCCTCATCCAACACCAGCCCTACCTGGCACAGATACAGCCTGAGAACAAATTCTCATCCAAAGCGCAAGCGTGGACACATACAGTCCTCTGTGGTAAGGGTCAAAGCAGCAAGGAAAGATCTAAGAAAGATGGCACCAAGGTGATTGGAAGCTTCTTGTGAGAGGCCCAGCAAAGTTCCAGTAGGGAATGACAGGCAGAGTATGGAGCCCAACTTGAGGAAGGATAAAAAGGAAAAAAAAAATTTATTCTGGTGCTTAAAAAGCTACCCCATGAGGAGCCTAAGGTCTGACTCTGAGGAGACAAGAAATAGCTTGAAGTGTCACTAAAGGAATGACTTATCTGGGGTCCAAAAGAGAACCTAGACCAGAGCCATTCACTTGGACAAGAAGTTGGACGAATGTCCCAGGCTGGAGACCATTGGCATGGTTCATGACTCTTGCCAACTATATACCGCCCCCTTCTGGGAAGTCCTGTATCTTCCTGGAAACTGAAACCTTGGCACCCTCAGTGAATCAGAATACTGCCTGAATACCTCTTGGAAGCTTTCCTTTCTTGATTCAAGTGCTACATAGGCACTAGAAGCCCAGGTGGTATGGTTTTGAGTGTGGCAGAGGTAGAGGTATAGCTTACCTCTCAAGGTGGTTGAATCCAGAAAACTTAAGGCGACAGAGGCCCAATCATGGCTCTTCCCAAGTCCACCTTTCTCCCTCAGCCACCCATGCTTCCATGATGGCTAAGCTGAGGTTGCTTAGATCCTTGAAAGAAACCGTTAGACAAGCTGAAGCCAGGAGACAAGAGGATCACAAAAAAATTCAGTCCTCACCCCAGAGATTCCTTCCCTGCTCCCTCAGCTATAAGCAGGAAGTCCAGAGGCCCTAAGATTTGGTCACAGAGGACCGTGAGTCCAAGAAGGAAAGCAGGCAAACTTTTAAGCTCCTCTTACCATCTTCATGGACAAATCATGTCAGAGTGAGACTGTAAGGGGGACAAGAGAGGCAGTCCAAAATCACTTCAAGTCAGACAGTGGCAGGACATACCCAATGGATGAGAGTGGGGTTACGTCCCAACAGACTGGCCATAGAGGCGCAGTACCTAGAGGCAGAGGACAGAGGGCAGAGGGTCTGAAGGGGCTCAGCACAGGGGAGGGCATCTTCTCAGAGTTTTCACTTTAGGAAAAAGATGTTGGAGATTTAGGGATTCCTTCAAGAGCCACGATGTCGAGGAGATAGGAAGTCCAAGGAGACTCCAACTACTAAGCCACACCTAGATGATGTCCTGAAAGCCAGTGAGCCAGGAGATGTCCAGAAGCTAAATGGCCATCTGAGTTGTCAAGGGCTCCAGTGACCAAGAAATGCCCCCCGTCACCAACAGTGCTGGTGCCCAAGATATGGAATGTCTAAGCCTTAAAGATGAGTTGAGGCTCAAACTGGAGGTAAAACTGCCAAGCCAGCCTCAGGTTTCCCAATGACGTGTCCCTTGCCTCAAATAGCCTAGCTACTCCATTTCCTTTTTGAGTTTTGATAGTTTGTATCTTTCAAGGAATTGGTCTATTTCATCTAAGATATTCAATTTATGAGCATAGAGTTGTGTGTAGTATTCCCTTAATAGCTTTTTAGTATCTCTAAGGTCTGTAGTAATGTCATCTTTTTCATTCCTGATATTAGGAATCTGTCTTCTCTCTTTTTTTTCTTGGCCAATCGGGCTAGAAGTTTATCAATTTTATTAATCCTTTTAAATAACCAGCTTTTTGTTCACTAATATTCCTCTGTTGTTCTGTTTTCAATTTCATTGAGTTCTGCTACAATAAATCATTTAATTTCTGTTTTGTAACTTTTCTCCAGATGCTTTCAAAATAGTTTTCACTACCTCTCATTTCCAGTAGATTAATGATGATGTGTCTGGACATTGTTTTCTTTGAATTTATCCTATTTCAGATTTGTGGAGTTTCTTCTTTTTCTCTTTTCGTTCTTTCTTTTTCTTTTTGTTTTTAGATAAGGCCTTGCTCTTTCACCTAGGTTGAAGCGCAGTGAGCGGTGGTGCAATCATGGCTCACTGCAGTCTCAACCTCCCAGGCTCAAGTAATCCTTTCACCTCAGCCTCCCAAGTAGCTGAGACATGCCACCAGTCCTGGCTTTTTTGTTTTTTGTTTGTTTGTTTGTTTTAAGAGACCAGAATCTCCCTATGTTGGCCAGACTGGTCTCAAACTCCTGGGCTTAAGTGATCCACCACCCTTGTTCTCCAGAGTGCTGGGATTACAGGTGTGTGCCTGGCCTTGCTGAGTTTCTTAAATCTATGTATCTTTCACCAAATTTGGGGAGTGTTTAGCCATTATTTCATCAATTTTATTTTTGCCATCTTTTTCACCTCTCCTTCAGGAATACAATGGCATGCATATGCATGACCTTTAATATTGTCCCATAAATTCTTGATGCTCTGTTCATTTTTTAAGTGTTTTTCCTCTGTGTTCTTCAGATTGGATAATTTCAATTTACCTATTGCAAGTTCACTGACTCACTAACTCTTTTCTCTGTCACTTTCACTTTGATATGGAGCCCATTAAACTGAATTTTTATTTTAGATATTATAGTGTTTAATCCTAAAATTCCATTGGGTTCTTTTTTTGTAGTTTCTATTTCTCTTCTGAGAACTTCTATCTTTCCATTCATTTCAGGAGTGTTCACCTTTAGTTCTTATAGGATAGCTGTAATAACTGCTTTAAAGTCTTTGATAATTCCAACATCTGAGTCATCTTGGGATTGGCATCTATTGGTTGTCTTTTCCATTGATAATAGTTTAAATTTTCCTAGTACTTTTTTGAGTGATTTTCGATTATAGCTTAGACATTTTGAATACATCATATGTCATTTAATGACAGACATACGTTCTGAGAAATGCATCATCACTTTTGTCATTGTGCAAACACCATAGAGTGTACTTACACAAAACCAGATGGTATAGCATACTACACATCTAGGCTACATGGTATATCTTATTCCTCCTAGGCTACAAACCTGTACAGCATGTTACTGTACTGAATACTGCATGCAATTGTAACACAGTGGTATTTGTGTACCTAAATATATCTAAACAGGAAAAGAAACAGTAAAACTATGATATTATGATCTCGAGGGACCACTGTTGTATATGCAGCCCATTTTTGACCAAAACATTGTTATATGGTACATGACTGTATTATGCTGTGAGATACTGGATCCTATTAAAGTCCTCTGGAGAACACTGATTTTTTTTTTTTTAACCTAACAATTTTTCCCAGTTAGGTTTAGACCACAAATTATGACTCACCTTCTCTGGGCAGAGGTTCCAAAGTCAGTTCAGTTTTCAAAGCCATCCCCGGTCTCAGCCTCCCATTTAACATCACTTGCTTTCCCTTGGCTCATTAGTTTTAAGCATTAATTATTTATGTCATCCTACTGTATTTTTAAGGTATTTTCATATGTGACCTTGTATCACGGCAAAGATCAGATATTAGGCACAAAACTAAGAAATACAAATCTCCAGCTCTAGTATGATGAGGAGGTCCTTGCCTTGAGGTACCTGAGTGCCCTGGATACCTTGCCTATCCCCTCTTGGACTCAGATCCTGTCTTGGTTCTGCCAGTTCTCTCATATCTCAACTCCTCCCCTAATCCCAGCAGAACCTGAACTCCCAAGTCTGTTGGCAACTCTACTGCACCTCCAACACAGGCTCTGCTCCATCACCTGCCAACATTACAGCATGGCCTTTCTATTAGGTCTGCCCACCTCTGCATCAGTACAGCCACCTTATCCAGAGGGGAACAGCCAATCTTGGACTCCAAGCCTCCCCTTTACTGTTGACTCAAGTGACTACGCTCAGACTTCTCATTCTCACAGTGGCAAGGTCCAGCCCTAGGTATGCGGGAAGAGCAATTCCTACCACTCACATAGCCTAGCTCACTACATGCAAGTAGACAGTGAACCAGTGGGTGGAGCTGACGAGTGAGTGGATCTGCAGGCAGAGACTCCAGACTGGATGAACCACACAGTTTTGGCAAGCATTGGGTCAAGGAGCTCTGTGGTGGCTCAGCCCTGCCAGAAACATCATCCATATGGGCGCCTGTCTTCTGCCTGGAGGCACAGCACTTTATTCATAACCCTGTCTCTGGAAGAACAGAAAACATCAGTGCAACCTCAGGGACAAAGCTGCCCGGACTTAGCCAGTTTGCCTGTTCCAAATTGGCTCAGCTCCACAGCCAACGTATGACCTGGGTGGTTTTTGGTATTGTGATCCATATGTTATACTCTAGGAAAAAGTAAAAATGCCTCTAACCATATTTACTAAATGGAAGAGAGGGAGGATATATAGTTATCTATTTAAATATGTCTATTTATGTAATTAATTAATTTATTTATTGAGATGGAGTCTCGCTCTGTCACCCAGGCTGAAGTGCAGTGCGCGATCTCAGCTCACTGCAAACTCCGCTTCCCAGGTTCAAGCAATTCTCCCGCCTCAGCCTCCTGAGTAGCTGGGATTATAGGCGTGTGCCACCACGCCTGGCTATTTTTTGTATTTTTAGTAGAGATGGGGTTTCACAACGTTGGCTGGGGTGGTCTCAAACTCCTGACCTCAAGTGATCCACCTGCCTCAGCCTCCCAAAGTGCTGGGATTACAGGTGTGAGCCACTGTGTCCGGTCTAACTTATTTATTAAGATGCACTAACATATCCAATCCATTCCAGTTTGAGTTCTAGACATTTTACTTTCCTAATGTTCCACATATAAAAATAATGCATGCTTGTGATTAGACAGAAAATTCATAATGTACTGAAGAGAATAAAGCAAAAAGTCCCCTTCTGCAGTGAGTCCCGAGAACCCGCCCCAAGGTAACCATTGTTAGCACATTTTTGTTTATCTTTCTAGAAATTTTCCACAGATATGCAAACATGGGTTTGTATAACCTCCTCATTTTACACATATGAATGGGATAATACATACTTGCCATTTATATCCTATTCATATGTTTTCTCACATGGCTACATAAATCAATCCTTTAAAAATAAATACAGTCTCTTACTTAGAAGCATGTGATATCCCAAAAATGTAATCTTTCTGTAATAACCTTTCTGGAACTCAATATAACCTTTCTGTAAATAACCTTTCTGAAACTGAAAATGAGTTTCAGAGAAATAATGTTCTAAATCGAGGAGTGGGATCAGGGGTTTTTCTTTAAAGGGCCAGATTGTATGTTCAGCTTTGCCCACCAGTCTCTGTCATGTCTTCTTCTCTGGGTTTTTTGTTTTTGCTTTGTTTTGCTTACAATCCTTTAAAAATGTAAAGACCAATATTAACTCTCAGGTAGTGCCAAAACAGGCTGTGGGCCAGATTTGGCCTTTGGACTATTATTTGCTGACCCCTTTTCTAAATGGTAGTTAGGGCCGCAGCTTAGCTCCCAGAAGCACAATTAATCCATAATATTACTGAGATACCAAACAAGATAATATATTTTAAATTGCATTGTAAAGTCTATACTAATATGAAGAATTATATAGTTTTTCAGAGTTTAGCATGGGATAACTTTTAAAAACAAAAGTTAACACGGAACTTAAAAATGTTTTTTATATCTCCAATTGGATGAAGAGTTAGATACATTAGCGAAGAATCTCAGAATTTTCAAGCTATCTACGAGGCAGAAGATAACATTGTATTACATCTAATCCTACTTTTTAAATTTTTATTTATTTATTTTTTTAGATATGGGGTCTTGCTCTGTTGCCCAGACTGCAGGACAGTAGCATGATCATAGCTCACTGCAGCCTTGAACTCCTGGGCTCAAGCAATCCTCCTGCCTCAGCCTCTTGAGTAGCTGGGACTACAGGCACACACCAGCATGCTTGGCTTCCTACCCTTTTTGTCAACACAACATAAACACACATTAACTCAAATGTGATTCTTGTGGTGTGAGTTCATATGCCAAGTGCCCCCCTCCACTGAAAAACAGAGAGCATATCACTGAGTTTCTGCACTGCGGGCATTGAAAATGCTCTTCTTCAATCTGGTGTTCACAGCCACATGCACTGGCCTAAACCTTGAACCTTCTGTGAATTGCATCTGCTGGAACCTACAAAGGCAGAGAAGGGGCAGAAAGGATAAGAATAGGGTAAATGCCGGAGAGTCATTTTATGACTTACCTAGATCAGGAAACTAAATATTTTGTTTTTTTCTGAGATAGGGTCTTTGTCTGTGGCCCAGGCTGAAGTTCTGCACCATGATCTCAGCTCACTGTAGCCTTGACTTCCTGGGTTCAGGTGATCCTCCCACCTCAGCCCCGCCACCCCCCAGAGTAGCTGGGACCACAGGCATAAGCCACCATGCCCCATTTTTAAATTTTGTTTGCTTATATAAATATGTATACATTTGTATATATATTTGTATACCTCCAAAAAATTTTTTTAGAGATGGGCTTTTGCCATGTTACCCAGACTGGTTCCAAATTCCTGGCCTCAAACGATCTGCCCACCCTCAGTGGCCCAAAGTGCTAGGATTACAAGCATGAGCTGCCGTGCCCCACCAGGAAACTGATTTTTAACAACATAAACATCTCTATTATATATTTAATTGAGCTTTAAAACTTATGACTTGCCCCTTCTCCATCATGGAGGTAGGGCTTGTTTTAATAACCTCATGCCATAATTACAATTTTATTTTCATATATATATAAATTTTTTTTTTTAGACAGAGTCTCGCTCTGTCACCCAGGCTGGAGTGAAGTGGTGTGATCTCGGCTCACTGCAAACTCCACCTCCCGGGTTCATGCCATTCTCCTGCCTCAGCCTCCCAAGTAGCTGGGACTACAGGCGCCCACCACCACGCCCAGCTATTTTTTTGTATTTTTAGTAGAGATGGGGTTTCACTGTGTTAGCCAGGATGGTCTTGATCTCCTGACCTTGTGATTCACCTGCCTCGGCCTCCCAGAGTGCTGGGATTACAGGCGTAAGCCACTACACCCAGCCTATTTTCTTATAAATGAAATGCAGAGATTTTCCTACAATACCTGGGCTAGGATTAGGAAAGAAAGTAGGAGAGAAAGGGTACTAAAAAAAAAAACCTGTGAGGAAGGGACTGAGCTGGTGACTGCCTGCCTGGGCAGTGAAGGTGGTTCATGGTACTGCACATCTGTAATCCCAGAAAGGAAACCCAGAAGACAGGGGGAAGATGTTTTGTGGCATAACTGAATCCTTTAGGGAGGAGCACTTTATGATACTTCCCTTAGCAAAACATCATCTTGCTTGGTAAAAATAGTCCTTTTAATTTTTATGTATTTATTTATTTTGAGACAGAATCTGGCTCTGTCACCCAGGCTGGAGTGCAGTGGCATGATCTCAGCTCACTGAAACCTCCATCTCCTGAGCTCAAACAATCCTCCCACCTCAGCCTCTCGAGCCCAGCCTAAAAACATATTTCTATAATTAAAAAGACAGGCTGGGCACGGTGGTTCATGCCTGTAATCCCAGCACTTTAGGAGGCCAAGGCGGGCAGACCACTTGAGACCAGGAGTTCGAGACCAGCCTGGGCAACATGGCAAAACCCTGTCTCTACCAAAAATACAAAAACTAGCCGTCATGGTGGCATGTGCCTGTAGCCCCACTATTCGAGAGGCTGAGGTGAGAAGATGGTTTGAGCCCAGGGGCAGAAATTGCAGTGAGCTACGACAGAGCCACTGCATGCCAGCCTGGGCAACAGAGAGAGACTCTGTCTCAAAAAAAAAGAAAACAAAAATTAGCCGGACATGGTGGCAAGCACCTGTGGTCCCACTTACTCAGGAGGCTGAGGCAGGAGGATTACTTGAGCCTGGGAGGTCAAGGCTGCAGTGAGCCGTGATTGCACCACTACACTCCAGCCTGGGCAACAGAGCAAGACTGCCTCAAAAAACAAAACAGCCGGGCGCGGTGGCTCAAGCCTGTAATCCCAGCACTTTGGGAGGCCGAGACGGGCGGATCACAAGGTCAGGAGATCGAGACCATCCTGGCTAACACAGTGAAACCCCGTCTCTACTAAAAAAATACAAAAAACTAGCCAGGCGAGGTGGCAGGCGCCTGTAGTCCCAGCTACTCGGGAGGCTGAGGCAGGAGAATGGCGTGAACCCGGGAGGTGGAGCTTGCAGTGAGCTGAGATCCGGCCACTGCACTCCAGCCTAGGCAACAGAGCGAGACTCCGTCTCAAAAAAAAAAAAAAACAAAAAACAAAAACAGAAGCCATTCATACATTGAATTTTAGGGACCCCCTAGATCCCCTTGAAGTCTGCTTATCTAGCCAGGCAAGCCAGAACAGAGTGGTAGAGAAAGGCTATCAATAAGGAGAAGCACAATAAAATATATTACCTAGGTTTACAGGTCATTGAAGAGTTCAAACGACACTTTCCCAAGCATTATCCTTGCAACAACTCTGTAAGGTCACAGAGCTGGAGGCAGGGTGCAGCGACTTGCCTGAGGTCACAAGCTAACCCATCGCAGGGCAGAAAGTGCTTGAAGTTTCTGAGGCCAAGCCCAGTGCTCTTCATATTTCCCATCCTGCTTCCCAGGAGGTTCCATGCAGATCCTGTGGGAATGGGCGTTTCTGCGCTTATTCCTCTGTGCATTCTTCATGAGTGGTTGGATTTCTATGGACTTCACTCTGCCAAAGAGTCCTGTGCTGAATCATATGAACTGCTGACCTTCCAATAAACCAGCATGATTTGCTAAGCATCTGCTCTTGTACTAAGGCACGTGGTAAGGCCAGGCTAGCGGGTTAGAATCCCAGCCATGCAGCTGACCAGCTTGAGCACGTTACTTAACCTCCACCCAATGTATGAAAAGTGCATAGTCCAGTTCCAAGGACATGATAAAAGTTCAGTAATGTAGACTTTCATTTTTATTGAATCTTCTCCTGCTTTCTCTGGGACCGTAGCATTTAAAAAACCCTACCAATAAGAGGTCGATTCATGTCAACTTCATTTTCTTCTCTCCAAGAAAAAAAGTCACAGAAACAAAGTCAATGCCTTGTCCATGTGTGTTCATGGGCTTAGCTAATGAGTCACCTGGTTGTGCACAGATCCACTGCTGGAATAATCAATCCCACCCCTGAAGCCAAGCTTACAATTTAAGAAAAATTTAGTAAGTGCCACTCGTCTTTCTAATCTCTTCTCACATGTGACTGACAAGCATCAGTCAGCATTGCTCGTACAAGTTACTGTTCTTCAAAGCTGGGGCAGGTGGGCCAAATGCCAAAATTACCTAACCAGCTTGAACTCCTGGCGTTTTCCTCCAACCCAGTGAAGGGGGGAAAAAAATCTGCTATCAAGGGCTCCCCCTACAGGTACCAAAAAGCAAAGGCTAAAAAGAACTGTTTCCTTTCTTCTTTTGAAAAAGTTTCTAAGGCAGTCCTGAAACCGTAACTTTACTTGTTGACATAATCCCTTTTCCAAAACTCTGGCCAAAGAGTCTTAAGAATCTAAAGGACCAAGAATCAAGCAACCTCGTCCTCTTGATGTACTCACCTCCCACCTATAAAGGACCTCTCAAATGTGATTTTGATACAAATAGGACACAAAACGACTCTAGAGCTGTAACACTATTTTTGATAGTCATAATTATGGCACTTTTGAGTTTTCTTGTAGCTCATTTCCATCTCATTTTTAGGATTAGTGTACATTTGTGTGTGTGTGCATGTGTGCGTGTGCATGAACGCACCAAAACAACTTCGACTCCAGACATAAAATCAATGACAGTTTTTAAACCACTTGATGGAAGGTTTGAGGGAACTTTTATCATTTACTTATTTTGTGCTACATTTCAGGTATATTTAATTTCTGGGTTCGTGGAATAAGTTCCAAGAATAGGTTCGTAAATGGGTGACTGCTCTCGAAGGCTTCAAAAAAAAAAAAAAGCTTGGATGGATAAATAAAGTTTCCAAGACATAAAGGAACAGAGAGCTTGTTTCAAATTTGTGCTTCTATTTCTCTCTGAGGGATGGAAGTTCACCAACCAGAGATGCACATTTCCTCACAAAGGACACTTGAAGTTGTGCCCACAGAGACGAATGCTCATTTGGGGACACAGGAAGGACTGGGGTTCAGAAGAGGCTTGAGATCGTGTTATGAGAAACAGCTGAAGAAAAATGGGGTGCTCAGCCTAGGGAAGACCAAGGGGTGGTATGACAGGCTAACTTGGGCGGGCAACCAGCCTGTGTGGCCTCTCTAGTGAGCAGAGCTGTCAGAGGACAGAGTGGATCTCACGCTCAGGAAGAATGTTTTAATAATGAGCACTGCCCATAAAGAATAAGCTGCATAGGTCATGGGTGCATACCTCATCTCTGAGGGTGTTTAGGCAGGGCCTGGAAAGGCCAAATAGTGGGAACACTGAAAAGACTCAAGAACTGTCAGAACACGGAGGAGCCAGATTATATTTAACATCCTTTTCATTATTTTTATTTTTTTTGAGACAGGGTCTCATTCTGTTGCCCAGGCTGGAGTGCAGTGGCACGATCTCGGCTCACTGCAACCTCCGCCCCCTGGGTTCAAGCGATTCTCCTGCCTTACCTCCTGAGTAGCTAGGATTACAGGCATGCGCCGTTACTGCCCAGCTAATTTTTGTATTTTAAGTAGAGGTAGGGTTTCACCATGTTGGCCAGGCTGATCACGAACTCCTGACCTCAAATGATCCACCCGCCTTGGCCTCCCAGAGTGCTGGGATTACAGGCGTGAGCCACCACGCCCAGCCTAAAATCCTTCTTAGCTCTAAAATCCTGAGACTGTATAATAAAACCCCAAACAACTTAATAGTCCTCTTGTTATAAGGCTGGTTAGTTACCAACCCCCAGAGTCACTGTTAACATATTAAACAAAACATTTTGTGCTTCAAGCCCTGATTAAGCTTCAAAATAACTTTTCAAAAGAAAAGACAACAAAATCAAACTAAAGTGTAGCCCATACCAGTGTCGACTTCCTTCCTTTAATGTTTACTATAGTTATGTAAGATGGAACCACCGGAAGAAGTTAAATGAAAAGCTGGGTGAAGGGTACATGGGACCTCTACTGTTTCTGCAATTTCCTGTGAACCTCTGATTATTTCAAAATAAAAAACTTTAAAAGATCAAATTAGCCCAGGCACAGTGGCTCATGCCTGTAATCCCAGCACTTTGGGAGGCTGAGGAGGGAGGGTTGCTTGGTGCCAGGAGTTCAAGACCAGCCTGGAGAACAAGGTAAGACCTCCATCTCTACAAAAAATTTTTAAAATAGTGGAGCATGGTGGCATGAGCCTGTAGACCCAGCTACTCAGGAAGCTGAGGTGGGAGGATTCCTTGAGCCTGGGAGGTTAAGGCTGCAGTGAGCTATGATCAGGCTACTGCACTCCAGCCTGGGCAAAAGAATGAGACCCCTATCTCTAAAAAAAATCAAAAACCAAGAATCAAATTAAAGATACTTCCCCAAGAAGTTCTAAGTAACATCAAAGGCAACTACAAACCAGTTTGGCTTAGGAGTACAGTGTCATCAGCCACAAATGACTCTGCACAAGCATCCACAGGCAGTAGGGCTCATTTCAAAACTATTCAAGACTATTCCAATCAGCTCATTTCAATCAGCTATTAAGATTTACAATCATGATTAGGAAAGCATGTATCGTGTTGACAGGCATCTAATTTGGTTATGTTGATCATAAATCCTCAGTTATCTGGGATCACATCATTAAAATCACCTATAGGCAATACATTCTTACAACTGTTTCCTATGTGATACTACAGAGGACCCATGTATAATTACTGTATTTCTAAAACTATAATACAGTAATTTGTTTATGTCTTACTTCTTCCATTAACCATGACTTGCAACAAGAACTACATTTTGTTCATCTTATCACCAAAACCTAACCCATAGTAGGTTCTCAACAAATAGTTGCAGAGTGAGTATCTTAGAAAACAGTAATTATAGGCCATGCACTATAGGTGTGGCTCACACCTGCAGTCCCAGCACTTTGGGAGGCCGAGGTGGGCGGATCACAAGGTCAGGAGTTCAAGACCAGCCTGACCAACATGGTGAAACCCCATCTCTACTAAAAATACAAAAATTAGCCAGGCGTGGTGGCACACGCCTGTAATCCCAGCTACTCAGGAGGCTGAGGCAGGAGAATTGCTTGAACCCAGGAGGCACAGATTGCAGTGAGCCGAGATCACGCCACTGCACTTCAGCCTGGGTGAAAGAGTAAGACTCCATCTCAAAACAAAAACAAAACCAAAAAAACAGTAACAATTTTCTTGAACTTCTGGGGGTGATTTCCTTTTCTGATACAAAGACATCCAAAGAAATCTCAGAGAGTCTCTATTTTAGAATCAGTATTAAATACATATACATATATATGTGTGTGTGACTATGTCACAGAGTCTCTGAAACACATAAGTTTAATCTCAAAAACTATCTCCAACTACTTGTTTTTTATTTATTAGTTTCCTAAGATATAGGTTTGATTTGGAATCAAATAGAAAGGTCAGGCTTCTCCAGACAGACAGGAAAACCAATATGAATTATTAAACAGATCCCCTCAACTTGAAAGTCTCTGCTGGAATGACCTTTGTCTAATTTTATCAAGTGCAACAAGAACAGCTTCTTTCAGAAATTAGAGACAGGATCACCTTTGGATTCTGTAATATCAACAGATCAGAAAGCATTTGATGATTTCTCTGTATTTTATATCTCTTAGTTAAGTTTAATAATGTATGCATTTTTCGAATAAACATTTTGAACAGCCCAAATCAATAAAAGCCGTGAGATCACAAAGTGTTGCTTCTCGGCACAACATTAGCTTGTTCAGAAAATCCAAAAGCCACATCCAAAAATCAATGATGCTATCTTAAAGACATGAGGGAGGCTCCTTAAGACCCTAGAGACACCAAGGACCCCACAGGGTCCATCATATAAACAGGCTCAGAAGCCGGCTTGATCCTGAGAACCTCTGCAAAGCCATCACCAAACCAGCAAGTGACATGCGCTATGTCTATGGTAAAGTAGAAAAGGCGGTCCTGGCAAAGCTTCCGGCGGTATACAGACCGAGGATCCGCTGACAGCACAGCCTCAATGGCATGCTTTGCTTCCTCTGCTGACTGAAAATACTTAAATGACGCCTGACCAATATCTGCAATGAAAAAAACACAACTCAGTGAGCACTATCATGCAGGTTGGATTTCATTACAGCAAACTTCAATATGGAGTTTGGTTTGTTCCATAAAGATCACTTGACATGGAAAGGGTTTGGAAATCTATTTGATCATTATGGAGACTGTCACCTTCAAGAGGTGTTTACTGTCATTAGGTTTAACTTATACACCCCCAAATTTTTGTTTTACTGAACAGAAAAATCATGGTAGTATTTTTCCTTAGTCTTCTAACTAGGAGAGGTGAACTTTCGTTTTCTGTCAACCAAAATGTCACCTTTCTGACATCCAAAATGTCACTTTTCTATACTCAATGTAGACTTTAAATCCTTGTCATTTTCTTCTCAGAACAGAGACAAGGAAATGCATGACAGTCCCAGCATCCTCAGAAAGCCACAAGAAAGAGAACTAAACCCACACATACCCAGAACACCAGCTACAGGCAAGAGAGGCTGCACCAGAAAGCTGGTGTCACAGCCCCGCAGTTACCAGTAACGTCCCTTTGCTTTGGGACTCTCTCACATTTGCTGTCCTGAAGGAACAGCAAAATTTCCTATGTTTGTAGGATTTTTAATGTATTTTAATTTTTTTAAATAGTGTATATAAAACATAAACTTAAAAAGTAACTGTGATCTAGTTTTTCATAACTACAACATCACATACATCCAAATGAAGGCCAGCCCCTTCCAGAAAGGTACAGACCTTAAAAACACTGTCCCTGCTCAAAATACCATCTCTGGTGGCAGTGGATCTTTATCTGTCTTAGAGTGGATTTGATTTCCATAAGTAGCCAAAAATCACTGTGGGCCATATCTAATAAGCAAGTTGGGTAAATAAAGCCATGAAGTACAATTTTTAGTCAAAAATCAATTATATGGTCTGGGCACAGTGGCTCATGCCTGTAATCCCAGCACTTTGGGAGGCCAAGGTGGGAGGATCACAAGGTCAGAAATTCAAGACCAGCCTGACCAACATGGTAAAATCCCATCTCTACTAAAAATACATTAAAAATAGGCCAGGCGTGGTGGCTCATGCCTGTAATCGCAGCACTCTGGGAAGTTGAGGCGGGCGGATCATGGGGTCAGCAGATCGAGACCATCCTGGCTAACATGGTGAAACCCCATCTCTACTAAAAAAATACAAAAAAAAATTAGCCAGGTGTGGTGGCGGGCATCTGTAGTCCCAGCTACTTGGGAGGCTGAGGCAGAATGGCGTGAACCCAGGAGGCGGAGCTTGCAGTGAGCCCAGATTGTGCCACTGCACTCCAGCCTGGGCAACAGAGCAAGACTCCATCTAAAAAAAAAAAAAAAAAAAATTATCTGGTGTGGTGGCACACATCTGTAATCCCAGCTACTCAGGAGGCAAGACGATCACTTGAACCTGGGAGGCAGAGGTTGCAGTGAGCCGACATTGCACCACTGCACTCCAGCCTGGGTGACAGAAAGAGACTGCATCTCAAAAAAAAAAAAAAAAAAATCAGTTATATGGCAATAAGATTCCTTTACTGCATGGCTCATAGAAAATGGCTCTAAAGGCGACTCAAAAATGAGGAGAGCTCATCACACTCCCCAGTGATGGCATTTCTGGGAGAGGCTCCAGGCCTCTGGTTGGCCGTCTATCTGGCATGGGTGCCTTCTTCCAGTTCCCTGCCTACTCATCCTGCCAGGCTCAGCTCAAGCACTGTTTCCTCCCACACTCCTTCCCAGATCTAAGTCAGGATTCTCCTCTCAGAGTGCCCATAGCACTCTGCCCAGACCTTTATTCCAGCACCAAACTTCCTTCCATTTCAACACCTTTAACCTCTTCTAGACTCAGAGCTTCCTGAAATCACTTCTTATTTCTGCAACAGCTCTCAATTTTGCTGTTTGCTATCAATCAGTTCCTGTTTTGTAGTTACACTGTGTAATTTCTCATTTTAATCATTTTTTTAATCAATAAGGCATATTTCAAACATCTGACACATACTGCACTGCAGTTTTAAAAAACAAAACTTTCCAGGCCAGGCGTGGTGGCTCACGCCTGTAATCCCAGCTACTCAGGAGGCTGAGGCAGGAGAATCGCTTGAACCTGGGAGGCAGAGGTTGCAGTGAGCCGAGATCGCGCCACTACGCTCCAGTCTGGGTGACAGAGCGAGACTCCATCTCAAAAAAAAAAAAGGAAAGAAAAACGAAAAGAAAGAAAAACAAAACTTTCCATAGTAGGTTGCATTCAACAATAACCACAGGACAAGTGGTAAGTGTAAACATAAAGTATCCAGAAGACAGGACTGTTTTGTTCCACCACAAAATCCTTTTACAACTGACCAGCCTCCTCCCATCAACTGTATACAGTGATGAAATTATTTCTATCAACAAAACTTTTAAAAACAAAGAGATCAATTTTTAAATCAAAAGCTTTGTTTAAAAGTAAAGCCTTAGGGAGGAACGAGAAGCACAACCCTCAGGTGGCATCGGCACTCATGACCACGCGACTGCCACATCCAGAGGTGCAGGGGGTGCTCAGCATACAGCACCTGGCTGAGGTTGGCATGTTGGGGCTAAAACCAGTTCCTGGGCCCTGGCAGATGGCTGCCTCCACCCAGAGGAAGGGGTGGTTTTTCCTTTGCAAAAGGCAACAGTGTAGGCTGGCTGTGGCTCTGACAGGAAGAAATGGGGAAATCTTAAGTGTCAGTTGGCATGTGTCTCTAGTCCCAACTTTTAGACTTCTTTTGCCATCAGAAGAACCTCCTTCAGGTTGGCGTATCAAAGCCAAATACCCGCCTAGCCTCTTCATTCTCTCCCTGCTAGTAAAGCAGGGGAAAATCTAGTATATTTGGTTGTGTAAGCCTTTATTTTCTGGATATGGAATGAAAGTCTTCATTTTCTCAATAAGGAACTCCAGCTTGCCTTTGCATGTCACTGAGATGTGACACCCCAGAAATCACACAGGTAGTGATCTGACCCCAGAGATGGCCCCCTGCTCTCTGTGGATACCGACATCAAGTTCCTCTGCCTTTTACTTCTCCCAAGATCAAAACTCAAGTCCTTACAATGGCCTATAAAACCCTTAGGTGACCTCGTCCCTTTTCTAGTGCCTCTTTGACCTCATATCCTTCCACTCAGCCCTCCTCAGTCCATTCTGGCCACCTGACCTCAAATATGCCATGTACCCTCCACCTTGCGGCTATGTGCTGGCTGTCCCTCAGGCCAGCATGTCCTTTCTCCGGACAGGCTGGCTCACGCCTTCACTTCTTTGACCTTTGCTCATATGTGTCTTTCTCAGTGAAAGGCTCATATGGCCCCAGTGGGCTACCTATTTAAAACTGCAACAGGCTAGGTGCAGTGGTTCACACCTGTAATCCCTGCACTTTGGGAGGCTGAGACAGAGGATCCCCTGAGCCCAAGAGTTCAAGACAAGCCTGGGCAACAAAATGAGACCCCATCTCTCTAAAAAAAAATCAAAAAAGGCCAGGCTCACGCCTGTAATCCAGGCACTTTGGGAGGCAGAGGCGGGCAGATCACGAGGTCAGGAGATCAAGACCATCCTGGCTAACATGGTGAAACCCCGTTTCTACTAAAAATACAAAAAAATTAGCTGGGTGTGGGGGCAGGCACCTGTAGTCCCAGCTACTTGGGAGGCTGGGGCAGGAGAATGGCGTGAACCTAGGAGGCGGAGCTTGCAGTGAGCCGAGATCGAGCCACTGTACTCCAGCCTGGGTGACACAGCGAGACTCCGTATCCAAAAAAAAAAATCAAAATATTAGCCAGGTGTGGTGATGCACATCTGCAGTCCCAGCTACACAGAAGGCTGAGGTGGGAGGACTGCTTGAGCCCAGGAGGTTGAGGCTGCAGTAAGCCATGTTCTTGCCACTGCACTCCAGCCTGGGTGACAGAGTGACATCCTGTCTCAAAAATAAAATAAAATAGTAACAACACCCTAACCCGCTGTATTCTCTCTTAAATTTTTCAGTAACTCTTATCACCTTCTAATATTATATAATGTTGAGTAAGTTTGGTATAACTCGATTGCTTATTATGCGTTTAGTTTGTTTCTCTCCTCCCCATTAGAATGCAAGCTCCACAAGAGCAGGGGTTTTTAAAATCTGTTTTGTTCACTGATGTATTCCAAGAACCTAGACCAACATCTGGTGCCTTGCAGAAGCTCAGTAAACAACTGTAGAATGAATAAATGAACTTCCCTCTTTACATGGCTATGCTGGCTCCTTACTGAGTTGTAACACAAAGAAGAGCTTTTTGCAATCTGACCTCTCCTTGGCAACCAGCTTCTTCTTTTTGATGGAGTCTCACTCTGCCACCCAGACTGGAATACAGTGGCACCATCTCGGCTCACTGTAACCTCTGCCTCCTAGGTTCAAGCAATTCTCCTGCCTCAGCCTCCTGAGTAGCTGGAATTACAGGCACCTGCCACCACAACTGGCTTTCTGTATTTTTAATAGAGATGGAGTTTCATCATGTTGGCCAGGCTGGTCTTGAACTCCTGACTTTAAGTGATCCACCCACCTCGGCCTCCCAAAGTGCTGGGATTACAGGAGTGAGCCAGCATGCAAAAGAGGTATGATGTCCCTCCAGTGACTATGCTTTTCGTTAGCTCTGCTGCTGGCCAGAAGACTCACTCAAGAGACTCTCCTGGAAGGCTTGCTGAAGTAGGCAGGCATGCTGGGAAGCCCATGTAGCAAGGAACTGCAAACAGCCTTTAGAGGCTGAGGACGGCCAGCCAACAACCAGCAAGAATCTGGGGCCCCCAGTCCTACTACAACTGAAACTAGTCATTTCTTACTGGTATCGCTGTATCCACATCTTAACAGCCCCTTCCTTCATCCTAGGCTACTGCTTGGGATCTGCTGTGAGCTGGGGGAACCAGATAACATTTGTTAAGAACCATGTGTTAAAGTAAGCAGGCTCCATGTAAGAGCCCTGTGGCCTCTCTTCTGCAGCAAAGTGTATGCCTCTAGCTGTGAGACTTTGTTGGGGCAAGTTCTGTGCTAAGAGACTCTTCTCCTCTGACTCTGGGCTTCTAGAGTCCTCTGTGCCAGAGGCTGAGCTGTCTTATCACTTCTTATTTCTGCAACATCTCTGAATTTTGCTGTTTGCTATCAATTGTATCAGAATACAATGCAACATTTCTCCAGTAAGAGCAAAACAAGTAAGAAAACTTTAGGTACATAAGTACAGAACAAGCACAATTCAGCTTCTGAATGATGCTTGAAGACTCTAAGAACTACTGTTAACAAGCAGAGAAGGGGCTGTAAGTCATGGGCCACCTCGTGAGGCAGCAGCCACTCTCGGCCAACGCTTTGCTGACAGCCTGGAACTAACTGTGCTGACCACACAGTTGTCCAACAAGACTCATAATATGATGGTGCTGCAAAAATATTATTTTATACCTGTTTCCTAAAAACCAGTCACACTGACAAACACTCCATATAACTGCCCTCACAAATACCAAACTTGGCTAAATCTCAGAGTAAAAGTTCATCTCTCATTCAGAATGAAGAAACTGAAGATACCTGATTCACCCTGTGAACTGAGCTGCCCAAGGTCCATCTCAGCATGAGGAGTAAACCGCACTTCTAAAGTGGCCACAGGGGCCTCTGTCACCCAGGCAGGAACCACGCTGCGGGGAGCTCCATCAGCCCTTCCAGCAGGTAAATGAGGGGTCATGGCCTGTGTCTCTGTCCTGCTTCCTTGCAGGACTGCTGCTCCTTCCACTCTCTCTAGCTTCTTGTCTGTACCTTTCCCTGAAAAGCTCTTCTCCGGGCCATATGGGCCAATTTGTTCCTCTGACATGCTGGAACTCTGATCATGCCTTGATTCCAAACCAAAATCCACTGCTATCTCCCTGTGCATAGGGAATGCTTGCTGAATTCTGGCTGTGTCACTGTGTGTCAGGTAGTTTTCTTCTGAAGTTCTGTCTTCAGGACATTTAGGTTTCTCCTTAGTGCTATGGTGAGGTTGTGGCTCATCACACACTGACAGCTGTCGCTGGTCACAGCTGTCAGTCTTGCTGTCAGACTGAGATGCAGTGTTTGGTGTATGTTGGTTATTCTGTAAATTAAAGTCTGCTAAAGGCTCCATCACATTTTGCGGCGAGTCATACTCAGCTATGTAGGGCTTGATGTCTAGTACGGGTGTGCCATGTATCATATCAATTCCAGAAAGGTATATAGCTCCGCCTATGACATAAAAACGTGAAAAAATGAAGAACACTGCAAGCACTTGGAGAATACAATCACACTCCAGAATCCTTTAACACTGTCTGCTTATGCCTCACTGCGCTTACTCATAATTCTCTCACATAGACCTGGTACCAACACATACCCTTCTTGCTACCTGGTAGCCTATCCTCTTCTCTACCTATCAAACTCCTACTTGATCTTTGAGGCCCTCAAAGCACACCTTTTACAAAGCCTTTCTGGCTCTTCTAGACAAAAGCATTCTTTCCTACAGTCCCCATAGAGAAGCCTGTGCATAAACCTCTGCCAGAGCCCTTTCCCCATGGTAGGGCAGTGACCAGCTTAGAGTCTTTATCCCTAGACAGCAGGCAGGCCCCTTAACACAGGCTGGGGCCAACTCATCTCTGTATCACTGGTGCTTCTGTTCCAGGGATATAGTAGTCCTCAATATATCTCTGTGGGACCAATGAAGGTTTCTACTGTGGCAAACAGATCCAAAGGTGGCCCTGTGACCCGCACCTCCTGAAGTTCATGCCCTTATATAATCCTTCCCCTTCAGTTGTGACTGGCTTCTAACCAATAGAATATGGCAAAAGAGGTATGATGTCCCTCCAGTGACTATGCTTTTTGTTAGCACTGCTGCTGGCCAGAAGACTCACTCGAGAGACTCTCCTTGAAGGCTTGCTGAAGTAGGCAGGTATGCTGGGAAGCCCACGGAGCAAGGAACTGCAACAGCCTTTAGACGCTGAGGACAGCCTCCAGTCAACAACCAGCAAGAATCTGGGGCCCCCAGTCCTACTACAGCAGCAAGGAAATCAATGTGGCCAACAGTTTAAGTGACTTGAAGCAGATTATTCCACAGTCAAGCCTCCAGATAGGAACTCATCTCAGCTGACAACTTAATTGCAGTCTAGTGAGACCCTAAGCAGATGACCTAGTTAAGCTGTGCCCATCCTTCCGACCCACAGATACATAATAATGTTTCAAACACATGATAAATGTGTGTTGTTTAAACGGATGATTCTGTGGTAATTTGTTATACAACAATAGAAATCTAATACATCCATGAAGACTCAAAAGATTAAGCAGCACATAAGTCAGCATTACCAAATAGTAAAGACAAGTCTCCAGCTGTCCCACTGGACATATGCTGTCCAGTTCCTGCTACACATAGTCATCTACTAACCTTACTCTTGGAAAATAGGTCAAATGAGAACAGAAAAACGGCATGCAGTCATATTTGACTCCGTCTCCATTTAAGAAAAATGTAACTAATACAGGACTCTGATTTCTGACACATGCTTATTATGAATGAGCCTTGAACTCTGGAAGGATGATTCCAGACTTGCTAGATGATGAATTACACCTAATATCTGTAGGAAAAAGAAAAGCACTGTAGCATAAGTAAAACTTCAAAAGATTCAGTCAGATGACCACCTCGCTGGATGCTATTAGACAGATTATCTAACATTAAAGAGCCCTAGTTTCCTCACCTATGAGATGACAATTGCTACTGTGTCAAACCCACAAAGCCACTGTGATATAAGGTATGTGAACACTGTTTACTAACTGTAAAGCACTGCACAAACACTAGTCGCCATACAGCTTATATAGTAATGTCTACAGCGCTACTGTGTTTGCCTTTTAACCTTTGTGACTTCATCTCCCCAATTGAAACATTAAGTTCTTTAGGGCAGGGATTTCTATTTTTATCTGATTTGTTTACCACTATAGCTCCAGCACCTAGAACAATGCCTGGCACATAATCAGTGCTAGAAAATATGTGTGGGTTGCATAAATAATCATAAAATCTTCTAGTACTTGCTACCCACGTTGGTTAGCTATTTTTATGATAAAAGTCAAGGTGGATTAGCTACTGAATTTTTCTGGGGAAACTACCTAAGGCCCAGTTGAGTACAATCCAGTGAGAGAGTTCAAGTTCTGGGAGAGAACAAGCAAAATAACTGCTCTCATCTATTTAGTGTCCAATAGCCTGAAAAGTTAGTTTCAAAACTTTTGTGTTACAAGATTCTCAAAATACTCTGTTGAATCACAGAGGAAGTAGGTCCTTCTCCTTTTCCCACTTCACAACTAGCAGGCTGAAGCCTAGAATGGTCTCCTGACTCCTAGTTTACCTGCCATTTTATCTGCTGCCTGTTAGGTCAGAATGGACTGCTTTCCATAAATGTCTAAGTAGATTATATATGAACACACAGTTAAAACTAGTTAGTTTAGAACTTCTACAATCTGACCAATGTTTGTCCTTGTAGTGTGATTCATCCCAGACTCCCGCCACATAGCACAGTTGATATCAGCACAGCAGCCATGATGTCTGTCCACTTCCCCAAGACTGCAAGGAAGGAATGACATACCACCAGTCTATGTGTCTTCCATATGTGCATGTACAATGAGTTATTGTGTGTTAAATTGGAAAGTGTCCATTTATTTTTAATCATTTTGTATTCACTGCATTCCAAGTCAGAGAAACTGTGGTTACTAATTTAATGATTATGAAATTTGTGTTATTTCTAAATAATTTAATAGTTTGGGATATATGCAATAACATAAACAAACTGAGCATCCTATGAGAGTTTATTTCAACATTTTTCAATGCTAACATTCTTTTAATCATTGTATTTTCTTCAATGTCTGGTGGTTCTCAGGAAGTTAACATCATTGGTACTCATCTGAATAAACAGCCAGTGGTGAATGCTGTGTTTATTTTATAAGGCTCTTCTGCGTAAGGAAAAAGGTAAAAGTAGAAATGAAATGGGTTACCTTCTACCTTTTCCAGCTTGGCCAGGGTCAGTCCTATCGCATTGGGACGATGAGGGCTCCTTGTGGAAAAAACTCCAGTCTTTGCACCATTCAGCCTAGGAGGCTGCACCTTTGCCTTACAGCTCAAATGACCATTTTTATGAAAAACAAACAAAATCCTATAAAAAAACAAAACAAAACCACGGAATAAGAAAAGAGCACAAGTTATTTTACCACAATGATCTGATGGGGAAAAAAAAATGCAATCTTTCATAAACTAACAGAAATCATGTTTTAAATAGTATTAACTTGTAATCTAGTAGGAAGAAAATAGCACCATCCCCCTTCCTTCTCTCCACATCCTTTGCAGCTAACACAACAACTGGCACACAGTAGGAACTTAGATGTTTGTCAAGTGCCCAATGAACAATATTCACTGTCTGCTGTTTGTCAGGTAGTACGGTAAAATAATTTTACACTCACTTCATGCAATCTTCTTAACTATCTTAAATAATATAATTTATCCCCCATTTCTGGGATGAGGAAATTGAAGTTCAGAAATGTTAAATAATTTTACCAGACCTTCCTTTTTTTTTTCATTTGGCATGACCAGACCTTCCTAAGTAAGATACGAAACCAAGAAGCCATGAAGAAAAACTAACAGATTTGAACTCATGAAATCACGACATTTACGTACTACAAAATGTCAGCCTAAGAGAAAACGTTTGCTACATACATAATGGACCATAGGTTAATGTCTGTGGCACATAAATTGTTCCTACAGATTACTAAGGACAACCCAATATAGGATACTATGCAAAGAACATGAATAAGTAATTCACAAAAAAATGGCAAGTAGCTAAGAACCATATGAAAAGACGTTGAGCTTCACTAATAATTAGAAATTTCTAAATTTAGAAATTAAAGTAAAAAACCAAAATACTCTTTTTCCCCATCAGGCAAAAATGTAAAAAACTGATAACATATTGTGTTGGGAAGGGTGTAAGAAAAAGTCCATTTGCATATATTATCAAAGTATACATTGGTTAATTTTAGAGGATAATTTGGAAGTAGTTCTCTAAAATTCTAAATATGCTTACCTTCTAGTCCAATATATCCACTTCTGACATCCTGTCCATAAAAATACACAAGTGGCCAAGAATGTTTCTAAGGGAGTTTGTCACAGTATTGTAATAACAACATAGCCCTCCATTAACAAGAGTGTGCATGGTACATCTATATTTTGTAATAATAGCTATCAAAGCAAAAAAAAAAAAAAAGGTAAATCTACTGTCATGAAAGCTCTCCATGGTATATACTGTTATGTGAAGAAAACATACTTTAAAAAAAAAAAAAAACCCACTCTGTATGTATAGATTTGTTTCTATGTGTATTTGAAAAAGAAAACATTAAAAGGTCTGGCAGAATCTACACCATGCTGTCAACAGTAATCATCTCTGATGAGGGGTTGGGGTCAGGGAGAGAGGAGGAAAATAGGGGGGATAAGGAAAAATCTCTTTATATACTTCTGAACCCATTTTTTACATCATCAATAACTTAATTTAATCAGGGTCATAATACAAACCAGGTCAGAACACACATTTTCTTTCTAATCTAATCTTGTCCCCAAATTAACCGAAAAATAAACTATTTCAGAATAAACACTTAATTTTTAGGTCTCTACCAATAAAAATAGACCAATTTAAACTGCTGATGTTGGGGTGAAGAAGAATGAACACAGGCAGAATGTGAAAAGACCACAAACAATGCTAGTATAACACAGGCCCTAATACAGGTAACACTTAAAGTATCCAGATTTCTACAGCGTCTTGTCTTTTAGGAGTATGTTTAATTCTACATGAGTCTAGAGCAGGATCTTTAAACTTTTTCTGTAAAAGGTCAGGGAATAATATTTTAGGATATGTAGGCCAACCAGTCACTATAGAGACTATTCAACTCTGCTGCTATAGCACAAAAGCAGCCACAAACAATACATAAACAAATGGACATGACTGTGTTTCCATAAAAATAATTTACAAAAAATGGGCCACAGTTTACTGACCCCTGGTCTAGAGGGCAGAATAATGACCCAGGGGCAGAGTCAAGGAGGTCTGTAATTTCCACTCAACAGAAGGCACTCATCACAATTAGAACCAACTGCAAATGGAACCAGCCACCTCAGTGGATCCCAAGCTTCCCTGAGGATGTCTAAATGACACAGACAATCGTATGCACAAATACAGTACAAAATTCCATACAACAGGCTGGTCCAAAGGTAGTGAGTCATCTCAATTGATTGTTCACAGTTACAGATTTAACTTTTTGTTCTACCTTTCCCCCCTTCTCACTACTGCACTTGTCTTAAAAAATAAAAAATTAAAAAAATCCACGCAAAAGATGAGAGTTCCAGCCTGGGCAACATAGTGAAACCCCGTCTCTACCAAAAATACAAAAAAGAATTAGCCAGGCATGGTGGTGTACACCTGTGGTCCCAGCTACTCAGGAGGTTGTGGTGGGAGGACACCTTGAGCCTGGGAGGCAGAGGTTGCAATGCGCTGCTATCTCACCACTGTACTCCAATCTGGGTGACAGAGACCCCGTTTCAAAAACAAAACAGAAAGATGACGGTGGTCTGGATGGCAGACTCCAAGGTTGCCTTCAATTGGAGTACTTTAGTTGGGGGCAAGTTCTGGCCCAAAATCCTACATCTAACTATAAAACAACTTACCAAACATGAGAAAACTGTTCTAGGCCCATCAGGGAATGTTCAGGATTATTAAAGATGCTCTTTCTAATCCTCAAACAGGCTCGAGAACAGCTACAAATGGATGGCTGTCTTGGAGTACCATTCTTGGCCGAGAAACAGGATTCCAAGTAGCCGATTGGCTCAGTTAAAAGATTCCCTACAGGAGAAAATTAGGTAAGAAATTATTAGTCAAAAGGTCAAACCAAGTTGTAAGAAAACATGTTTTCTCTAATGCATTGGTTTCATAGTTTTAAAATATTAGTGTTGTACAACTATAAAAATGATTTTTATACTGTTCATGAATACATATATTCTCATCATTACACACACACATCATTACATACATAGTAATATCCCTTTAGATATACTAGAAAGAATAATGGTCCAAGAAAGAATGAAACAAAGGGGGCATTTTCAGAATACCTACTATGACCATAATTAAAATTCTATGCTACCAGTACTAAGTCATGTGACTTTGGCCAGGGCTATGAGGGCTATTTATTTATTTATTTATTTTACTTATTTATTTATTTTTTTTGAGATGGAGTCTCACTCTGTTGCCCAGGCCGGAGTGCAGTGGCGCAATCTCAGCTCACTGCAACTTCTGCTTCCCGGGTTCAAGCATTTGTCCTGCCACAGCCTCCTCAATAGCTGGGATTACAGGCACCCGCCACCACACTCAGCTATTTTTTTTTTTTTTTTTTTTTTGTATTTTTAGTAGAGACAGAGTTTCACCATGTTGGTCAGGCTGGTCTTGAACTCCTGACCTCATGATCCGCCCACCTGGACCTCCCAAAGTGCTAGGATTACAAGCATGAGCCACTGTGCTTGGCCTATGAGGGTATTTCTAATAGAGGAGACAGTGTACACAAAAGTGAGAAATGTCATAGCATATCCAGGAAACAAGCTATTTTGATTGGCTGGAGTATGAAATAAGAGGCAGAGAATAATGAAAGATGAGGAAACACTGGGTATATATAAGTAAGGATGTCTTCAATTGAAAGCAACAGAACATATGAAATAAACTAATTTAAGCAATAAAGACAACTTATAAGCTCATAGTGCTAAAATATCTAGAGGCAAGGTAGATTTCAAGTGAGGCTTGGTCCAGTAGCCTGCTGCCCCTTTGGATGTAAGTTCCATGTGGGCAGGAGTTTTTCTGTCTTGTTTATTGCTGCATTCTCACTGTCTAGTGCATTGCCTGCAAGGGAGTAGGTACTCAAAAAATTCATGTTGCATGGAAGAAAAGATTATATATGTCTAAGCTGATTAACGTGGAAATTGAAAAAGTAAAAGAATAATATGTATATAATCCCACTTATGGAAATTTGTTATATATTTATTTACCTTCTTAAACATGCACAGGTATGTTTGGAAAGCTATCTGGAAGGATATGCACCAAATGTGTGTTTTTTGTTTGTTTGTTTTTTGTTTGTTTTTTTGAGACAGAGTCTCGCTCTGTTGCCCAGACTGGAGAGCAGTGGCACGATCTCGGCTCCCTGCAATCTCCACCTCCCAGGCTCAAGCGACTCTCATGCCTCAGTCTCCCAAGCACGCACCACCATGCCCACCTAATTTTTTTTTTTTTTTTTTTTTTTTAGAGAAGGGGTTTTACCATGTTGGCCAAGCTGGTCTCAAACTCCTTACCTCCAGCAATCTGCCCATCTCGGCCTCTCAAACTGCTGGTATTAAAGGGGTGAGCCACCACACCTGGCCAATATTCACCAATTTTTTTTAACAGTGGTTAATCTGGGTGGTGAGATTTTTAAATTACCTTTAAATTTAACTTTGTAATTTCTGTAATATTTGAATTTTTTTCAATAATCACAAATTAGGCCAGGCACGGTGGCTCACATCTGTAATCCCAACACTTTGGGAGGCTGAAGCGGGCAGATCACCTGAGATCAGAAGTTTGAGACCAGCCTGGCCAACATGGTGAAACCCCATCTCTACTAAAAGTAAAAAAATAAAAAAATAATAATAATAATTAGCCAGGCATGGTGGTGCATGCCTGGAGTCCCAGCTACTCGGGAAACTGAGTCAGGAGAATCACTTGACCCTGGGAGGCAGAGGCTGCAGTGAGCCAAGATCACGCCACTGCACTCCAGTCTAGGTGAGTGAGACTCCATCTCAAAAAAAAAAAAAAAAATCAATTTTTTAATAACATATTTCAAAAGAAAATAAATGGTCAGACACTATCAATATAAATTTAAAGTCCAAGGTTTCCATGGCTACCACTTTGAATTTATCGATAACTTTTTCATTTTCACATTTCATGAGAGCATTATCAATTTCTCAAAGATGATATAAAGACACTTCAGACTTTATTTCCTGCTTCCTTAAATCTACCCTACCAGCATAAGCAGTAAGACTCTAGGTCCGGGGCTGTCCCTCACAGTATCTTTCATTACTCTTTACTTCTAGAAGCTATATTATTTGATACATATATTATACACAACATACATGTAAGTTATACGGCATAATATAACGAAACCCCACGTACACACCACCCACCCCAAAAACTAGAGCATTGCCAACGACTTGTGTCCTTTTAGGTTGTTTTCCTCTTATCTCACACCCTTCTTTTCCCTCTGAGAGAAACAGAAGCCTGAATTTGGTCTTTATCACTCACTTCCTTTTAAAGTATGATTTTGTTACACGTACATGCATGCCGCCTAAACAGCATTTCATTGATTTTTGTCTTTAAGATCTATAAAAACTGGCACCAAACTGTAAGTTGTCTTCTCAGACTTGCTTTTTCTCTCTCAATATTATGAGGCTAAGATCCATCCATACTCTGTATGTTTTTGACAACTTTAATTTTTGTCCAAGTATGTTTATAGGCATTGTTTTTTGTTATTTTTCTTTTTGATCTTCATCCATGCTTCTATGGAACAGATATAGCGGACATCGTAAAAATGAAGAAACTGAGGCCAAACGACATGGTGTATCTTCTTTATGTCTGGAAGATAAAGGGCCAAAAAAGACTCCTAACCCAGCCACAAAATCCCTGTGTCTCATTTTCATTTGTTCAAGACATTTGTTCAAGAAATATTTTCTGGCTGATACTCTGGGCACACTGCCTGTGAGTTAGTCCTGCTGCACAGAGAGAGAGAGAGAGAAAAAGAAAGAAAGAAAGAAAGAAAGAAAGAAAGAAGAAAGAAAGAAAGAAA
>NW_012114944.1:3481528-3494727 GCF_000951035.1 Colobus angolensis palliatus
AGAAAGAAAGAAGAAAGAAAGAAAGAAAGAAAGAAAGAAAGAAAGAAAGAAAGAAAGAAAGAAAGAAAGAAAGAAAGAAAGAAAGAAAAGAAAAAGGAAAGCAAAGAAAGGAAAGGGAGAGAAAGCAGAAAAGAAAAGAAAGAAAGAGAGAAAGAAAGAAAGAAGAAAAAAGAAAAGAAAGGAAAGAAGAGAAAGATGGGAAAGAAAGGGAGAAACACTATTTTCCAAGTGTCTACAATTGCCAGACATTGTGTTAAGTTTGGAGAAAAGATACAAACCAAGAACTCTTACTACAGTGGAATTAATGGTTGGGGAGACCCACACACCATACTTCAATATCATGGGAAATGTCCTGTCAGCAGTAACGTAATCAAAGTCGTCCGCCCTTGACTCTTTGATTTGGGGCCTAGGAATTTATATTATAGCTGATTCATCACTTCACTGAAACAGTCTATGCCTGTTTTTCAGATTACACATATGATATGATAAATATAAGTGGCTGCCAATTAGATTTATTTCTATCCTCTTTGTGCATCTCCTTAAGAACATAAGCAAGACAACACTAGTAACAAACTGAAAGTATACTCAAGAGGTACTTTGTAAGAGTTCTTCCAACTCTGCTACTCTGTTTGGGACCACTCTCAAAATATCAAATATCCATATTCTAATACATCTGAACTCTTCTGGGACATATTTATATATTCTCTGTATATAAATATATATATTATTCTCTGAATATATAAAAATATTCATATATAAATTTATATAAATATATATATAAATTTATATATATAAATATATATATTTATATATTCTTATCCCCAGGAGGCTGGGGATAAGGCTATGAAATACAAATGCTATTTGAAGCAGAGACCTGACACTGTTTGTCCAGGGGAATTCTGGTCTTCTTGCCTATCTCAAAACAACAAAAACCCAAAAGAACAGTAAACACCTACCATTTGGTAAGCACTGTGCTAAGGATTTGGGGTACAAATAAGAACCAGTTCTCATCCTCAAGGGTTTCCAGTACATTGACAGAGAAGGACAAGTAAATCAACAATTCTAGCTAGGCGTCTTTGCAGGGATAGAGATAAATGAGCACAGGTATACCAAAAACCAGCACAAGAACCTCATGGAAATGGGGAGAAGTGGTTCCTCAAAGGAGCACGAGAATTAGGACTGGTTTCAGAATGGAGAAAGGATAAAAACAACACAGGGCCACTACCCGAGCTCTGTGACCATGGGAAAAACTAGCTTCTCTCTCTGAATCCGTTTTCTCATCTATAAAACAAGGATAATACCTACTTTGGAAAGCTGTAAGAGTACTAATAAAATATGGAAAGCATCCAGTAAAATAGAAGGTGCCCAGCAAGGAGTGCTTTTTAAAGTCCCTGCTCAGGCTTTTTCCTCATTTAAATATTACAACTGTATTAACTGCGTAATAAGTAAAAAGCCACCAAGTAATCAACGTGGGGTTTTTTTGTATATAGGATTGTCTATACATCTTGCTCTGAAAATAAGTTCAGGTCCTTTTCCTTTCTGCCTGGACTATGAAATTACCCTTCTTAGGCTTTCTGTTCCCACTGCAACTTCTTCCCCTTCTCAGAATACTCTAGACCAATCCTCAACAATCCTAGAGTTTCCTGTGTTATGCTAACTCTTTAGCTTTAAACTTTTCATGGTCTCTACTGCTAACAGACTTTGTATTTCTTAGCCTGGCACTCAAGGTTCTTCACAATCAGAACCCAAAGGTTCTCACCTCCCTGTTCCATCTAACACTTTAGACTTCTAGCTCCCCAAACCTATACTGTGTAGACTTCTGAGCCCTGGCTTCTGCGTTTTCCTTCCTGTCAAAATATTAGACCTGTAATCTGGCAGTGTGCAACAATTTTTTTTAAATAAGCACATTTCACCAGGTAATAGCACTTCCAAGAAATTTAACAAAGTTCAAACTTTAGAATGTACACAAACATTTCGGTTTCAAGAGCTTTCTTTTAGAATAATGCAAACTGACAATAACCTAAACGCTCAGTAACAGGAAGCTGGTTACATGAATTAGAGCACATCTCTAAAACAAAGCGTTAGGCTGGTTGCAGTGGCTCACGCCTGTAATCCCAAAACTTTGGGAGGCTGAGGCAGGTGGATTGCTTTTAAGCCCAGGAGTTCGAGACCAGCCTGGGTAACATGGTGAGCGCTTGCCTCCACAAAAATTAATAATAAAACAAAGTGGTAAAATTAACATTAACTGCCCTGTTAAGTTTTTTAAAAATTCTTTTAAAGTTACTAAACAGTAAGGTCGTATAGTATCTCACTTTTCAAGTGTGTATGCAAAGAAACAAGTATGGAAGGTAGACACCAAGATATTGACAATGGCTTTCTCTGGCAGGCTATTTTAATTTTCTTCCATTCGCTTTCTAGTTTCTAAAGCTAAAATATTCCTCTATGAAAACGTGTGAGTAAACAGAAACAAATTCATGCCTTTCTAGGCCCAATTTAAAACTATTTTCTCCGACCGAAATTTTCCCCTTCTCTCTCCTCGTTCCTACAGTGCAGGATGCCTCTCTCCTATGGCATTTACTAATTCCTAACCCGCCTAACACCACCCCCCCATTCACAATGGCAATGAAACGCCTAAGAGAAAACCCGCTACGCTACACTTAGCTGCTCCAGCTACTAAGCCAAGACTAGGCGGACAGTGCTAGTCTTGTAACAAAGCGGAACAACCCCGATGACGTCATCCCACTCGCCGAAGCACATCACGTGGTCGCCGCAGCACATGACCCGTGCCTTCGCCGTAGGTAGGAGACTGACGCACGTCAGTTCCAGATCTTGCGTTTCACACCCCTCTCGGCAACTAAGATCTCTCCAGAGTGTGGCACTGCCAGTCTCTTGGAAGTTACCTGTCTCCAGAGCCGGCTTCACGCAGCCGCACGGGGTCGCTCTAGGCCCAGGACCCGGCTCCTCCAAGCCGCGCATGGCTACTCGTTGCTGAGGTGCCTACCCGACGCATCCAACCTTCCGCTTCCGCGCTCCATGCCTGACGCATGCGCAGTAGCCTCGCCGGCAGGGTCCCGCGAACCCAGGAGAGTGCGCGCGCGCGCAGTGGGGCGCTGAGGGACGTTTGGAGGTCTCCATGGGGCGTGGAACTCGTATCCAGGGCGTGTTCCCCTCCGGGACCCCAGTCTCGTTTATCTTACACAGACATGCTACAGTTAGTTGCCCGCCCTCCCAGGTTAGGCTGCACCTTCGGTTTCCGGCGCTTTCTGAGAGGCAACACACCTCGATGAAGAACTCGCAACTATGTCTCTCTCGAAAAATTATTAAGCAACCTACACGTCCAGTATGACCCTAACTTTTAAAGGATGTGTATCTGTAATTACCACAGAGTGGAAGGACTGGACGCTAAGAAATGTTAAGAATTCTCTAGCACCTGTGGTCCCAGCTACCCCGGAGATTGAGGCGAGAGGATCCCTTGAACCCAGGAGTTTGAGGCTGCAGTGAACCGTGATTGCGCCACTGCACTCCAGCGTGAGTGACAGAGCGAGACCCCGTATCCAAAAAAGAAAAAAATTATCTTTGTGTGGTGGGAAAACATGTGATTATCCTTTTTATGCCTCAATTTTTCCATAATAGAAGTTATGCTTTGTCAGAAACAAACCCAAATAAGTCTTATTTGAAGTGTGGTGGATATTATAAAGGAGCCCTACTATGTGCTAGGGATTAAGGAGTGGGAACTGTTTCTTGTGCTCCACACCTTACCAGAACTGAAGTGAGAATGGAATTGTAAGAGTCAACATGCCATGTACATTGTGGGGATTATTGTCGTTTCTGGACAGCTCTGAGAAGCTAAGAGCTAATACGAATAATTTTTTAATCCCATGCAATGACCAGTTGTCCTTGCAATGATAGCCTATCTTTTACCCACTTGTAATGCTGTCTCTCACCTATAGCTAGTTTCTATGTACATAATTCTCTTTATGGGAGAAATTTTTTAATCTTGTATCTTTTTATCTGTTAACATCTGCAGTATAAGATGTTCAAAAGCATATGAGTCCACAGATTGAAAAGCCTAACAACCATGAAAAGATGTTTCCATGTCTGTCCATTTGTCATTGATTTCTAGTAGAAAATAACCAGCAGTAGGAGCCAAATAATTAAAGACTGTGGTTTAAAAAATGAAATAAAACTGATCAAATGCATATAGTGTCTTTTGGCAGGTCATTTTTACATGACAACTTGGAAAAGGCTGCCATTTTTTTTTTAGGAGGAACATTTCTGTGCAGCTGGAGAGAAACAAGTGTGAAAACCATTGTGTGTGTATGTGTGTAAAACTGAGCCGGAATTACTGCACTTGCCACTAGATGGTGATGTTGCTGAAAATGATAGTCCCGCTTAATTTGTGGAAAGAGTAGACTTGAAGAGAGATACTTGTCCGCCTGGAGGGCATGGTAGATGTTGATAATCACACAAAAAAATATGTAATTATCAAGTGTGACAAGTACTGAAATGCAAAGCTGATTTGAATATACTAGTGAAATAGATTGATAACTCTTTTAAAGGTAAAATTTCTCTTGACTGAAAACAGGAACTTAAATATGCAGCACATTTATTAGCCTATGATTTGAAGTTCTTATTATCTTGTCTGGAATTGTATGTGATTATTTGCAGTTTATAAGACTTAACCTCTCCTCCAGAGGTAAGACCTAGAAATCTGCCTTAAAGAAATGACCTAAATAATTATGTGGTCTTCAGCTTGTACTACTTTGAGAAATACTTCTCAGTAGAGTGATTCTTAACCTCTCATTTGGGTGAAGGACCCCTTTGAGAATCAATTAAAGCTTTGAACCATCTCACACATCATTTTGGATATACTATCATAGGGTTCATGGATTTCTAAGAACCTGAGAGGAGGGCAGCACAAAGTCAAGCTAGGATTCTTGCAAAACTTTAATTCTATCACCTCAAGGTTCTAAGCCAAGAATGCCAGAAGAATTTTAGATGCACACTGATGTTTGAACAAGAATGGTGAGAAAGCAGAAGTTGTGTGTGAATACAGGAGTGATTTAAGAGGGCAAGCAGAAAGGGTCCTGAGAGGTGGAGAGAGAAATTCTCCTTCCTCTAATATACTGAATTCCTCTTTCCCTCTACTCCCCCATCTCATTTTTGTGCTCCTGTATACTGTACATATGCAAATCTCTTAAGGTCCATCTTAATGCAACACTTTTAGAACTTGAGACTTCAGTTTACTTTTTTTTCCCCTCTAATTTTGGCTCACTCTGGCAAGTGAAACTGAAACAGAAGCACATTCCAAAGAAGAAACAAAAAGCACTGAGGAAGTCAGATGTGACTTTGGGTGAGTACTTTCCTTCTATGAAGTTATTCCCTCATCTTTAAGTGGGGGTGATAATCACCGCCTGGCCTATTTCACATACTTTTGTACAGATCAGGTAAAATAGTTTATGTGAAAGTATAAATCTTGAAGTGTCATTGAGAGGTAAGAAACTATTACATGGTTGTGGCCAGACGCAGTGGCTCATGCCTGTAATCCCAGCACTTTGGGAGGCCGAGGAGGGCAGATCACGAGGTCAGGAGATGGAGACCATACTGGCTAACACGGTGAAACCCCGTCTACTAAAAATACAAAAACAAATTAGCCGAGCGTGGTGGCGGGTGCCTGTCGTCCCAGCTAGTCGGGAGGCTGAGGCAGGAGAATGGCGTGAACCCAGGAGCCAGAGCTTGCAGTGAGCCAAGATGGCACCACTGCACTCCAACCTGGGTGAGAGAGCCGGACTCCATCTCAAAAAAAAAAATCAAAAAACTATTATGTGGTTGTGCTGCCCTCAGTATGTTGTGTAATAAATATAATGGGAGTATGAATCATTGTACAATGAATACATCCTGATGGTAAAAAATTTAATGTACGCACAAAAGGGAGTAGGCAGATAGGAGGGAAACAATATTGTAACATCCCACTGTACCAGTGGTTCTCAACCCTAGCTCCACTTTAGAATTGTTGGGGAGAGCTTTTAAAATAAAAAGCTCTGGATTGGACCCTGAAGCCAACAAATACATTAGTGGAAAAACTCATGAAAACGGAATGTCTGTAGTTAATGGTAGTGTAACTACCCTGATTTCTTAGTTTTGACAAATGGCCCATGGTTATGTAAGACGTTAACATTGGTGTAAACTGGAAAAAAGGTATATACTAGCTTTCGTACTATCATGACAACTTTTCTGTAATTCTAAAATTATTCCTCCAAAAACTATTATTTGAAGCATAAAACAATTAAAAAATAAATATACCTATGCCTGTATGTCACCTAGACGGGGGAATCTAAATCCTTGGGGGAGAAGTCTGGACATATATGTATTTTTGAAACCTTCCCAGGCAAGTCTAATGTACCAGGAGGGTTGAGAGAACCACTGCTCTCTCATGTTCCTTATACCATGAATGCCTGAGGGACTGGGACCCTGTTTGTTCTCTGATATAGCTAGTACCTAGCACAGTGCCTATATGGAAAGCTTGTGCAAGTGTGTTCTTGCTGAATGAACCTTTATTTGCAAAATTTTCCTTAGTCCTCTGTAATAACAGAAGGAAAACTGAAAACAAAAAATACCAGGGTAGATTTTCAGACATCTTCCCATCCAGAAGAGTTTCTATTCCTGCCCCTGTCTCTTGTCGTTTTCAGTTAATCTTTGCCATTATCACCATATTTATCATATTCCTAAAATACTAAAATTGCCATTCTGTTGTTCAAAAAATCTTACTTCATTCCCTATTATTTAACAAGTGATATATTTCTTGGTTAGGTATGCAAAATTCTCTGTGCTCTACTAATACGAGCTTTTTAGCATGCAAAGCCTACTACTATTTCATATGGACTCTATATCAACCATAGTTTGCCTGCAGTTTTCTTGAACATGTTTTGAACTCACCCTTCTCTTTGTCACATACAGTAATGCTGCTATCCTCATCTATGCAAATCGTTTCCATCTTTCAAGGCTTTATGCCTGTGTAATTTTTTCAGGTCACTCCAGCAAAAAGTGAGCATTCTCTGTTTGTATCTACCATTCAAATGGCACCAGCACTTACTATTTTCTTTTGTAATTATTTGGTTTCTGTTTTATTTCCCCATGAAACCAAATTAACCCCACTGTGGGGTGTTAGATATGTCTTCTAACCTCCACAGTTCTTAACATGATGTCATCCACACAGTTAAGCATATAATAATGATTTAATGTACATTTTGCACAAATACAATATTTAAAAAGTAAAAATAGAAAATCAAAATTCAAATACAAAAGTAAACTACATTCATCACTCCAAAATGTCTTTTAAGGAGAATTGTTAAAACTAACCAAAAGAGCCAACTAAAGCCTGAATAAAATTTTGATACTGCTGTTTCATTAGTAATGAACAGCATTTACAAGAAAACTATACACTCCCCAAAATGTAAATGTTCAGTCTTAGTCACTTATCTGCTCTTAAGACTTAAATAAATGTTCTTAGGGGGGAAAACCAATTATCCAGTCCTCCTCGCTTCCTTATTTGTCTCTTCCCACCACTATCCTCCCTCAGACATATACACACATACACACACACATTCACACACACTCTAGCATGATATTGTCTATGTGGCAGAGCCTTAAAAAATGTTATTTCTTTCAGATATGGTCTACAAGTAGAAAAAATAATATTAATGAGCATTGTCAAAAGTTTTACAATATTTTAAGAAAGTCACACATAAACTGTTAAGCTGTATGTTCCATTGGACCCCAACTTTATGGTTGAGCATTGTTAAAACAAAACATAACTATAGACATCATTTTCTGGATGAATCTCGTTCAGAATTGCTGGTATTTCTGGCTCTTCTTTGGGTTTCTCTTCCGTTTCTGTAAAATCAAATAAAATCGAAAAATAGGTTCAAAAAATTGTATAGGGACAATTGACTAACCATTTGGAGGGAGAAAAACTGCTTCACAACATACACAACAACAAACCACAGATGGAGTAAATATTTAAATATTTAAATACCATAAAGTTATAGAAATAATAGTGTTTTTAGTAATCTTAGGATTCTAAGCAGAACACAGAGACCAGAAACTATAAAGGAAAAGACTAGCAGATTTGAATATCTAAAAATTAAAATTATATATGGCAAAAACCACTATAAACAAAGTTAAACCAAATCAAAGACAACTGGAAAAATATTTGCAACATATACATAGTAAAAACTATTATTTAAAGAGATTTTTTAATCAGAAAAAGATAGAAATCAAAGATGTTGAATGGGACAATGATTCAAACAGGCAATTCTTTAAAAATTATATTTATAATAATCCTGAAAAGATGTCTAGTAACATTAGTTATAAAAGGGGGTGATTAAGACCATTAGGTGGGTTTTATTTTTTTAACCTATCACTTCTTGGCCTTTTGGCTAAGATCAAGTGTATTTTTTAACCTAGCAGACAGGCAAGGATTTTTAAAATGTCATAATGTACAGTGCTGACAAGTGTGTGGGGAAAAGGCACCTGTCTTGTGTGAATCACTACCATGTTTCTGGAGGCTAGTCTGACTGACTGTATATTCAAACTTTAAATGTGGGTACCCTTTGGCCCAACAATTCAATTTCTAGGGATTGATTCAAAGGAAATAATCAGACAAACTTAAGCCTCCAGTGCCTCCATTTCCTTATACTTAAAATGGGAGTATTATTTATCCAGTAGAGGTTTTGACATTGAATAAAATAAACCATATAAAATATTTAATATGGTGTCTGGCACATAGAAAAGTACCCGATAAGTGTTAACTAAATAAATGTTATTCCCAATGATGTTCATTGAACATTGTTGTAATAGTAAAACTTGGCAGTAAACTGAGTGTTCATCCTCGTAGAGACTGGTTGAATAAATTATTGCACATACATATAGCATGTATGCAGTTGTTACAAAACAACTTCTATGCAGTTGTTACAAAAGACATCATAAAGATGGCTCCAATACATATTGTAAATGAAACCAAAAACAGGTTACAGAGTAGGATGGGTACTGTCTCATTTGTTGAAACAAAACAACCTTAACATTGGGAACTGGAGATAGAAGATGGTATTAAAGGGGACCTTTACTTGATATTCACTTACATATTGCTTTATTACAATGAACACTTATTACTTTTATAATCAGCAAAAATAGATATTGCCATTTATTTGTTCAAAGCCAAAAATAAAAGGAGCATTAATTAATTGACCATATCGACCTTGCTGGGTTTAGAATGAAGCAGTTAGGAATCAGGACGCTGTGTTGGTTAGAGCCGCTTCTCCAGCAGGGTACTCTGTCAGTGAACGTACTGCTTCACATGCCTGCTTTTTACTGCAATGTATTTCTTTAAAGTAGTTCTTCAAAACTGGTATTACTTGGAAACCAACTAGCCCCATGTTTTTGTTGCACTCATCTTTTAGGATAAAGAGCAAATAAACTACTGAAGAGATTTCTTTAGAAATCAGTTTCCTGGGGATAACTATGGTCTAATAGACTCCAGTCCATTTCTTACACTGTCTACAGTATTGTACGAAGAGAACTGAAGTTCTGAGTTATGTCTCTGAGGCAAGTGAATTAAAGAACGGTTGCATTATTTTCAAATTGCTATACTTAGAAAAAAGTTTTTCAGGAACAAATCTTGAAATAGAAAGGGTTTCTGGTAAGCCTGATAAGTCCTACAGGAATGAGTTCCCTAGTAACAGCTTTGTATTTTACAGCTTTGTAAAATATACAGCTATATATTTTACAGCTTTGTATCTCCCTCAGTACTTTGTACTATGAATTTACCTGCCTTCCATTTATCAGGCAAATTAAATTTCCTAGAAAAAGTTCATTCATCAAGCTTTCTTGTTAATGTAGACTTAATTATTTTTAAAAATATTTTGCAATAATTCACCCTATACTGGGTTCATTTCACTGACTATAGCATCTCATAATGGATGAATAGTATGAATAAGTACTTACTGTACATGCTTACATTTTAATTTTTTAACTCTTTGAAATATGCCAAGACATACATTGGTTGCATGAACATATTGTTTACTTAAAACTAGTCAATGAAATTAATAGTATCCATTGACATAACTGAGAATAACCCAGGATTGTCAGAGAAAGTTGTAAATCACTACTCTGGGGGAGATATACCTACCTTGGTGCTATAAACAGCCCTTACCTTGAGGAAAAGTATAAACATCTTTAGCATCTTCCTGGTGTGCTTTAGGATCCTGGCCTTGGGGCCCACCTGTTTCTTGGTATGGTTCTGGAAAGCATTCTTTAGGCACATCCTTATTTTTATATGTCTTAGTAGAGAGGTCTTCAGGCCCTGGTGTTTCTTGGTATATTTCAGGTGAATATTCTTCAAGCTGGGGTGTTTCTTGGTATATTTCAGGTGAATATTCTTCAAGGCCAGGTGTTTCTTGGTACGTTTCAGGTGAATACTTTTCAGACCCAGGTGTTTCTTGGTTTATTTCAGTTGAATAGTCTTCAGAATGAGGTGTTTCTTGGATTGTTTTATGAGAGGGGGCTTTAGGCACAATAATTTCTTTACGTGTTTTATGAGGAAGGTGTTTAGGTTCAACTGATTCTTGGTGTGTTTTTGTGGAAAGGTCTTTAGGCTCGGCTATTTCTTGTGTTTTAGGAAAAAAGCCTTCTGTCTCAGCTCTTCCTTGATCTGTTTCATTGTATTCATCTGGTTCTGCTGGGTTTTGATCTGTGTCACGAATATAGCCTTTAGGCACATCTGGTTTTGAGTATGCTTGAAGGGAACATCCTGCCAGATCAGCTGTGTCTTCAGATGTTGGACAAGGAAGGACTTTGGGTACAGCAGCTTCTTGGCACACTTTAGGAGACAGATCTTCTCGTTTAGCCATATCTTGGTACATTTTGAAAGGATGGTCTTGAATTACAGCTATTACTTGGCATGCATTAGGAGAGTTGTCTTCAGTTTCCACCATGTCTTGGCATATTTTGGAAGAATTGTCTTGAAGTACAGATATTTCTTGGTACATTTTAGGAGAGAGGTCTTCAGGTTCAGCCACATGTTGGCATGTTTCAGAAGAATGGTTTTGTACTGCTATTTCTTGGTATTTGGAAGAATTCTCCTGATGTATAATACTTTCTTGACATATTTCAGGAAAGTGTTCCTCAGGCACAACTTTTTGGGGGGAGGCTACTGAAGGAAATACTTTGGTTATGCTCCCTGGTGGCTCATTTTTTTTCTCTGTAGGTGCCAGTACTTTCTCCACTATTTCCTTTTCTATTTGTGACTGAGGCTCCACCTTCAATTCTGTATTTTGTTGTCTCTTTCTTCCTCTTTGATTTCCTTTTCCTGTTCTCTGCTGCTTGCGTTTTTTCTGTTCTCTGCAGAAAGAACAGAATTAGTGTCAGCAATGGTGCTACAGAATTCAAATAAATGCTTGTAATAACAGTGCCAGGTCCCCCACTGCCTCTCTGCACAAGGATCATGAACTAGTCACTTAATCTCTCTGGTCCTCAATCTCCTTGTTTGTAAAATGAAGGAGCAGCTGTAGGTGTTCTCAGTTCTTAGGAGAGGGAATGTTTCTCCAGGACATCTTGGCATTGATACCTTGCTTACCAGGAGCCTTCTTGGTGAGGGTAGTGGATGCGCGCATGTGTATGCACGTGCGTTTGTGTGTGTGTGTTATAGCATATTCTTAAAGTTTGGTTATGGAAAATAAATAATTCCCATTGCAAATTAATAGAGTGGCATTCTGGTTTATACACTAGTCTCTTTGCATTTAGTCTATGTGTGTTACTTCCCTACCCCTGAGTAAACTCATACAAACCGAGTTTCTAGACCTGCGATCCAGGCATGGCTCCTCATCTGTGCAGCCTGCAGGTGGAGGCTATATATTGCTTCATTATCAAATACATTGTTTTGTGTAAAGAATTCCAAGTTGCTACAGTATCTCTCAAATGAGATATATTGTAAGTGGGTCAAAGGCTGCAAAAACACTTCTTGAATTTAAGAAGCCTGGTAGATAGGCATAAGTGGCCATATTATACTTAATCTTAATTAACAAATTAAAGATCTAGAAGATGAAAGGATATACATGGAAATTGCAGCCAGTGACAAACTGTTAGGCACTGCAAATATAACCAAATACAGATGGCTAATACAGATGGGCTGGGGGCTGGGGAAAGTACTATAAATAAGCATTTCATCATTTTTCTAAATCTACTGAAATTCTGTTTCATGCTTCCCGCTCTATGGAGCCTTCTCTAACAGACTACAGGACTAAAATGTTCTCCCAGCTTAGCTCTCCTATAGGACTTACTGTGAGTACCATGCTAAAGACTAGGATTGTAGGCTGCCTCATACTGTAGTTATTTCTGAAGAAACTGTATTTCTTTTAGTAAGCATTTTAGACATTCTTTGGAGATAAAAACCAGTGTTTTTTTATATTTTTATAATGTCCATCGTTCCTTGCATATTTTTAAAAAAGTATATACCCTGTTCCATTTTTTTGTATATATTTGAAATTTCCATTGTAAATAAGTGTTTTTAAAAGATTACCTCACCAAACAGTTTGAAGTAAATATCAAAAAAGTATATATGTTCACTTCTAATATGAGGGTATAGAAAAAAGAAAAAAAAGGTATAGATGTAACAGAACAGTCTAAAATAATATTGAAAATTACATTTAAAAAAGGAAATCTAGGTCAGGCGTGGTGGCTCACGCCTGTAATCCCAGCACTTTGGGAGGCCGAGGCAGGTGGATCATGAGGTCAGGAGTTCAAGACCAGCCTGGCCAACATAGTGAAACCCCGTCTCTACTAAAAATACAAAAATTAGCCAGGTGTGGTGATGCGCATCTGTAATCCCAGCTACTTGGGAGGCTGAGGAAAGAGAATCACTTGAAACCAGGAGGTGGAGGTTGTAGTGAGCTGAGACTATGCCACTGTGCTCCAGCCTGGGTGACAGAGTGAGACTCCATCTCAAAAACAAAAACAAAAAAGGCCAGGCACGGTGGCTCACGCCTGTAATCCCAGCACTTTGGGAGGCCAAGGTAGGCAGATCACGAGGTCAGGAGATCGAGATCATCCTGGCTAACATGGTGAAACCCCATCTCTACTAAAAATACAAAAAATTAGCCGGGCGTGGTGGCGGGCGCCTGTAGTCCCAGCTACTCTGGAGGCTG
>NW_012114944.1:3494777-3496426 GCF_000951035.1 Colobus angolensis palliatus
TGGTGGCGGGCGCCTGTAGTCCCAGCTACTCTGGAGGCTGAGGCAGGAGAATGGCGTGAACCTGGGAGGTGGAGCTTGCAGTGAGTCAAAATCGTACCATTGCCCTCCAGCCTGGGCGACAGAACGAGACTCCATCTCAGAAAAAAAAAAAAAATTAAAAAAACAAAAAAGAAATCTAAAGATGACGGTTATGGCACCTCAGCATTTTGAACTATTACTACAAGTAACCAAGGTGACAAGATAAATTATAAAATTCTTATAACTGTTTTGAAAAAGATATTAATAGTATACCCAAATTCTTTAGGAAGCACATATTTTTTCCTAGATATTAAATGTGAAATAATTCATTATTTAGATATCTATGTGAGGAGATCTGAGTAATATAATAGTCCATGTCTTCCCTGGTAGTTTTTCAAAAAATACAAAAAATACCTATGTGGCCTAAACTTTAGTCTGTAGTCTCTCATGATTGTAGGCAAGTCACTTAACCTCTACATGCCTTGGTTTCCTTGTAGGTGAAATAAGGTAAATAATATCTGCCCAATTTCATGTGGTGGTTATAAGAATTACATATAATGACTTACATGAATTAACTATTCAAATATAAATTAGGACTCTAATATGAATATAGGAAACCCTTATAGTGCTTGTGTATGTCAGGTACTGTTTAAATAATTTAGTTATTTTGTTATCTCATATAATCTTCACATCAGTCTATGAAGTAGATAGTATTATTTTCACTTTGCAAATGACAAAACTGAAACACAGAGATGTTGAGTAACTTGCCCAACACTTGTATTTGATGATCAAGCCATATACATTATCCACCTGTAGGCTGCACAGACGAGCCGTGCCTGGATCGCAGGTCTAGAAACCCTGAGTATGAGTTTACTCAGGGGTAGTGAAGTAACACACACAGACTAAATGCAAAGAGACTAGTGTATAAACCAGAGTGCCAATGTATTAATTTATAATGAGAATTATTTCTTTTCCATAATATTTCCAAGGGTTCTGGCTACAAAGTAGGGGAACCAGGCTACAAATCTAGTCATTGTGGCTTTAACAGCCCGGCTCATAACCATGTGCTCTGCTGCCTCTCTCTGAAACTAATAAAGTTTCACTGTATGGTATGTTGTAGTGAGAAAAGAGGACGCAGGCCGCAGCATTATAGAGATGTATCACCAGAACAAGTCCAGCCAGCTGCCAAGAGGCTCAGCAAGGTGTTATCCATTTGAGTGAATACCCTCAGCCCAGCAAGCCCAGAAACCTGACTCTGTTAGCACACTGAGACTACTTCCATTTATCAGGGGCAGAGCTCATCAAGCAGATTTAAGGAGACTTACATATAAACCTAAAGACCAAGTTTTAAATGAACAGAAATACAAAGTCACATAGTAGAAAATACCTGGGCTGGCCAGGCACAGTGACTCACACCTGTAATCCCAGCACTTTGGGAGGCCAAGGTGGGTGAATCACTTGAGGCCAGGAGTTCCAGACCAGCCTGGCCATCATGGTGAAACCCCAGCTCTACTAAAAATACAAAAACTAGCTGGGCATGGTGGCCGGTGCCTGTATTCCCAGCTACTTGGGAGGCTGAGGCACGCGAATCACTTGAACCTGGGAGGCAGAGGTTGTGGTGAGCCGAGATC
>NW_012114944.1:3497481-3508708 GCF_000951035.1 Colobus angolensis palliatus
TACTCAGGAGGCTGAGGCAGGAGAATGGCGTGAACCCGGGAGGCGGAGCTTGCAGTGAGCTGAGATCCAGCCACTGCACTCCAGCCTGGGCGACACAGCGAGACTCTGAATCAAAAAAAAAAAAAAATCATGAACCGACACAACTCCCACATTATACTAACATCATTCTCCTATTTATCAATCATATGTGAACTTGGTGTTATAGAAACATCTGTTGTAGCAGAACAGACAGTGCTCCATAGTGGGGTTTGGGGGTTTAGAAAATGCCCTTCCTCAGGGAAAGTGCTTTGCTTAAATTAGTGGTTCTCAGCTGGGGGTGATTTTGCCTGTCTCCCCCCAACCCCACCGCAGAAGACATTTGACAACGTTTGGAGACATTTTGTTGTCACAGCTGGGGTGGAAGGTGCTATTGGCATCTAGAGGCCAGAAAATGCTACAAAACATCTACAGTGCACAGGACAGCCCCCAGCACAACAAGAAGTTCTCCTGCCCCCAGTGTCAGCAATGCCAAGGTGGAGACACTTTGGCTTAGATGGATGTTGCACTTTTGGCTCTTTGGGCTCCCCTTCCAAGCAAGCAAGTCCCCAGTTGTCACAATCATATTTGAAATGGATGCAATTAGATGCCGCCTAATTTACAATCATGTTCTTGTACCCCCTTCCTCCATTTACATACAGGTGAACATACAGGTTATCTAAACTCTTTGTCGCTCATTTACAGGGAATGTTTTGGCTCACTTCATGGAGAGTTAATCACACTCATTCAGTAAATATTTAGCTAACAGAAAGCTTGGAGAACAATCTTGGAGGCTTCTTCAATGATGCTTCCCACTCCCAACAGGGTGCTTCTATGTTTATATTACCATAGGAGCTAAACGCCAGGCTTCTCTACAATATAATTTGGTTGCTCAGTGCTTTAATTAAAAGAGACCAGGGAAAAAATTCTGTTCCCACCATGTTACCAGCTGTGTGTGTGACTTTTGGCAAGAGATTTAACTCACTGGAGGCTTAGTCTCTGTTTTTCTGTAAAACAGGGACAACCATGCCTGATTTACAGGATTGTTGGAAAGATAAAATACAGTGTGTAAAGTGCACAGCACTACTTGATTCATAACATCCTCAATAAATATATTAGTTCCCTTTCTCTTGTGGTGCTATCATACCCAAATAGCCATTGTGACGTTTCCTTTTCTTGCACTTCAGCTTTTCTTTTTCTAAGTCGTTCTCTGTTTCTCAAACTCCAGGTTCCAATGACTTCTGTAATAAAATGAAAGTTATTAGAGAAAGTGATGAACCATGGTGTTTATCAGCAAAAGTCCTGTAGCCAAGTGGCAGAATCTTTATGCTAGGTTTTCCTCCTAGCTTTTTGAGGACAAGGACTGCGTCTCATTTATCCTTGTATCTCCAGAAAAAGCCTGGAAGCAGACATTCAGCAAATGTTTATGAATGAAAAGGTCAGAGACCTACCCATACATAGTATTTGTACATCAGTGTGCTACCAACCTATTAATTTCTTCAAAATAATTTTATATATTGTACAAATAATGAAAAAAGCAGCCATATTTTGCTGTCTTTAACATGATAACATGTTTTCCTTTTATTCCTCACTTCTATCCAGTGCTTATATTACACAAAGTTATAAGAATAGCGTAGCACAATTTTATCCTTTTATTAACGTAGCATTATATTAGAACTATTTTCCATGATGTAGTCTTCATAATATAATTTTAATGACAATATGATACATAGTCTGGTTGATGTACTCTCATTTACCCAATCATTCCTCTTGGATTGAGCATTTAGGTTGTTGCTAGTTATCTTTGCCTTGTATATCAAATTATAATAAGCATATTCATTGCATATAGCTTTTCTTTTGGATTTTTTCCTCAGAATGGTGTTTCTTCAAGTTCTTTGGAAAATTAGGAGTTTGATCAAAACAGTTTCTGCTGCCATCTAAGGTTGAGAAAAATTAATGAGTCTTTGATGTAGAGCTTCCTAGAGCCTGTGAAGTGATACGAATCCACAGCGGGACCTCTAAAGAACAGAGCATGCCCCTTGAACCATGGTTCCTCTTGTTCTTGGGATAAGGGTTATTTATAGTGAAAAATTCTATCTTTATTTTTACTAACCTCTAATTAAAATTGACAGTTCCTTCAATTATGAATGTAGGTAACAAACCACAGTAGTTTTGGCAGTATATGACTTTTTTTCAACTCTTATTTTAAGTTTAGGGGTACATGTGCAGGATATGCAGGTTTGCTACATAGGTATACACGTGCCATGGTGGTTTGCTGCACAGATCATCCCATCACCTAGGTATTAGGCCCAGCATCCATTATCTATTCTTCCTGATGCTCTCCCTCCCCTCAGTATATGACTTTGTCCCTATAAAGAAATCACACATTTTTATATCACATTATACTTGTTGCAGATACCTTAAAATATTACCTACAGGCTATGATTTGACTTGGTACTATTATTAGACCCACCACTGGATATTGTAATCTATAAATAATCATATATATTACTATATCACAATTTTTTATTTTGATATTTGTATCTTAATGTAATTATTTCCTTTGTAATCTTATATAATTAATTTTATGCCTTTAAAACTTTTCTTCAAAGAAGGAGTCTCTGGGTTCATCAGAATGCCAAAGAGATCCATGTAGCCAAAAAAAAATTTTAAACAATGTTTTAGGGTATCTCAAGGACTAAGGTTCCACAAAACATTTTGAGAAATGCTGCTTTAGGATCGATCCAAGGACTGAGATTAGTGAGTCAAAAGAATAAGCAGTATTATAGCTCTCACCGCTTATTGCCAGATCTCTTTCCAAAAGTTAGATGAAATTTGTGCTACCATAGTTTTACCACAGCCATCTAATGAAATTATTGGATGAACTACCCGATGAAACTATTGGGTAGTTTCATTAGCTTTCATTTAAGTATATTTCCTTTTTTTTTTTTTTTTTTGGCCAGATCCATTGAAAAGAGAAAATTATCATACCCTGAATTCTTCTCAACAGCCACCAACTCTTAAGGTATTTTTCATTACCTGGAGAATGGTTCTCTTCTTGACGAGTATCAAGTGTCCGATGGTGCTTCAAATGAGATTGGTCCTTTCCCAAATCCATCTTGCTGCAATACCTTCCTGCTATTTTGGTCTGACTTCCACAAGCAGCCTAGATGCTTTTTTAAAATATCAAAAACAAGTAACACTTAAAAAAAAAAAAAACCCACACACACAAGTTTGCCTGTCACTTGACTTCCCGCCTAAAAGTTTTATCTGGTTGGACCACAACTGCATGCTAATTCTACTTTCTTTATCACACTGCACAGGTGTGAGGAGGGGAAATGGTTGGTGCTAGCAACCTCTAGCATAGCTTGCTATTTATACAGGGAAACTCTCTGGCCACAGTCTGGCATGGCACAGCCTCCAGTCAGCACTCTTTTGGTTCTATCTGCCAGGAAGTGTCTGGATCCGATGTTCCTTTTTACAGATGGAAGTGGCCTAGTGTAGAAAGAACACAATCTAGGCTCCAACCAGCTCAGTGGCCCAGGGCAAGTCACTTCCCTTTTCTATGACTCTCTTTCTGCATTTGCAAAATGGGTAAATAATTCTTGCCTGCTTCGTATGGTTCTTGTGAAAGTGAAAATAATGGATGTGAAAATTTTTAGAAAGTGTGATATATATTAATCTTACATGGTTTTCTGTATGTGGCTTTTTTCACCTTAATCTGTTGCAAAATAATGTACAGTTTTGCTGTGTATGCTGTTAGACAAGAAATAGACATAAATAACCAAATTAGAAATTCACAGCAATTTTGTACGCCTTTTTGCTCACCGAATCATTCACAAGTGACTCAAGATAACTAGTGAAATCCATTTTTACTCATGTAGGGGAAAGTGAAAGATTATTTCTTAATGAAAATATCACCACATTATATCCCAGAAATTAAGTTGAAATCATCAAAAGAACCATCCTGCCTCCAAGCAGTCACCCCATTTGTGAAGACAAGGAGCCACAGACTACTATGGTTCAACTAAGGAAGAAACCCTGAGCACCTCCTGATAAAGGAAGCCAATCTGGGAGATGCAGGGTTAATATATGTGTTCTGGATTCAGATTGAATTGAAGTGAGTTTGAATTCCAGTATTGGCATTCCCTAATTCAGTGACCTGAGGCAAGTTAGATAGCTTTGGATTTAATTTATCTATCTATAACATGGGGACAATATTGGTATCTACCTCATAAAGGTAGGATGATTTTAGACCAGTAATCCATATGAGGCATTTTATGTGTGCCTAGCATATCGAACTTGGTCAATAAATGTTAGCTACCAATAAAAATACAATAACCAGATTTTGGTAAAGCAAGTCATAGTTTAAATGCAGTAAAGAAAGAGAAAGTCTGAAGAGGATTCTTTATAAAGAAAGACCTTTGTAAAGTGAATAGATGCCCACTACTTTCACGGAGTCTTAAGGCATTAGAACTGGAAGAGCCCAAAATCGTCTAGTCCCTGCCTATTTCATATACAAAGAAACTGAGAACCAAGGAGGAGAGTTGCCTATACTCAGTATTTTATTACTTATTGCCAGCAGCATCTCTTACAGGTTAGGAGATGGGTCATCATTTTGTGTGCTTGATCTTTCCTTGGTATAAAAATGTGTGTATCATGTAAACATATTAGAGAAACAAGCTGTCAAACACACTAAAGGGTATCGAGAACGATATAACAAACACCCAAGTATTTGCCACTAAAACTTAACTTGGTTTTTAATTACTAAATTCTAATATTTAGCTTTACCTCTCTCAGTTCCCCAGTCTCTCTCTTAAGTAAATCTCTGTACCTAAAAATTCAGGTAACTTCAGGGAGCCCCTACTCAAAGTAATCCTGCATGGAACAGCAGACATTCTTTGTAATTTATCTCTTGAAAATTTGGATTTTCAGATATGGGGTTTAAAGAACTCAAACTAATTTTAAAAATTACAAAATGGTGTTTTTTAAAATATTGATTCCTTTATTTGATATGTTTTAATTCTTATTAGTTAGGTTGTTTCTTACATTAGGTTAGTTTAATAAAATAACATTGTAGAATCCCTCTGGGACACCTCCAGTGGATGCAGAGGTACTTCTTGAATAAAATTATCCTTACTAAGAGCTTGTAACACTCAGTTCAACAATTCAGCAAATTTTACTTAATGCCCCCTCTTGTGCTACATACTGAGTAAGGCTGTGAGGCTATAGAGATGGATGGTGCAGTCCCTGAGCCCTGTGCCCTGTAGGCTCATAGAGGAGAAAGTGTGTACATCTGTATTGCAAGGAAATAATACTCTTTATGTCCTGTTACAACCTACCTAAGTCAATTCCACCCCTGCCCTGTGTTCGCTGTATCTAGAAGCAGAGTGTGGAGGGTCTGTAAGAGGGTGGGGTTTCAAGTTAACAGTAAATTGAAGGTAATATTGGGTGGAGGGGGCCAGTAGAGAGATACTTTGGAGCAAACTAGATTGGAAGTCAGGCAAGGTGTCTCTGGCATGATAAACAGGCCAGAGCGGGAATTTGAGACAGAAATAGCCTACAGTAAATTTACAAGTCATAGTTCATGGACCCTTCTCTCTGTAGAAAATTCTAGTTAGAAATTTAGTTAGAATTCTCTAACTGGAATTTCCAGAATGTGTGTTGGGCATTGAAGTCCACATATTTTTTGACAAATGCTGACTTGTTCTAGAGTTATTTGCATATATACATGAACCTCTCTCTAGGCCACAAACCCTTAGAGAGCAGATACAGCTTCTGATTCACTTTTCTGTCTCCACAGTATGATCTGGTGGGAAGCTTGGCTCACTGTAGTCCCCATAATCGCCCTCACTCTCTGCTTCATGAACATGCAGCCTGGGACAGTACTTTATACACTCAGGGCTTGAGGCTGCTGTGACTTAATAATAGCAATATCATCATCTGTGCCAGAGCTCTTTCTCCGGTCATTCATTCTGTGACCAGCACTGTCCTATGTGTAATTGAACAACAAAGTCCCTGCCTTTATGAAGCCTACATTTTAATGGGGAGAGATAAACAATAAGGAAATAAATAAAATATATAATGTATCAGATGGTGATAATCGCTTTGGAGAAAACTGAGCTGGGCATAATAGGATAAGGAAAAGGAGGTTGATGGTGGCTGCTATTTTAAATAGTGTGGTCAGAGAAGGCCCGACTGATAGGGTGACAGGTGAACACAACTGAAGGAGGTGAGGGGCCAGACATGGCATGCTGGTATCTGTGAGGGCACTCCAGGTATAGGGGCACCAGCAAATGGCCCAAGGAGGGGAGCGTTAAGGAGGCGGGATCAGAGAGAGAGCCTATTATTCCCCCTTGTAGGATTTCTACTCTGAGTGAGATGGATAGTCATGGCATGGTTTTGGACAGAGAAATGATACAATCTGACTTATATGTTTAAAGAATTATTCTGGCTACTGTGTGGGACAGGGGCAGAGGAAACAAGAACAATCAGAATGGTATTGCAATGATCCAGATGCGAGATGATTAAGGTTTGGATGATGGCAGTGGTGAAGCCATGGTCAGATTCTGGATTAACTTAAAACTTGTGCATGGGGTGAGACATAAAGAATCAAGATAAAGATTTGTTGTGAACAACTGGAAGAATGGAGTTAGCGTTCACAGGTGAGGAAGATTGGGAGAAGCAGGCTTGGAGGAGATGATCAAGAGTTTCATTTTGGATGTGCTAACAGGTTAGGGAGAAAACAGCAAAGGAGCAGCCAGTGAGACAGAGAAAAACTGGAAAAATATAGTGTCTTGGAAGCCAAGAGGAAAGACTGTTTCAAGGAGGAGGGACTAATCCACTGTCAAACTTTGCTAAAGTAGAGGAAGGATTTAGAATTGTCCTAACAATTGATTTCCTAACAATTCAATTCGTTTCAATTAATTATAGATTATGGAGGTGATGTAACTTGGCCAAGGGCATGCAGGTAAAACCAGCTATATAATTTTTGGGGGGCCCAGTGCAAAATGAAAACACAGGGCTTCTCCTTCAAAAATTGTTAAGAATTTCAAGATGGCTATAGCAGAAAATTAAACCCAGCAAGTGTTTCTCTGGATCCTTGAAGCAGACTTATAACATAGCTATTGTCCTCATATTTTCTGATCAAGAAAGTGATGCTCAGTGCATTGAGTGATATAACTAAGATCACAGAGGGAGACTGGTAGTTTGCACCAGAAACTGGGCCTTCAGCCTCCAATTCCCTCTAATTCCTTCTTTTTTCTTTTTCTTTTTCTTTTTGTTTTGAAATGGGTCTCACTGTGTTGCCCAGGCTGGAGTACAGTGGCAAAATCACAGTTCACTGCAGGTTCTACCTCCCTGGGCTCAGGTGATCCTCCCACCTCAGTCTCCCGAGTAGCTGGGACTACAGGCATACACCACCATGCCTGGCTAATTTTTTGTATTTTTTTGTAGAGATAGGGTTTTGACACATTGCCCAGGCTGGTCTCGAACTCCTGGGCTCAAGCAATACCCCTGCCTTTGCCTGCCAAAGTGCTAGGATTACAGGTGTGAAGCTACCAAGCCCGGCCTGGCCCTCTTCCTACTAGAACAAACTAGGTATTGAGGGAGAGAGTTGCTTTCCTGCCTCCTGACCATCTGGAGCAGGTGTAAGTATGGAGAACTTGGTCATGCATTTCGGAGGCTTGACTGAACAGGGCAAATGTGGGAGGGAAGGAAACACATTGCTGAAACTTCTGCCCTAGGGCCCTTTAAGATGGGCGTGAAAAGGGAGCACAGGAAAAACTAGCTCAGGCCATGTACTGGATGCTGTTTAGTCAAAAACAAGACTGGGTAAAAGTGCCCCAAAGTTAACGCCATTTTAGGCTATACTGATAAAAATTATAGAGCCTCCAAAACCAGAGAGATGAGAGTCCTGGTACACCTTGGTTTGTCATGCCATAGCCAGAGAGCCATACTGTGAAGACCATATTATTTGAAAGCATACACTGAAAAGAACGAGGGGTACAAGGCTCTATCATTTTCCTGGCTGGGTAATTTGGGGAAAATCACTTAATTCTTTCTGATCCTCAGTTTCTTCCCTTGTAAAATAGAGAAAGGTAATACCTCATGGGGATTCTGCGAGGATAAAAGAGATCATGAGAGCTTTTTATGAAATGAAAAACACTGCAGATATAAGTCCCATTAACCTAGACGGTGTTAATAGTGATATTAGAGTGTTCTAATCATGCACCTGGGCAATTTTCTAAAATACATTTAGGTGGAAAAGTCGTGGAAGGGAAGACAATGGACATTTGTTTTTCTTAGCATTCCTTCCCTGCTGACATACTTTTTCAAAGCTTTTAAATACTTTTCAAAGACTGGATCAAGCTTTGTTTTCCTAAGTGGAGAAGGAGAGTTTCTTGTTCCCCTCTCTCTAAGTCTGTTGATGCATGATAAATGACTTCTGTCTGCTAAAACAGATGCTGCTGTACATATACAGATAACATGTTCTATAACCTAGAAAGGCTGTAGCCTGCCTTTCAATCTAGTTTGTCCCAAAGTCCCTCCTCTGGAATCCTCCCACAAATACTGCCTTCTATTAGAGTATAGACAAATAAATATCTCTGAATAAACACTTGTGAGCGGTCATTTATCTGGGCAAGAGCAATTCTGGTCTCACCTTGAGCCTCCCCCTTATCTCTGTCCTTTCATTTCTGAACTTCTGGACCTAATAATGTATTCTCAGTGCCTCCTTTCCCCCCCACACCATTTCATTGCTTTACATCTGGAATCTAGCTTTTTCTTTCACACATTCTCTCATAAATCATCAATGATTTCCTAATGGCCAAATCCAGTGGTCCATTCTCGGTTCTTTCTTTTTGACCTCTCTGCAGCTCATAATTCCTCTGAGTACTCCTATCCTCCATAAAACTTGCTCCACTTTTGGCCTCTCTGATGGTGTGATGTCCTCACCTCTCTCTCCCTTCTCCTGCTCCTTGCTCACAGGCTTCTCTTTCACTCCCCGTAGGTATGGGAGGTGTTTTCTAAGGGTCCCTGATACTTTTGAGTTAATACTCTTACCCAAAGACAGTTGATCCAACTATATACTTTTAGCTACTACCTCTTTGCAGATGTCTTCTAAGTAAGTATGTCTGAGTTCTAAGATCACATTTCCTAGTGTTTATTGGTTATCACTTATTACCTGGATGTCTCACTGCACCTCAAGCTTAGCATAACTAAAAGCAAATTTATCTTCCCCACTAAAACTAGGCTCCCTGTGCTTCATTTCTGTTAGAATAGTAGTACCATGCCTGGCCATCTAGTTCTAAGCCTTCAGAACTCTCTTTGACTCTGCCTCTTCACTTTGTCTCTCACATTCAGCTAGATACAGTTCTGCCAGTTCTTTCTTCCCAGTGTCCCACCTGCTCATTCCCTCTTTTCCTGTCCTATACCACCATCCCAGAGAGGGGCCTCAACTTCTCACTGGAAGCATTGGAAAAGCTCCGTAAGTGGCTATCTGCTTTCATTTGTGCTCACCCTCCCGAGTCCATCCTGCACAAACTTCCAGAATATTCCTGCTACAGCTGGCTGTGAACCAGTCACTTCCATGTTTAGAATCCTGTAAAGCATCAGTATTGCCTGCAGAATAAAGACTAAATTTCCCAGTCTGGCATTTAAGTCTAATTTCCCAATGTTCTTTCCCATTACTTTCCTGGAACTACCCAATGTTTCCATTAACTAGTGCCACTTGCCTTGCCTGTTTTGCCGTGAATCTTTCTAACACCCACAGTACCTATCTTCATAACTTTCGGTTGTTCAGTCTTCTTTCATATGTCTGCCCATCCAGATAGTGAGTGCCTTCATCACAAAGCCTTTGATGATGATGATGACGATGATGACAATGATATGATGAGACTTTAGTCACTCTACAAACTCATAATGGGTAGCTGACACTTTATATGCAATATCTCATTTCATTTTTCCAACTAATATTATCCCCATTTCACTGATAACAAAACCATGGTTTAAAGAGGTTATATCCCAAGATCACATAAGCTCATGAGTGGCAGAATTAGGGCTCAAAACTAAGGCTGTCCAACTGTAAAGTTTAGGGATTTAACCATTCTGTTCTATTGCCTTTAACTGCCTAGATGTGGTCTCTCCTTTCTGAGCTATAACCATGCTCGATTTTAGCCATTTTGTGGTGAATATTACATCAATTTTTTGCACATTTTACAATATATATATAAAATACTAAGTTCTAGGGTACATGTGCACAACGTGTAGGTTTGTTACATAGGTATACATGTGCCATGTTGGTTTGCTGCACCCATTAACTCGTCATTTACATTGGGTTATTTCTCCTAATGCTATCCCTCCCCCAACCCCCCACCTCCCTACAGGCCCCAGTGTGTGATGTTCCCCTCCCTGTGTCCAAGTGTTCTCATTGTTCAATTCCCACCCATGAGTGAGAACATGCAGTGTTTGGTTTTCTGTCCTTGTGATAGTTTGCACAGAATGATGGTTTCCAGCTTCATCCATGTCCCTGCAAAGGACGTGAACTCATCATTTTTTATGACTGCATAGTATTACATGGTGTGTATGTGCCACATTTTCTTAATCCAGTCTATCATTGATGGACATTTCAGTTGGTTCCAAGTTTTTGCTATTGTGAATAGTGCCGCAATAAACATATGTGTGCATGTTTCTTTATAGTTGCATGATTTATAATTCTTTGGGTATATACCCAGTAATGGGATCGCTAGGTCAAATGGTGTTTCTAGTTCTAGATCCTTGAGGAATTGCCACACTGTCTTTCACAATGGTTGAACTAATTTACACTCCCACCAACAGTGTAAAAGCATTCCTATTTCTCCACATCCTCTCTAGCATCTGTTGTTTCCCGACTTTTTAATGATCGCCATTCTAACTGGTATCTCATTGTGGTTTTGATTTACATTTCTCTGATGACCAGTGATGATGAGCATTTTTTCATGTGTCTGTTGGCTGCATAAATATCTTCTTTTGAGAAGTGTCTGTTAATATCCTTTGCCCACTTTTTGATGGGGTTGTTGTTTTCTTCTTGAAAATTTGTTTAAGTTATTTGTAGATTCTGGATATTAGCCCTTTGTCAGATGGGTAGATTGCGAAAATTTTCTCCCATTCTGTGGGTTGCCTGTTCACTCTGATGGTAGTTTCTTTTGCTGTGCAGAAGCTTTTTAGTTTGATT
>NW_012114944.1:3509378-3510509 GCF_000951035.1 Colobus angolensis palliatus
TTGAAGAGGTCCTTCACATCCCTTGTAAGTTGGATTCCTAGGTATTTTATTATCTTTGTAGCAATTGTGAATGGGAGTTCACTCATGATTTGGCTCTCTCTCTGTTATTGGTGTATAGGAATGGTTGTGATTTTTGCACATTAATTTTGTATCCTGAGTCTTTGCTGAAGTTGCTTATCAGCTTAAGGAGATTTGGGGCTGAGACAATGGGGTTTTCTAAATATACAATTATGTCATCTGCAAACAGGAACAATTTGACTTCCTCTTTTCCTAATTGAATACTGTTTATTTCTTTCTCTTGCCTGATTGCACTGGCCAGAACTCCTGACACTATGTTGAATAGGAGTGGTGAGAGAGGGCATCCCTGTCTTGTGCCGGTTTTCAAAGGGAATGCTTCTAGTTTTTGTCCATTCAGTATGATATTGGCTGTGGGTTTGTCATAAATAGCTCTTATTATTTTGAGATACGTTCCATCAATACCTATTTTATTGAGCGTTTTTAGCATGAAGCGCTGTTGAGTTTTGTCAAAGGCCTTTTCTGCATCTTTTGAGATAGTCATGTGGTTTTTGTCGTTGGTTCTGCTTATGTGATGGATTACGTTTATTGATTTGTGTATGTTGAACCAGCCTTGCATTCCAGGGATGAAACCAATTTGATTGTGGCGGATAAGCTTTTTGATGTGCTGCTGGATTCCGTTTGCCAGTATTTTATTGAGGATTTTCGCATCAATATTCGTCAGGGATATTGGCCTAAAATTCTCTTTTTTTGTTGTGTCTCTGCCAGGCTTTGGTATCAGGATGATGCTGGCCTCATAAAATGAGTTAGGGAGGATTCCCTCCTTTTTCTATTGATTGGAATAGTTTCAGAAGGAATGGTGCCAGCTCCTCTTTGTATCTCTGGTAGAACTCGACTATGAATCCATCAGGTCCTGGACTTTTTTTGGTTGGTAGGCAATTTTAGAGGCTATTATGTCTATTCAGAGATTCCACTTCTTTCTGGTTTAGTCTTGGGAGGGTGTATGTGTCCAGGAATTCATCCATTTCATCTAGATTTTCTAGTTTATTTGTGTAAAGGTGTTTATAGTATTCTCTGATGGTAGTTTGTATTTCTGTGGGATCAGTGGTGATATCC
>NW_012114944.1:3515524-3534866 GCF_000951035.1 Colobus angolensis palliatus
CAGTTCCATCAGGTCATTTAAGGTCTTCTCTACACTGTTTATTCTAGTTAGCCATTCGTCTAATCTTTTTTCAAGGTTTTTAGCTTCCTTGCAATGGGTTCAAACATCCTCCTTTAGCTCGGAGAAGTTTGTTATTACTGACCTTCTGAAGCCTACTTCTGTCAACTCATCAAAGTCAGTCTCCATCCAGCTTTGTTCTGTTGCTGACAAGGAGCTGTGATCCTTTGGAGGAGAAGAGATGCTCTGGTTTTTAGAATTTGCAGCTTTTCTGCTCTAGTTTCTTCCCATCTTTGTGGTTTTATCTACCTTTGGTCTTTGATGTTGGTAACCTATGGATGGGGTTTTGGTGTGGATGTCCTTTTTGTTGATGTTGATGCTATTCCTTTCTGTTTGTTAGTTTTCCTTTTAACAGTCAGGTCCCTCAGCTGCAGGTCTGTTGGAGTTTGCTGGAGGTCCACTCCAGACCCTGTTTGCCTGGGTATCACCAGCAAGGAGACTGCAGAACAGCAAATACTGCAGAACAGAAAATATTGCTGCCTGATCCTTCCTCTGGAAGCTTTGTCCCAGAGGGTCACCTGCCTGTATGAGGTGTCAATCAGCCCCTACTGGGAGATATTTCCCAGTTAGGCTACATGGGGGTCAGGGACCCACTTGAGGAGGCAGTCTGTCCGTTCTCAGAGCTCAAACGCCGTGCTGGGAGAACCACTGCTCTCTTCAGAGCTGTCAGACAGGGACGTTTAAGTCTACAGTAGTTTCTGCTGCTGTTTGTTCAGCTATGCCCTGCCACCAGAGGTGGAGTCTATAGAGGCAGCAAGCCTTGCAGCAGCACTGCAGTGGGCTCCACCTAATTCGAGCTTCCCAGTTGCTTTATTTACCTACTCAAGCCTCAGCAATGGCGGACGCCCCTCCCCCTGTTGGGCTTGCCTTGCATGTCGATCTCAGACTGCTGCACTAGCAGTGAGCAAGGCCCCTCAGTCTGACCCACTGAGTCAGGCACAGGATATAATCTCCCGGTGTGCCATTTGCCGAGAGGGTTGGAAAAGCGCAGTATTTGAGCGGGAGTGTACCACTTTTCAGGTACAGTCTGTCACGGCTTCTCTTGGCTAGGAAAGGGAAATCCCCCAACCCCTCATGCTTCTGGGGTGAGGTGATGCCCTGCCCTGCTTTGGCTCGCCCTCCGTGGGCTGGACCCACTGTCCAACCAGTTCCATTGAAATGAACCAGGTACCTCAGTTGGAAATGCAGAAATCACCCATCTTCTGCATTGATCATGCTGGGAGCTGCAGACCAGAGCTGTTCTTAATCGTCCATCTTGGAATGGACCTCTAATATTTTTTATTTCATTGTTCATGTGTACACATCTTTTCTATTATATTCACTCAGCAAACATTTATTAAGCATTTATTTCTTACTAACCCCTTTTCTAAGAATTGGAGACAGAGAGAAATCAAATGAGAGTCTTTTCCTTCAAGGAACTCACAGCCTAATTGAGGGTCATAGACAACAAGTGAACCTGGATCTAGAATATAATACAGTGTGATAATTGTATTTATTTATTTACTTATTTAAGAGACAAGGTCTTGCTCTGTCACACAGGCTGAAGTGCAGTAGTGCAATCATAGCTCACTGCAGCCTCTAACTTCTGGGCTCAAACGATTCTCTTGCCCCAGCATCCTGAATAGTTAGGACTACAGGCACGTGCCACCATGCCCAGCTAATTTTTTAAAACTTTTTTTGTAGAGATGGCATCTCACTATGTTGCCCAGGCTGGTCTCAAACTCCTGGCCTCAAGCCATCCTCTTGCCTCAGTTTTCCAAAATGTTGGGATTACAGGCATGAGCCACTGCACTCAGCCCAGTGTGATAATTTTAATATCAGTATTTCTAAATGTTCTGAGCAGAGAGATGGGGTGCTTAATGCCGCTACCATGGGATTGGAAAGACAAGGCTATTACATTGCTCATCCTATGGGTATAATTGTCTGTATTCATACTGCCTTGGAAAGACCCTGCCATCAGTCAATCAGTTGGGAAATGAAGAGACATTATATGTATTTAATAGTGTTACATTCACTTTTATTTGTTTCACAGAAATAATAATAGCCAATGTTTAAAGTACTTGCTTACCACATCTCAAGCACTGCTCTAAGCACTTTACGTATAGTAACTCATTAGCCTTTACAACAGTCGTTAAGGTAGGTGCTATTGATACCCCTATTTTATAGAGGAAGCAACTGAAACACAGGCTTTAAATCTGTGCTCTACGACACTCTCCTAGTAAGTAGCAAAAGTAGGTGGCTTGAATCTAGAGGCCATATGCTTAACCACCTTCCTCTCCTATCTCTCAATTCTACTTCCTTAGTATTTAATAAAATAAAGTAGCAATGTATTTTCTTTAGTAATTCTTTCCCTCTCCTTTCTCCCCTTTTCCCCCCTCCTTCACACTCCCCATTTCCATAATCATTTGTTGACTACCTATTCTGTGCAGGGTGTTGGGGACACAAAGGCAAATATAACAACAACAACAGCAAAAGACATACTTAGAAAATTAAGGGAACACTGAGGAAAGACATGTCTAAACAGGATGGAGAGAGGAGGTCAAAGAAGCCCTCCTGGAAGAGATGATCTTGAGCTTAGTTTTGAAGGGTGAATAGGAATCAACTACTAGGATACAGCAAGGCTTAGGGGAAAAAAAAACAGGCTCTGGAATCAGATCCAAGTTCATTCAAATCAAGTTCTGTGTGACCTTGGGCAAGTTACTTAAAATATTCCAGACTCAACTCCCTGCATATGTAGAATAGGCATTATAATACCTACATTTTGGCCAGGTGCAGTGGCTTATGCCTGTAATCCCAGCACTTTGGGAGGCCGAAGTGGGCCGATCACCTGCGGTCAGGAGTTCAAGACCAGCCTGACCAACATAGTGAAATGCCGTCTCTACCAAAAAATATAAAATTTAGCTAAGTATGGTGGCCCATGCCTGTAGTACCAGCTACTTGGGAGATTGAGGCAGGAGCATCATTTGAACTCAGGAGGCAGAGGTTGCAGTGAGCCAAGGTCGTGCCACTGCACTCCAGCCTGGGTGACAGAGCGAGACCTTGTCTCAAAATAATAATAATAATATCTACCTTTTAAGGCTGTTGTGAGAATAAGAATGATGACTTATGGAAAGCGTCCTGCACAGCGCCTGCCACAAAGCAGACCGTATGTGCTGGCTGTTATGATGATTGTTTGTAATCTCATTAACAAAAAGTGAAATAGAACCACTAAATAATAAAGCTAAGCAGAGCGTTAAGAGTTATTATGTAGATAAGGAAATGGAGACCCAGAGAGAAGCCAGTGTCACACAGGCTGAGTGGCAGTTGGAACTGCAATCCAGATCCTCTGACAGTTCTACTTTTTTCTTCACCTATCTGACATTCCAAACTCCTTTGTTTTCAAGTCCAATCCACCTCATCCCCTAGCTTAATGAAGTAGTTCTCAAACTTTCCAATTGTTTATACTCTACCTTTGTGATTTTTACCGTGTTCTTGTATTGACATTCTTCTGTGCTATTATTTACTTAGCTTTTTATTTTTCAAAGAAACTCATTTTTACTAAAAGTACTTTAAGTGAAACTTTAGCCTGGGCAACATAGAGAAACTCATTGCTACTGAAAAAAAAATTTTTTTTAATTAGCCAAGCATGATAGTGTGTGCCTGTGTTCCCAGCTACTTGGGAGGCTAAGGTGGGAAGATTGCTTGAGTCCAGGAAGTCAAGGCTGCAGTGAGCCATGATCACACCACTGTACTCCAGCCTAGGTAGCAGAATAAGACCTTCTCTCAAAAATAAATAAATAAATTAGTAAATAAATAAATACAATGACAATTTTATATCATTATCGTAAATGGAAAACCAAAAATATCACCTGTGAAATCATAGGTTTGTGGTATAATATAGTTCTTCAAAGACATCTTAAAGTAAATGCTGAACTATTAAAATAAAAGGGGTTTCATCAAAAATGATCTGCACTGCCCTGAGTGGCATGCATACTACATCTTAGGAAATGCTGGCCTATAGAGTGAATTCTTTTCCTGTCACAGAAATTCTAGATCATGTACAAATCTATCCTAAAACCAAACTCCCCTTTTCAGTGGCTGGTTTATATTCAGAAGGCACAGAACATAAGACCCAGCTCACTCCCTGGCCTGCCTCCGACCCACTGTTATTCATATCAGCTACCACTGGTCCTTAGTTGAATACTAGTCTCACCTCTTTTAGCTAACTTCTCTACTCCTTGGAGTTTTAGATCCCTGGCATAAAACATGTACTAGAACCTAATATGATAAAGCTCATTTGTTTGGAAACTTCAGCACCCTGTTTCTAGCAGATTCTATCACATGGACTTGGGGTTTAGAGTTGGAATAACCTAGATTGGTCCCTGCCCAAAAGGGACCACTACTGGCAAATGCAACCTTCCAAATGGTTCCATTCCAGGTGGCTGCCAGTTGGCCTGTGAACCAATTGAGGTGCAGGTGCTTCTGGCTAGAACTGCTGCCACTAGGTGGACATAAATGGCAATTGCACCATTCTGACCTGTCAACTAGGTCATGAGCCCTGGCTCCCCCACTTTTCCTTAAAGGCAATTGGCCTTTCTCTCTAATTCTCTGACACCCTCTGTTCCCCCTCCCTCCAAGTCCTCCTCTGGGTAAGTTAGCAATGGGGATGTTTGCATACCAAGCACTTAGCTAATTGATATTCTGTCACAATCTGCTCAACAAATGTTAGGCTTTTTTGTATTTTGTTAGAATTTAGTGACACTTAGGTTGTATTTTTAGCCAGCTTGGAGAGGGAAAAGGAGGAGTTACTTTAGCATGCAGGAAATGTATTGCCAGGTCTTTCTTGCCTGGCATTCTCCTAAGCATCTGTGAATACCTTTAACACACAGCGTTCAGGATCTGATCTGATCTGATTTTATCAGCTTGTATCCTGGGCAAAGCCAACGAGAGGATGAAGAATCTTTTGTGCTTTTTCATGTTCTGTATCATTACCCTTTATTGTTAGTGCTCTCATCTCATTCTAAAGAGGCCAGCCTTGCTCAGCCATGGCAGGCACCTGTGTGGGACTCACATGGCAAAGTCTGATGCACCGCTAGAAGTAAAGAAGGTGGCAGGTCTGGCCTAGAACTTTGTAATGAGGGTCCCCCCACCATCAGCAAGAAGTACATCTTATTCATATATTTAAATGTCAGAATGTTCTTGTGATCAAGAGAAAAATTGAAACAAACCCAGACAGAATCGCCATCCTCAAAGACTACTAGGAACACCAAGAATTACCCACAGTTCTTTTTTGTTTTATTTTGTTTTGTTTCAAACAGAGTCTCGTTCTGCCGCCCAGGATGAAGTGCAGTGGCGAGATCTCTCAGCTCAATGCAACCTCCACCTCCCGGGCACAAGCAATTCTCTCTTCAGCCTCCTGAGTAGCTGGGATTACAGGCACAAACCATCACGCCTAGCTAATTTTTGTATTTTTAGTAGAGACAGGGTTTGCCATGTTGGCCAGGCTGGTCTTGAACTCCTGACCTCAGGTGATCTGCCCGCCTTGGCCTCCCAAAGTGCTGGGATTACAGGTGTGAGCCATCACGCCTGATTTAAGAATTACCCATAGTTTGGCCGGGTGTGGTGGTTCACGCCTATAATCCCAGCACTTTGGGAGCCCAAGGCGGGCAGATCGTAAGGTCAGGAGTTCAAGACCACCCTGGCCAATATGATGAAACCCCCGTCTCTAGTAAAATTACAAAAAAAAAAAAAAAATTAGCTGGGCTTGGTGGCAGACACCTGTTGTCCTAGCTACTCAGGAGGCTGAGGCAGGAGAATCGCTTGAACCCAGGAGGCAGAGGTTGCAGTGAGCTGAGATCATGCCACTGCACACCAGCCTGGGCAACAGAGCAAGGCTCCATCTCAAAAAAAAAAAAAAAAAAGAATTACCCGTAGTTCTATCTGAAGGGCCTGGGACTTCCTGATGAAAACAAAAATAGGATATCATTTTTATAGCAGCCTATGAGACAACAAAAATAGAATATCATTAAAATTGGAGACTGCATTTCATGTCTGTCTCAGGGAACACTAACTAATAGGAGCAACTGTCACCCTGAAAAGTATGTGGTACAGTGAATAGAGCCTGGACTGCAAACAGAAGAAAGTGGGATATCTATTTCCATCAAGCTGCTATTAACTCTGATTTTGCCCAGTTCAAATAGATGTACAATACTTTGTTCTTATGCAGGGAGACTGGGGAGAATCCTGTCAGGCAGAGCTTAAACAACCTGTCCATCCAACCAAGGCAGACTGTCCTTCCTAGAAAATCCATGCACCTACACTGGCCTATCAAAAACTCCCTTAGCACATCCCACTACCAAATATGGCACCCAGATGAATTTAGTCATCTCTATGAGAAGAAATGAATCGAGTGAACCTTCACTAATCCAATCAATTTAATTCCCCCTTAATGGGAATTAAATTAAGAACTCAATAATGCATGCTGACATTTCTGCTTTCTAGTCTTATATAGAAATTATTCCTCTAGCTTTAAATCATGGTTATCTCTGATAGAGGAAATGAACAATTGATCAAGTAATAGGAGTGCCGTGTTGTAGGAAGTGAAGGAGTAGAAAAAATAGAGTGAGAAGTAAGTGATAGAGTAAGTAAATAATGAGCTTGAGACTCTTCGACAAGCCAGACAGGGATGCTGGGCTGGGCAGGAGAGCTATTTGTTTTGGAAATTACTTAGTAATCATCTCAGGAATTACATGAGCCTGGGACACAGTGAACACTAAATTTCATAGAATGTCCTGGCTGGAAGAACTCTGTAATTTCATTTAGTCAAACTTCCCAAAAGATGCCTGAAAGCCTTCTGCAGACTCAATTTGCTAGAAAATGTTTCTGATTTTAAGCATACTATTAACACAAAACCCCAACAAAGATTTTTAAAATAACTCTCATGTGTTACAGTACTGATTATTACTTCATAGCCCTGAGAACGGGACTTCACTTGTATGATCCTTTGCCTACAATGTATGTGACCTTGGGCAAGTCACTTCACCTCTCTGGACATTAGTTTTCTTATGTATAAATAACAACTCCAGCCCTGTCTTGCCTGCCTGCCACTCAGGGTAAATAATGGGCTAAAGAAGATAATATTCAGCCTGAGCAACATCATGAGATCCTGTCAAAAAAAAAAAAAAAAGCCAAGGCTGGTGGTGCCCGCCTCTAGTCTCAGCTACTCAGGAGGCTGAGGTGGGAGGATCCCTGGAGCCCAGGAGGTTGAGACTGCAGTGAGCCATGATCACACCATTGCACTCCAGCCTGGATGACAAAGTGAGACCCTGTCTCAAAGAAATAGAAAAGATATTAGTGGAAGTCTCTTGGTAACCATTAAGGTTTGGTGGACATTTAAAAATACTGTATAAGGCCGGGGCGGATGGAACATGCCTGTAATCTCAGCACTTTGGGAGGCTGAGGTAGGTGGACCACTTGAGCTCAGGAGTTCAAGACCAGCCTGGGCAACATGGCAAAACCCCATCTCTCCAAAATACAAAAAAAAATTTTTTAAAAATAAGCCGAGCATGGTGGCATGTGCCTGTGATACCAGCTACTCAGGAAGCTGAGGCAGGAGGATCGCTTGAGCCCTGGAGGCAGACATTGCAGCAGTGGAGATCACGCCACTGCACTCCAGTTAGGAAGATGGAAGTGAAACCCTGTCTCAAAATAAATAAATAAATAAAATTAAAAGTAAATACTGCATAAAAGTGTTGCTCTTAGCTCCTACATTCCATAACCAGGGTCATCCCATGTGCTATGTAAGAGTAGCAGTGGTTCATGCCTCTCTTTCTTTTTTTGAGACAGGGTCTCATTCTATTGCCCAGGCTGGAGCAGTGACGATCATAGCTCACTACAGCCCCAAACTCCTGGGCTCAAGTGATCCTCCCACCTCAGCCTCCAGAGTAGCTGGGACTGTAGGCATGCACCACCATGCCCAGCTAATTTTTTTTATTTTTTTGTAGAGACAGGGTCTCATGATGTTGCCCAGGCTGTTCTCAAACTCCTGGGCTCAAGTGATCCTTTCACCTCGGCCTCCCAAAGTGCTGAGATTATAGACATGAGCCACTGTGCCCGGCCTCATGTCTCTCCATTCTACTAAGAGGTTCCTCCCCTTTGCCAATAATTCTTCCCCAGAGTTAGCCACAGATGGGTCACTATAAGAGCATTCTTCAAGGGGTCCTGTGTTTTTTCACGAAAAACAATGAATGGGCTTGTGTGGCCACACCGTCTGCTGGGGGAACAGCCCGCAGATAGTGAGGCTTTCAGCAGAGACAGCTGCAGGCCTCTTGCTTTTCCCCACATCTTCAACTACCAAGGCCACTCGCTCGCTAGGCCTCAATTGGCATGGGTGAGCCCTAAGGAGCATGGCAACAGGCAGCCACGCAGAAGATTCTCGTAGTCTTCGATCTCAGGCACAGGAGAACCTCATAAAGGCACACTTGTTGTTCATCCTAACAGGCATTTAGTAAGTGTTTATTATGACTCAGGTCCTGTACTAGCCACTGGGGATAAGAGCTGAGTCAGACATGCTGCCTACCCCTGAGACCTCACAGTTTAGTGAGAGAAACAGACTCATGAGTGTTATACACAGGATGTGTTATGATCAGAGCCTGCAGTGTCTGGGCATAGCTGATGGGTCACTAAAATCTGTCTGAGGACTCAGGCTCAAGGGAGGCTTCTCAGAAGAGATGAGATTTAAACTGGACTTTAACGGGCATTTCAGACAGAAGGAGCTGCAAGTACAAAGGCACAGAGAGGTGAAAGGGTATCTTGGCTCTGGGCATGGTACCAGTAAGTTTGAAGTGTCTGTTACACATCAGGGAGTGGAAGAACTGAAACAGGAAAGATAGCTGGAGTCCAAGGGGCCTGGCCTTTATATGTCACAGGAGCCACAGAAGGGTTTTAGGGAGGAGAATGTGATGGGCAGGTAAGACTCTTCAAGCTGTGGCAGTATGAGGGCTGGGTGGGAAGAGGTGAGAAATGAACTGGGGTATTGAAGTGAGAAACAGATTCTAGAGAGATTTAGAAGGTAGAATTGATTGATCTTATTAGAAATTCTAAGAGCTTCTGGGGCAGGAAATTAAAAGAGAAAGAAGGCAGACTGAAAACTTAGTGAAGGCCCATGAGTAAGATGACAAGATATCTTGCATCAAGCAAATGAGACCTTGATTTCACCTTCTGGACAGCCTGGCCATGATGGCCTATGTAATGTTTGTGGACAATAGATCAAAAGCTTTCTGTTACAGTTTTACAACTTTTTTTAAACAGCTACCGAGTTGGATTCAGCAGATCTGGCTGGCTAGGACAGTGTGCCCTTCCTCCTCCCCTCCTGCCCCCACCTCATGCCTTAGACTCAAAACAAATTACTTTGTCAAGGAAGAAGCCTTCCCAAGATAGAGGAAGGTTAGGAATTAAGAAACAGCTATGCTGAGATCTCCATATTAAGTCCTGTCTACTTCCATGCATTACCACTAAGAACTGTATCAGTCAGAATGCCCTGCTGCCTGTAGCATACAATTACACACCAAGCATAGGGACAGATTCCCAGAAGAACTGGTATTTGAGCTGGGTCTTGAAGGAAAGTAAAGGAAAAATAAGCATACTAAAATAGTATCCTCCCTGGTGTAGCCCTTTTCTAGAAGTACACCTAGAATGCAACAGAATGTTCTGCAGTGATAGAAATTGTCTTCTGTATTATCCCATATGGTAGCCACTAGTCACACATGACTATTGAAGCAGTTGAAATGTGGCTAATGCAACTAAGGGACTGAATTTTTAAATTTTTATTTTGCTTTAATTTAAATATAAATAGCCATATTGCAACTAGTGGCTACCATATTGGACAGCACAGCTCTGGAATCCACTTAGCATCACAAAGATTCTGTTTCACATGGTCCTTCCTTGCTTCATTCCCTTTGGGAGATTTGCCTGTCCCTGTTCCCTTCTGCCCAGTCCCTCCAGTTTGACATGCTCATTGGCTACCTTCCAGCTTCCAAGACCAGCTCTGTTTCCTGGTTATTTTTTAATTTTCTATTTGTATTTTTTGAGACAGCGTCTCGCTCTGTCACCCAGAGCGACAGAGGAGCCTTGGGAGGCTGGAGTGTCATGGAGCGATTTCGGCTCACTGCAACCTCTGCCTCTCAGGTTCACGTGATTCTCCTGCATCAGCCTCCCGAGTAGCTGGGACCACAGGCATGTGCCACCACGCCTGGCTAATTTTTGTATTTTTAGTGGAGACAGGGTTTCACCATGTTGGGCAGGCTGGTCTCGAACTCCTGACCTCAAGTGATCCGCCCACGTTGGCCTCCCAAAGTGTGGGATTACAGGCGTGAGCCACCACGCCCAGCTTGTTTCCTGGTTATTGATTTCCTCTCTGTCATCATGGCAGAACCCTGAACTATCTTCCATTTGACTCAGCCTTGCTACCTCCCAAGCTTTGCTGGTGTGTGGTAGATAATGTAGCCTCACTGGATCGTGTTCCTACAGTTTTGGTCCTTTGTTAGGCCTTATTCACTCCTCCCTTCTTTTCCTGGCTATTTAAACCAGCCAGTTAGTAACCTGAAATATTCTTTGATTTTTCCCTCCCTGTCAACTTGAGTTAGAGAAGGGAACAGTTGGGATGGCGGTGTGTATGTACTGGGGCAGTGTGTGTGTGTGTGTGTGTGTAACCCGTTGCATAAATACTTTGATAGGAGGTCTCTGGTAGTAGGTGAAGGGCTCCATCTCTGAGATCTTTGCTGTCTGGCATTTTTAAATTTGATTCATATAAAAAGACCAATATTAATAGATTGATTACATTTGTGGGTGGAAAAGATGGATTCAGAATCCAAGAAACAAAAAGTTTCTTGACGAGCCAAAACACTAGGCCAGATTTAACATGATTATATGTAACAATGACCAATTTCCAATACTGTATTTGGGTCTAAATGGCTAACTGCCGGGGTAGCATATATGGTTTAGAAGACTTAGTGGCTTTAGCTGATTATGAATCAGTGGTGGGTAACAAGATAATAAACTCTTAAAAAGAACCAATAGAATAGCATCCAAGAAGAGTGATAGGCCTACTCACTTTTCCACTGATTAGACCACACTTGGATCATTGTTTCAGGTTCTGAGCACCTCTCTTTAAAACAAAAACAAAACAAAACCCAAGAGTTTAAAAAAAATCACCTCAAACAACTAAGGGGACTGACCACGATGGTGAAGGGACTGGTGACCTGTCATACAAGGACCTGGGACAAGTAAGCTTTAGGAGAGCAGACCATCGAGATGGTCACTGTCTTCAGTCTCCAAAGGGCAGCTACAGAGCACTCCAGAGGGCAGGGCAAAAATAAACGAGTGAATATTTGAGCAGATTTCAGCTCAGTATAAGGAAAATGTTTCCAATTGTCAGAACTGTGACTTCTGGCAGTCCAACCTGCTAAGGCAGAGTTTAGTGGAGACCCTGGAGGAACGATGTCAAACATGCCCCAAAGCCAGTCTGCTCAAATATTGATTGTCTCCCCAGTGATGGATAGCTAATTCAAAGTTTGTAGGCCCTGTACTTGCTGACCCCGTTTAGCTTACAGGTTCTATATTAAGTGTCAGACTCTTCTCATTCTAGCTCAGCATTCCAGTTAAATAACCTTGGCTCCCTGCATGTGGGAAACAGGTTTCAAGCACAGAACCCCTAGCACCAAGCAGAATGGCAACATAATTTTAGCTCCTGAGCAAAACGAGTCTCACAATAGCGTCAGTACAGTGTGCACATTAACATTTGAATATGCTGTATAATAAGCGTGCTAATTACTCTGAGAAGAATACTTAAAGAATAGAATAAGCTGTGATCATTAGAGGAGAAAGGGGTTAGCAATTTATGGCATGGGCTACTGCTTGATATTCAAAAGTACATGATGGCTCTCATCTCAGGTAAAAGGGAATTATTGAAACCATAAAAATGTAACCATCGTGACAGGTAGTGATCAGCATTTCATAGGAAATGTTTGTGGCAGAGTCTTTTTTTAAAAACACTTTCAGATTTACTACTAATAAAATGTGTCCCCATTTGGTTGTTTGGTTCCATTGAGCAGTTTGAAATGTGAAGCCATTGTTGTAGCGTTAATCTCAGCTTTGTAGAAATGGCTGACGGAGTCTTCACCCAGATGAGCAGCTGAGATGGAGAGCCCTCAGGCTGGACACAGGGGCCTGATAATCACCTTGTGCGAACAGAAGCTGGAAACGGGAGCTGGAACCACACTTCTTGATGACATAGACCAGCGGTTTTCAGTCTGGTCTGCACATCTTTTGGGGATCTTAATACTCTTTCAGCAGGTTCCTTAGGTCAAAATTATTTTCATAATAATATTAAGATGTTGTGTGACTTGTTCACAGTGTTGAAAGACTACATATTATATAATTACATTTATATGAAATGTCTGCAAAAATTAGTCACACATGGTGGCACATGCCTGTGGTCCCAGCTACTTGGGAGGTTGAGGTGGGAGGATCACTTGAGGCCAGAAGGCAGAGGTTGCAGTGAGCATCCTCGGCACTCCACTCCACTCCAGCCTGGATGACAGAGCCAGATCCTAGCTCAAAAAAAAAAAAAAAGAAAAGAAAAAAAAAGAAAAAGAAAAAGAAAGAAATGTCCATAATAGGTAAACCCATAGAGATAGAAAGCAAATAGTAGCTGCCAGGGACTGGGGGAGGCCAGAATGGGGAGTGATGGCTTAATGGGTACAGGGTTTCCTTTTGTGATAAAAATGTGCTGGAACTAGGTAGCAGTGGCATTTGTATGACACTGCGAATGTACTAAATGCCGTTGAATTATATACTTTAAAATGCTGACTGTTACATGAATTTTACCATGCACATACCCAAAAAAGGTAAAGGTCGCAAAATGTAGTACATGGGAGAGTCTTCCCATCCAGAACAGAAACTTCTTGAGGGTCTTCTAATCTTGGAAGTTCTCTTTGTTATGTGTTATTTGAAACCAGCACATGAAAGTTCTCGTCATCACAATTCTTTCAGTAGCGACAATTCTTAAAGTAATGAAACATTTTCCCTAGTCCCTCAACATGCTAGATATTTTAAATCTACTTCTTTTAACCCTGTCTATGCTAGTTTATCTACGTGAAATATCTTTTCCGTCAACCTGGAAAGCTACTACCTGTCCTTTGAAACCCATCTAAAATGACACTCCCTCTTTGAAATCTTCCTGGGCCACTACACACCCCAGGAATTGGTCCCTTCTGCCTCTCTGGATTTCTACAGTACTTCGGTTCTATTACTTTTAACGCAGTCCTGATAGAAGACCTTATCACACTGAAACACAGTTAGGACATATCACTTTTTGTTAATGTCTGTCTCCCCAAAGGTGACTTGTAAGAGCAGTATTTTCTTATCCCTAAAGCACAGTGCACACACATACACAAACACACACATACTCCAAATGTGCTCATTAATAACTATATGTTAGGTACTTTTTTAGAGGCCTTAGAGACATTGACTCACTTAATCCATATAACCTTATATACATTTTATTGATGATTCAACTGAGGAAACAAAAATTTTCAGGTTGTAAAGTGATGCTAAAACAGCAAATCCATGTGATAGCAAAACCAAACTTGGCCCTTCGTTGCTGCACATGGTTGCTGCCTGTTTTCTCTAACAAAAGAAAAAAATAGCTAATAATATTCAGTAAATGAAAGAGACTTTATGCCTTAAATAACATTTAGGAAGATGTTTCCATACTTTTCAGACTTCATAGTGTTAGGGTTGAGAGGGACCTTGGGGATCTCCTGGTGCAAGTTAAAGGTAAGGCAGGGAAAATAGGGCTTGCCTGTACCAGAATAATCCTGTAGAAGAAATCCTGTTGAAGAAACAGGAATCTAAAGCTTAAGGGGAGAGATCAGGAAGAGGAAAAGAAGCCAGGAGAGTGAAGGGGTTCATCAAGGAGAGAAAGGGTAGTTAAGACAATTATTCAGCTAGCACCTTAGAAACCCTGCACAGAAGAGGGCCGAGCGCGGTGGCTCACACCTGTAACCCGAGCACTTTGGGAGGCAGAGGCAGGCAGATCACAAGGTCAGGAGATCGAGACCATCCTGGCTAACATGGTAAAACCCCGTCTCTACTAAAAATACAAAAAATTAGGCGGAGCTTGCAGTGAGCCGAGATCACGCCACCGCACTCCAGCCTGGGTGACAGAGCAAGACTCCGACTCAAAAAAAAAAAAAAAAAATTCGTTTGTTGATTTTGTTTTTGTTTTTCTTAACCCATCCTTGCTCAAAGAAATAAAATACATTCATTTGTAAGTAACTAAAACACAACCAACAGACTGACCTAACAACGAAAGTTCACACTAAAAGTCCAGGGTAATTCAGGCTCCAGGCTTGGTTTGATTTAGCAGATCACCAATGTCATTAAAGCTGACTTTGATGTGAGATGGCTGCCAACAATTCCCAGAGCTACATAAGTCCTTGTCCATATCCAGATGGACAAAGGTCATTTCTACAAGCCTCTCTCTCAGGAGCCCCCAGAGAACCTCTGTTAATCTAAACTGAGTCATATGCCTACAGTGGCTATGTGGGGCCTTGCTCGGTGCCCCTCTTCCCTGCAGATACACCCATCCTTCAGCTGCAGGGGATATTCCTGCTCTCAGCCTCAGGAAATCATTTCATGTTCTCCTAGGGTACAGCCTGAGGCCAGTGACAGGCTGATGTGGGAATACACTTCGACTTCGGACAACTCTGAAGGGCTAGCTCAGCCCCCGAGCTCCCAGTGGGACCAGAGAAAGCCTTCATTGTAACTACCCAGCAACTATTTTGCTGGTCAGCTTCTCTCTACACCCAACCCTGTCTTCTTCACTTCCCCACAGTTGTATGTCCTGAGAACACTTTTCAGTAAACCATCTGCATGCCATGCACAGTAGTGCATGCCTATACTAGGTACAGATACAATCCTATACCAGCTACTTAGGAGGCTGAGGCAGAAGGATTGCTTGAGCCCAGGCATTCAAGTCCAGCCTGGGCAACACAGCAATTTCCTGTCTCAATACTTAAAAAATGAAATAAGAAAAAATAACCCTGTCTCAATATTTAAAAAATGAAATAAGAAAAATAAAAATGAAAAAAAAAAAGCCCTTCTGCATGCAACTTTCCATCTTAAATTCTGTTTCCGGGGAATTTAGTCTAAGACAGTGCTCATTTCTGAATCAGTAAGTGTGACAAGATGTGGGACTATGCTGATAGATTAGGATTAATTGCATGCCCTATCCTAGAGTTGGAATCAACCTCTGTTGCTTAGAAATTAGCATTATAGTCTAGCATGTCAGAGCTGCAAGAGTTTCAAAGATCATGCAGTCCTTCTCCTTTAGCTAACAGAAGACACAAAGAGGGGATGGAACCCACCTAAGTTACACAGTTAAACCAGGACCTGGACCCAGATGTCTTTATTCCAGAGCAGAGTTCTTTCCACTGTAACCCATTTCCCATTTTTGGTCATTAAGCAGAAATGGCAATTGATCTATCTCAAAGTGACAGGACTGCCTGTCTAATGGACCTCAACATTCTCACAAACAGGTGGTAGACAATCTCTGCACCCATTCCTTTTTAGCAGCCTAGAATGCCTAATTTATAGACATATTTTTATTTTATTCTATTCAAGATTTTAAAATATTTTTTGAAATAGTAATGTGTGCATATGGTTCAAAAAATATTTTTAAGTATAAAAAGGTATGCACTAAAAAGTTTCACTCTTACTTCTTCCCCATCCCGCCTACTCCCCTCCCACAGGTAATTTCTCTTATTCAGTTTCTTATGAACCATAACAAGAACTTTGAAGTCAATTGTTCTGATTACCAAAACAGTCTGGGGGAGTGGCAATACTGCGACGTAGACAGCCTCAGTGAATGAAAGAATGAAATATTGACCAAGTCCAAATTCAGTGTTCTTTCCATAATATCACCATGCTTTTAAAAAGACCTCAGTTGTGTGGTGAGAGCTTAGATACCAGAAGTAGGATAAAAGATATGTTAGCCTGGAAGACAGACTGAGCTATTGAACCAGGGCCCTTTAAATTCCCTGACTGGACAGAGCCTGCAGAGGGGTTGATTGGCCCAAGCTGTGAAGAGAAGAGGAACTCAACAGGCGGGTATCTGCATTGAAATAGGACTTGATTCATCCCACATCTTCATGTAATTCACCTAGTCTGTCACAAAGTCTTGTCAAGTCTTCTTGTGAAATATTTACCCTATCTGTTCCTCACTTTCTCTTCTCACAACAAAAAAACATACTCCAGACTTCAGTCAACTCACATATGGGTTATTGCCACAGGCTTTTAAAAATTTATTATTTATTTATTTACTTATTTATTTGAGAGGGAATCCCACTCTATCACCCAGGCTGGAGTGAAGTGGCGCGATCTTGGCTCACTGCAACATCCACCTCCAAGGTTCGAGCAACTCTTCTGCCTCAGCCTCTTGAGTAGCTGGGATTACAGGTGTGTGCCACTATGACCAGCTAATTTTTATATTTTTGGTAGAGATGACAGGGTTTCACCATGTTGGCCAGACTGGTCTCAAACTGCTGACATCAAGTGATCTGCCCGCCTCAGCCTCCCAAAATGCTGGGATTATAGGCGTGAGCCACTGCGCCCGGCTGCCACAGGCTTTTAATTGGTCTCCTGGTACAGAAATAGCTTTAACCTAAATGAGCATGTATTGCATCCAGTTTCCATTTATAGCTTATGTGTAAATTTTGCTGGTCCTTTAAAAAGCCCACTTCTTTCAACTTCCAACTCCATGTAGTGGCAACAACTCCATTAGCGTGTTAGTTAAAAGGCTCAAAGAAGACTTGCTCCAGCTCAGAAACAAGGCTGATCACCAGAAAGATGAGACTTGCCCAGCAAATGGATAAATTGTTTATCCATTGTTTATCCATTGTTTATCCACTGTTGCTGGGTGCAGTGGCTCAAGCCTGTAATCCTAGCACTTTTGGAGGCTGAGGTGGGCGGATGACCTGAGGTCAGGAGTTCGAGACCAGCCTGGCCAACATGGCGAAACCCTGTCTCTACTAAAAATACAAAAAATTTAGCCGGGTATGGTGGCACATGCCTCTAATCCCAGCTACTCAGTAGGCTGAGGCAGGAGAATTACTTGAACCTGGGAGATGGAGGTTGCAGTGAGCTGAGATCGCACCCTCTGTACTCCAGCCTGGGTGACAAGAGCAAAACTCAGTGTCAAAAAAAAAATTGTGATATATTCATACACTGGAATACTAATCAGTAAAAAGAACGCCAGGCACAGTGGCTCACACCTGTAATCCTAGTGCTTTGGGACTGAGGTGGAAGGATCTCTTGAGGCTAGTAGTTTGAGACCAACCTGGACAACATGGTGGGACTCTGTCATTACAAAAAATAAAAGAGAGGAAGAAAGAAAGAATAAATGAGCTACTGATGCACCCAACAACCCAGATAAATCTCAAAACATCATGTTGAGTAAAAGAAATCAGATATAAGAGAATACATGCAGTATGATTCCATTCATATGAAGTTCAAGAACAGGTAAAATAATCTATGGGGGCCAGATGCAGTGGCTCATGCCTGTAATCCCAGCACTTTGGGAGGCTGAGACGGGAGGATCACCTGAGGTTAGGAGTTAGAGACCAGCCTGGCCAACAGGGTGAAACCCTGTTTCTACTAAAAATACAAAAAAGCCAGGCATGGCAGCAGGCACCTATAATCCCAGCTACTTGGGAGGCAGAGGCAGAATTGCCTGAACCCAGGAGGCGGAGGCTGCAGTGAGCCGAGACCACGCTGCTGCACTCCAGCCTGGTGACAGAGTGAGACTCTGTCTCAAAAAATAAATAAATAAATAAATAAATAAATAATAATCTGTGGGGATATAATTTAGAATAAGGGTTGTCTCTGATAGGCATTGGAAGGAACACAGGGGCATGCGATAGCAGTACTTTCTATCTTGACTGAGGGACTGGTTATACAGGTGTATACTTTTGTTAAAATTCATCAACTGCATGCTTGAGATCTGTGTATTTCACTGTAACTATTCCCCAATGAGGGGGAGAGAAAAAGACAGAGTCCAGACATGATAGCTCACGCCTCTAATCCCAACACTTTTGGTGGTCGAGGCAGGAGGGTTGCTTGAGCCCAAAAGTTCAAGACCAGCCTGGGCAACATAGCGAGACCCCCATCTCTACAAAATAATAATAATAATAATAATAATAAAATTGGCCAGGCGTGGTGGCATGCACCTGTAGTCCCAGCTACTTGGGAGGTTGAAGTGGGAGGATTGCTTGAGTCCAGGAGTTCGAGGTTGCAGTGATCATGCCACTTTATTACAGGCTGGGCAACAGAGCGAGACCCAGTCTCAAAAAAAATAATTTAAAAAGCCCAGATGTTGGTAAAAAAACAGAGGCTTCCTAGTAGACTCCTACTCTTTCTCAGTTCCTTACTAAAAAAATCTGAAGAAAATGGAAAATTAGGAATCCCCAACACCGTAAAAAGTCTGAAAGAAATCTGATGCCAGAGTCTTGGCAGCATTTCTGTTCTCTGTTCTTCCAATGTGCATGCTGCAGCTGCATTAAGAAAAACTGACCCAATTTAGAGCACACATTATACTCACCTGAATTTTATGAGCGGATGCCTGTGAAAAGGAAAGAATGCCCTTGGCTGCTCCCACACCATCTGTCCTCTGCCCCTCTGGGACATTAGCCTGATGGGAACAGATCGCTGAGGAGGCAGAGCACCTTTTCGCAGCACCTACACCCAAGGTCAGGACCCTCCTCTGCCAGCTTGCTTGCTTTTTCAACGTAAATCTCATTTGTTTCAGAGTAATTCATGGGCAGAGTTTTAAACATCAAATAGAACTACTCCAAAGTTTGGAGGCGCAGTGGCTCACACTTGTAACTCACTCCTAGCACTTTGGGAGGCCGAGGCGGGTGGATCACTTGAGGTCAGGAGTTCAAGAACAGCCTCACCAACACGGTGAAACCCAGCCTCTACTAAAAATATAAAACTCAGGCCGGGCGCGGTGGCTCAAGCCTGTAATCCCAGCACTTTGGGAGGCAGAGACGGGCGGATCACGAGGTCAGGAGATCGAGACCTGACCTCTAACTAACGCGATGAAACCCCATGTCTACTAAAAAATACAAAAAAAAACTAGCTGGGCGAGGTGGCGGGCGCCTGTAGTCCCAGCTACTCAGGAGGCTGAGGCAGGAGAATGGCGTAAACCCGGGAGGCGGAGCCTGCAATGAGCTGGGATCCGGCCACT
>NW_012114944.1:3535406-3536882 GCF_000951035.1 Colobus angolensis palliatus
GATGTCAGTTGCTCCACTGTCTTCTAGTTTCCGGTGTTCTATTGAGAAGGCTCATGCCATTTTGAATTCTAGTCCTTGGATTATGAATTTTTTTTCCCCTTTTAGGACACTTTTAGGATTTCTAGTTTTCTGCAGCTTCATTATGATATGTCTTGGTGGGCTATTTCGATCTGGAATCCCAAAGGAATTGCGTTGTATTACTGTTTGATAATTTCATTATTTACAGCTATCGGTACTAAAAATACTGACATTTGGGGGTTCCTCAAGGAACCTGCTTCCTGATCACCCTGGGAGAATGTCCACTAGTCTTTAAGACCTACCAGTGGACACAGAGTTTCCACAGAAGCACTTTTTAGTGCCTCTCTCATAAATATAAATGATATTTAAGGATGATCATATACTCAGGAAAGACTCTACAATGAAAGCCAGAACTCTGTGTTACAAAAAGAAACCTGGAGGCCGGGCACAGTGGCTCATGCCTGTAATCCCAGCTACCGGGGAGGCTGAGGTGGGAGGATTGCTTGGGCCCAGGAGGCAGAGGTTGCAGTGACCTGAGATTGTGCCACTGCACTCCAGCCTGGGTGACAGAGTGAGACTCCATCTCAAAACAAACAAACAACAACAACAACAAAAACAAAGTCTGTTACCAAAAACGGCAGGCCTCTGCCTTATCCCTTCCCACCTCACTTGTCATTCTCCACAGACAGTGCTCCAGAGACTGTTCTTTTAGCGGTTGCTTCTGTTGTTTACCTCCTTTTATATAAATACTATGACTATATTATTATTTTTTAAAATTTTTGCCATTAACTATTGACTTCCTACTATGAAAAATAAGACTACCTCTCTTCATCCTTACTCTCACACACTTTTAACTCCCCCCTCCTTTCAGTAGTGGTTACTTATGTGAATGTGACTCTGTGGTGTTTACAGGTGATTTTAAGACCTACATATAACATACTATAATTACATATTTTTATACAACTTTTAAATTTTCCTGGCATTAAGAATAACCTCCTTTTGTCTTCCTTTGGCTTAATTTGCTACATCCGTCAGAACTGTAAAACTCCTTTCTCTTCTCAGTATGGTTACGCAGGTGGTACCCTTGATTGTTATTTCCTGACATCCCCACACCACCCCACCTCCGGCCACCCCAAGAACCTTCTGTCCTCTGGTTCCCGCCTGCATGGGATTGCTTTCTGGGCCAGCTGTACAGCTAACATTATTGGAGTGTATTCTCCAGGAGCAGGGAAAAGGGGTGCATGGAGGGTCAATAGTCTGACACCCTGAATGTATGAAAGTGTCTTTATTCTATGCTTACTCATGAATGATAATTTGGCTGCAGAAGTTCTAAGATGATAACTTTCTTCACAATTTTGAAGACGATGTCAGTTGCTCCACTGTCTTCTAGTTTCCGGTGTTCTATTGAGAAGGCTCATGCCATTTTGAATTCTAGTCCTTGGATTATGAATTTTTTTT
>NW_012114944.1:3537783-3581715 GCF_000951035.1 Colobus angolensis palliatus
AACATAGTGAGACTTTGTCTCTACAAAAAAATTAAAAATAAAAAAAATTAGCCAGGCGTGGTGGCTACTTGGAAGGCTGAAGCACGAGGATTGCTTGAGCCTAAGAGTTTGAGGCTGCAGTTAGCTATGATCATGCCCCTGCACTATAGCCTGGGTCAAAGCAAGACTGTGTCCCTCAAAAAATGAAAACTTAAATATATATATTTAATGTACATATGTTAGATATAAATATATGTTCATAAATATATTTATGTATACATATATTTATGTATATATGTTTACATAAATACATATGTGTATGTATTTAAAGATGTTAAAATATGTTCACCTGAGCTCCATATGCTTGAAAGAAAAAAAAGATGCTAAAATATGTTACATTAATGGAATAAAAACAGCATGTTATGAAAAATGAACATTAAAATAAGAAAGAGCCCTTGGAAATTAAAAATATGATAGCCAAAAAAAAAAAAACCAAACGTGTTTATCTTATTTTTTCTTAAACCAGTCACTTTCCTCCAGAAAAGACTCTTCCAGCCTCCTGCCTCTGGAGATTAGCCATTAGCATTCTGCAGTCAGCTGGGAAAAGGGGAGTTGGAGGAGTAGCTCGCCATTTAGGATGTAGACTTCCAGTTCATCCCCTCCATTCTGTCTTTTCTGTCTTTCTTGAACTCTGATTAGTCAGATATTGGACCTCCTGGACCGAGTCTCTAGTTTTATATGTATTCTTCCTTTAGTATATTTCTTTATATTTTTATGCTACTTTCTAGGCAAATTTCCTCAATTCTATCTTTAAATCCTTTTAGTGATTTGGGAGGGTATGAAGATAAGCATATCAATTTACCATGACTAACTAGAAATCCTTCTGATACCTTTCCACATCTTGGCTGATAGTTTGTTCTTTTGCAGAAAGAGAGATAAGAAATGGGCCTGGGGAATCCACAGCCACCCTCATCTGTGCCCGGTGTCCCTAAGCCCAGTGCCTCTATGAGCCTGTTTCTCCAGAAAGTAAATTTCTGCTCTTCTGCCATTTGTCCACTGGCTTAGCATTTTCTAAACTCTCCCAGAGGTACTGGTAAGGCCACAGACAGAAAAATAAACGAACAGAGAAGGAGGTTCAGAAATAGACTTAGAGCTGGGCGTCGTGGCTCACACCTGTAATCCCAGCACTTTGGGAGGCTGAGGCGGGTGGATCACTTGAGGTCAGGAGTTAGGGACCAGCCTGGCCAATATGGTCAAACCTCATCTCTACTAAAAATACAAAAATTAGCTGGGCATGGTGGCACGTACCTATAATCCCAGCTACTCAGGAGGCTGAGGCAGGAGAATCGCTTGAACCAGGGAGGCATAGGTTGCAATGAGCCAAGACTGCAGCACTGCACTCCAGCCTGGGTAACAGAGTAAGACTAGTCTCAAGAGAGAAAGAGAGAGAGAGAGCGAGAGAGAGAGAGAGAGAGAGAGAGAGAGAGAGAGAGAGAGACTCACAAATATGTAAGGATTTAGTATGTTACAAAGATCACATTTCATGTTCATTGGGGGAAAGATGGTTATTGAAGAAATGGTATTGGAATAACAGCTAGCCATTAAAATAAAGAAAATTAGATCTTTACTTCAAACCATACATTAAAAGTCCAAGAAGGCTGGGCGCAGTGGCTCACGCCTGTAATCCCAACACTTTGGGAGGCTGAGTGGGTGGATCACCTGAGGTCAGGAGCTCAAGACGAGCCTAGGCAACATGGTGAAACCCCATCTCTACAAAAATACAAAAAAATTAGCTGAGCATGATGATGGGTGCCTGTAATCCCAGCTACTCAGGAAGCTGAGGCCAGAGAATCACTTGAACCTCGGAGGCAGAGGTTGCAGTGAGCTGAGATCGCACCATTACTCTCCAGCCTGGACAACAGAGTGAGACTCCTGTCTCAAAAAAAAAAAGACCGAGTAGATGAAAGATTTCACATAAAAAATGAAACAAGAAGTACCAGAAGAAAATATAGGTGAATACTGATATAATCTTGGAGTGAGAAAGGTCTTTCTAATCATGACATAAAAGCATTAACCATAAAGATTGGTTTGATCCTAAATAAAAATTTAAAATTTTTCTTCATCTCCCCCGTATGTGTGTGGTATATGTATGTGTGTGTGTGTATGTGTGTTTACACCTATACATGGAGATATATCTCTATCCTATAAACATTTAAAAAGCACACACAAAAAAACTGGGAAAAATAGTTTCGACATGTATATGTTAGACTATGGGTTAACATTCTTAATATATAAGAGCACTTGTTAAATAATTTTAAAACACCAATAAGACACAAACATGCAACTTATAAAGTACACATGGCTTAAAAATATCTGAAAAAGTATTTAGCTTTATTTGTTATATAAAGAAGTACAAATTCCAGAGCATTTCCCTTCCCCAAAAAAGAAGCCCCATACTCATTAGCAGTCACTCCCCATAACTCCCAGTCCTTGGCAACCACTAATCTGTCTCTATGGGTTTGCCTTTTTTTTCTTTTCTTTTCTTTTTTTTTTTTTTGTTGTGGTTTTTTTTTGAGGCAGAGTCTCACTTTGTCGCCCAGGCTGGAGTGCAGTGGCCAGATCTCGGCTCACTGCAAACTCCGCCTCCCGGGTTCATGCCATTCTCCTGCCTCAGCCTCCCCAGTAGCTGGGACTACAGGCGCCCGCCACCGCACCTGGCTAATTTTTTGTATTTTTAGTAGAGACGGGGTTTCACCGTGTTAGCCAGGATGGTCTCGATCTCCTGACCTCGTGATCCGCCCACCTTGGCTTCCCAAAGTGCAGGGATTACAGGCGTGAGCCACCGCGCCCAGCCTGCCTTTTTTTTTCTTGAGAGGGAGTCTCACTCTGTCGCCCAGGCTGGAGTGCAGTGGCGCGATATTAGCTCACTGCAACTTCCACCTCCCTGGTTCAAGCAATTCCCATGCTGCAGCCTGCCGAGCAGCTGGGATTACAGGTGCACGCCACCATGTCCGGCTAGTTTTTTTGAAAATATTTTTAGTAGAGACAGGGTTTCACTACATTAGCCAAACTGGTCTCGAACTCCTGACCTCAGGCAATCCGCCCGCCTCAGCCTCCGAAAGTGCTGGGATTACAGGCATGAGCCACTGTGCCCAGCCAAGTTTTGCCTATTTTGGACATTGCATCTAGGTGGAATCATACACTATGTGGCCTTTTATGTCTGGTTCGTTTCAGTTAGCATAATTTCAAAGTTCATCAATGTTGTAGCATGTATCAGAATTTAATTCTTTTTTATGGCCAAATAGTATTCCATTATATGGATATATTTGTTTCCCATTTGCTGCTATAACAAATTACTACAAATTTTTATTTATATTTATTTTTTATTTTTTTTGAGACAGAGTCTCGCTCTGTCGCCCAGGCTGGAGTGCAGTGACATGATCTCTGCTCACTGCAAGCTCCGCCTCTCAGGTTCACGTCATTCTCCTGCCTCAGCCTCTCCAAGTAGCTGGGACTACAGGCGCCCGCCACCACGCCTGGCTAATTTTTTGTATTTTTAGTAGAGACAGTGTTTCACCGTGGTCTCGATCTCCTGACCTCGTGATCTGATTGCCTCGGCCTCCCAAAGTGCTGGGATTACAAGCAGGAGCCACCGCACCTGGCCACAAATTACCACAAATTTAGTAGCTTAAAACACAAATTTATTACCTTACAGTTCTGTAGGTTAGGAACCTGAAGTAGGTATTATTGGGCTAAAACCAAGGTGTTGTCAGAGCTGTGTTCCTTTTTGGAGGCTCCAAGGGAGATTCTTTTTCCTTCCCTTTTCCACTTTGTAGATGCCATCCACATTCCTGGGTTTATGGCTCCCTTCCTCCACCTTCAAGGCCAGCATTCAAGGCCTTCTCACACCACATCGCTGTGGCCTCCTTTTTTGTAGTCAGAATTTCCTTTTTTCTTCTTTCATCTTCCTCTTCAACTTTTAGGCACCTTGTGATCACACTGGCCTATGCGAATAATCCAGGATAATCTCCCCATCTCAAGGTCCTTAATCACATCTGCAAAGTCCCTTGGGGGCCATGATTTTGCCTACCACACAGATACAACATATTTTGTTTATGCATTTACTAGTTGATGGATTTGGGTTATTTCTACTTTGGAGGTATTATAAATCATGCTGCTATGAACATTCCTTTACAAGTTTTTGTGTAGATTTATGTCTTCAATTCTTTTGGATATTTGCCTAGGAGTAGAATTGCTGGATCATATGGTAGCAATATGTTTAATTTTTTTAAGTGTACAATTCAGTGGTACTTACAAAGTTGTACAACCAAACCATCACCACAGTCTAATTCTGGAATGTTTTCATCACTCCAGAAAGAAACCCCAGACCTGTTAGCAGTCACTCTGCATCCTCCCTCCCCCAAACCTCTGGTAACCACAAATCTGCTTTGTCTCTACCTATTCTGGACATTTTACATAAACGGAACCACACAGTACGTGGCCTTCATGTCTGTGCATTAGCATAATGCACTTAGCATAAAGTTATTAAGGTTTACCTATGTTCATTCCTTTTCATGGCCAAATAATATTCTATTGTATGGATAACCATATTTTGTTTATTCATTCATTGCTAATGGATATTTGGGTCATTTCCATTGTATGCCTATTAAGACTAATGCTGCAATAAACATTCATGTGCAAATTTTGTGTGGACATACATTTTTATTTTCTTGGGTATATACCTAGGAGTGAAATTGCTGGCTCATATGTAATTCCATGTCTAACTTTTTCTTTTTCTATGAACCTGACATTGTAAACAAAACAACTTCAAAATTGTTTTCCAAAGAGGTTGTTGGCCAGGCGCGGTGGCTCATGCCTGTAATCCCAGCACTTTGGGAGGCTGAGCCGGGTGGATCACCTGAGGACAAGAGTTTGAGACCAGCCTGGCCAACAGGGTGAAACTCCCTCTCTACAAAAACACACACACACAAAAATAGCCACGCATGATGGCGGGCGCCTATAATCCCAGCTACTCGGGAGAGTGAGGCAGGAGAATCACTTGAACCCGGAAGGTGGCAGTTACAGTGAGCCAAGATCTAAAGAGGTTGCACCATTTTACATTCTTACCAGCAATGCTCAAGGGTATGAAGTTGTATGTCATTGTGGTTTTTACATTTCCCTAATGACAATGTTGAGCATTTTTTCATAAGCTTATTGGCCATGTGTATATCTTCTTTGGAGAACTGTATATTCAAATCCTTTGCCCATTGTTTTTTAAGATGGAGTCTCACTCTATTGCCCAGGTTGGAGTGCAGTGGTGCAATCTCGGCTCACTGTAACCTCCGACTCCTGGGTTCAAGCAATTTTCCCGCCCCAGCTTCACAGGCACCTGCCACCACACCCAGCTAATTTTTGTATTTTTAGTAGAGACAGGGTTTCACCATGTTGGCCAGACTGGTCTCGAACTCCTGACCTCAACTGATCTGCCTGCCTCAGCCTCCCAAAGTGCTGGGATTACAGGTGTAAGTCCCCGTGCCCAGCCTGCAATAGTTCTTTATACGTCTGAAGACAAGTGTCTTATCAGATATATGATTTGCAAGTATTTTCTCCCATCCTATGCATTGTCTTTTCAGTTTCCTGATGAAGTCACTTGAAACACAAAATTTAAAATTTTTACGAAGTCCAATTAATCTATTTTTCTTTTTGGTGTCCTATCTAAAAAAAACTTTGCCTAATCCAAGGTCATCCTACTTTTTCTTCTGAGTCTTATAGTTTTAATTCTTATATCTAGGTGTATGATCCATTTTGAATTAATTTTTGTAAATGATGTCCAACTTCATTCTCTTGCTTGTGGACAGCCAACTGTCCCACATCATTTGTTGAAAAGACTTCCCTCATTGAACTGTCTTGGCACCCTTGTTGAAAACTAATTGACAACAATTTTTCAAAGATAATACCTAGTTTAGGCAAGAGTGAGGGGAAGTCTTGTACACTGCTAATGGGAGCATAAAGTAGTAGCCTTTGAAGGGCAACTTGGCTACGTGTATACCAGTTCGAAATGTGTACACTCTGATTCAGGAATTGCACTTCTAGGAATTTATCCCAAGGAGCTAAATGTATTCAACGATGTTATGTATAATAGTAAACAACTGGAAGTAATCTAAATGTCCATTAGTAGGCGACCAAGTGAGTAAATTATTCTCCAATCCATACAATAAAATATGATGCAGCCTTTAAAAATGAAGTAGATCCAACTTACTAACTTTGAGCAATCTCTGTGACCCATTGCTTAGTGAAAATTAAAAACGTATTTTACAGTATCATTTATAGAATTCCATTTATATAAAATTATATATTATATATATGCACCTTCATTCACAGAGTAATAGCTTAGAAAATATTCACAAAATTGTTAACAGTAGTCCATCTAAGTAATGGGATTTTGGCTGGCTTTTATTTTCTTATTTATACTTTTTTGCATTGCATGAATTTGCTACATGAATATGTATTGTCTTTATGCCCAGAAAAAGAAAACATATTTTCATTTTTGTAGAAGAATATCTTCAAGGAATATGTATTGTACAAGATTATTCAATGACATGGAAATATGTCTATAATATATTGTTAACTAAAAAGCAGGTTATACTATCCCACTTTTGAGAAGTATTTTTTTAACTGTAATATTTCCTAGGTATTATATTTTTTTCACTTCTATATGTGAAATATCTCTTATAATTGACATGAATATTTGATGTTGTGGGTTCCCCCTCCCTCCCTCCTGAAAAGCTCTTACTAATGAGATGATGCTTCTCACTATCTGAGACTTGAGAAAATGCCATATGTGTGTAGAGAAAAGATTGGAGGAACAGACAACAAAACATGAACAGTGCTTGGCCCTTTAAAAAAGCCTTAGATGGAAATTCTTATTTTCTTCTCTGTAAGTATAGTTTCCAAGTTTTCTATAGTACATGCATAGATAAACATAAAAAGAAGCCAGGGGCCTAGATGCCCTTATTTTCAAGGATAAGGATATTTGGTACTTGTAGCCTTTATCAAAATAAGAGACTAGCAAATTTGGGACCACACAAGCCACCTCAGTAGTGCCAGGGTCTAGAGTGAGACAGGACAAAAGCACAGGCCCACAGAGGGGTGCCTGGCTGGACAGGAGCAGGTAAGGCAAGCTGGAGAACAGATGGCAGAGTTCAGTCAGCAGGAGCTGGACTCTTGGATCAGTCTCAGTTCCATGTGGACAAGGAAACCCCTGTGAGGTATGAGAGGGTCCAGATGGCAGGGATGCTGGCTAATTATGGAGAAGGGCACTTCGATATTTTCCAGTGTCAGGAGCATGTTCCAAGTTCCTCAAGAGAGACCAAGGACTATGTGAAACAGAAAATGAGCCTGACTATTTGAGATTTAAAAATATATTTCCCCCTCAGCCAAAAGGGTAGCACATGGAGCAGAGATGGAAAACTGATGATGGCCACAGCAGAATGTTCCTAGCCTTGAAGGAGGCCAGCAGGCTCTGGGACGCTGCTTGGGTAAGGAAAGGACTCAGGCTTGCAGTGACTGCGGCTGCGGGGGTGGCAGAGAAAAGTGACAGGCACTCAGTTTCTCTAATGTGATTATGTCCAACCCTCAATAGTTCTGAGATGAGCAGCCTGAGGCCCAGAGAGGCTATATGTTTTGCCCTCAAGCACACAGCCAGCAAGTGGTGGAGTGGGATTCTCGTCTCACTGACGTCCTTCTCCAAAAAGGGAAAACCACTGAAGAAAGTTATATTAATACAGATTTATCATAATGATAGGCGGAAAAAGAAAGTCTCTAAAAAAAAATCTTCTATCTGATCCCAACACTTAAAAACAATATGTATAGTTTAGAAAAAATTGCAAAGACATACAACTTAATGGTGGTTATATCTCAATGGCAGGAACTTTTAAATTTATTTTGAGTTTTTTAATTTTCTCTGCACGATGAGCAAGTAAACCTTTTTAAAACAGGAAAAAAATGTTTTATTTTTCAGAAGCAGTTCTGAGGACTAGTTGATCAAAGTAATGAGAATGAATTACAGTGAGCCCTTAATGATAGAGAAATCTAGCTTCTTAGTAGTTATGTGAATTTCAGCAAACCTACTTGGCTTTCCTGAGTCTGTTTCCTAAACACTATAAAAGGTGGATTATCATCCTGTCCCGGGGGGCTGTTGCTAGGATTAACTGAGAAGCAGTGTACACAAAAGTCCCATGCACAGCACTTGGCATAAGGATGGTGCTTAATAAATATTAGACTTGACTCTTGGTAGTCATAGCTCTTCCTTGCTGCACCAGGAAGGCCTAGCACCTCCAGCTGGTTCAGATAGCAGAAAGGAACCTGGGCAGGGACCCATTGCTGGGCCTAGAGCTTCCTGTACATCTGACACATTCCCCTCCTCTGTTTTTACCATGTGAAGACTAACAGGATCTCCTCCCTTAACCCATTTTCACCTATTTGCCTCTCCCTCTCCCCTTGTCTCAATAATCTCAGCTGCCTAGATGGTATTTTTTTTTAAGTACATGTGACATTATTTTTAACATAACACACATTTGCAAAGCATCTGCTCTGTTCTAAAGATGGACCCAAGGTCTTCCTCTCCATTCCTATCATCCAGAAATACTTGTCTGAGTTCTAATTGAGAAGTTAGATCCTTCAACAACTACCATTTGTTGCCAAACTGCGATAATAGAGGTACACACACTAAGTTGTGGAAACTCCGGGGCGGGGAAGAGATTATGTTCTTACCAGTGTATGCACATGTGTATGGAAGAGGACAGGAAGAATGGAAGTATTTAAAGAGTAATCATTTCCTCATCCTATATTACACATCAGCTTCAAATACTGTCATTACTAAAAGGTAGGGCTGTTTCTTCTCATCTTCAGATTTATTAAAGTCTGTCCACAGCCACAAAGTTTGTGGGGAAGGCTCAAGTCATCTGATGATATGACAAGTAACATGCTGTTGCTGAGGCAGGGGGGTGGGGCACAGGTCCAAGGAGTTACAAACTGGCTCGCAGTGTTCTGCTCAGACATTTTAGAGCTTTTCGGAATACACAGCCATTCTGATTAACAGGCAGTTTTAAGGCTCAAGGGGTGCCAAAACCTGGCATTATTTGATATTTTTATTACTTACTGGTCAAATGTTAACATCAATGGGAGTAAAAAGAAATTCATTCTTAGTTTGATCTAACAAACTCTTTTTACATTTCCCTATTCCCTTTCAGCCCTTGTTGAAATCCATAAATCCATGGTCACGATCATACTTGCAGATTAGATACAACTGAATATTCTACATCTGTCTCACACACAGATGCATACAGAGAATGATGTTAAGCACAGCAATATTCAAAACCCAGGCCCTGTGACAACAGCCCCTTCAGGCCTGTAGACTGACACTCCCGTAGAAGATGTTGGCAGGGCAATGAGACACACCCTGTTCTGTGTTATTTATGCCTCTGGCAGTGAAGCCCCTGACAAAGAAGCATGTCACTGGAACACATGCTCTTTGTTCACAGAGGTGCATGCCAGCACCGGCTGTGTAAGAAGGGACAGTGCCATGTCTGTAGTTTCTCCTCCTTTGGTTCTTTTGCCTTCTATTTGCAGCACATTGTGGCTATGTTTATTAATTACTTTGTAGCTTAATACTATAAAACACACATCTATCCTGTGAGCTATGTACCCTGGGGAAAGAGTCCTTCATACCCTCCAGTTGGCCATAAAGAGAGGACAGAGTCTCAAGATTTGCCCTGATGCTAAAGATTAATACCATCTCCTCCAGGAGCCACCAGGACTCCTTCAGCACCATCCCCTCTTTTCCTGCAAGAGGACAGTCGCATGCTGTTTGGTATTAAAAGTCCTCTACAACTGTTTCCAACCCACAGCACCAATGCAGCCCCCCACCATGTTATGCCTCCACTCAAGACAGACTGATGATGTAGCAGAAGATGGTGGCCTGCAGAGTCAGACCTATCTGGGTCTAAATCTTAGCTCCGCTTCTTGTTGGACGTGCAGCTTAAAATTCCTAAGCTCCTCATCTGTAAAATGATTAAATTATCACCTACTTCAGAAAGCTGTCTGAGAATCAGAGAAATAATATCAAGCCCGTTAAAGCAGATGCTCAATAATCGCTTGTTGGCTCATGAAACCGATTTGGTAGTTATTTGTTTTGTTTTAGTTTTTTTGTAAAATCCCTCATTGCATAGCCCTGTGGTTCTCACAACCTTAGTTACAGACCTCTTGTAACCTCCTGAGAACATGTCTCCATTTTCCCTTGTCATGAAGACATCTGCTGAGACTATAACAGGAGTCAGGGAACCACATACTAGAAAGTTTTTCTTTTCCCACATTCCTTCTAAAACTTTCATCTTCAAATGTTAACTCACTCAGTATTTTAAAAGCTGATCTATAATTGGCTTACAACTAAGTTGGGGTTGTTTGCCACTAAAATTTAGGTAAAATACGAATTGGGGCACTTTCTTAACTTCATAAAACTTTATATTAATGCACAGAATTTCAAGTTTTTCTTTAACAAATTGTTCTTAGTTTTTGGTGCTTCTAGTCAGTACAATCTCACGTTGTATTTGACATATTACGTATTTACTTATTTTACGCTGAATATAAAGTCATTCCCAGATGGTCTGCAAAGCACAACACCCACCGCGATCTGGTGCTCTAACCCCTGGGACCCTTTCAGCCAGACCATGACAAAGGCTGCCTGCCAGGTTTCAGCGAAACTTAGACCACCAAGAATTTACACACCTCACAGGGGTGCCCTAACGAATAAATGAGATTAAAAAAAAAAAAAAAAGGCGGGGAAACCCTGAGGCCCTATTAGACATGCTAATTGTAAAATGTTAGAAAACCGAGGGAGACTCTCCTGAAGAGGGTGGAGATGCTAGCCTGCTCTGTGGCTTAGCAAGCGACCCCAGCTGCCATGCCAGGGCCGGCCGGCCACGATTCTGTCCCGACGAGGGGCGCGCGGATCCTCGGCGGCACTACGGACGCCACTCTGCCAAGGAGGCGGCGGTGTTCGGCCTGTTGGCCCCAGACTGTGTGGCAGGCAAAAGGTGAACCTCAAAGCCTCTCTGTCCCGGGCTTCTTCACATTTCGCGCCTCCGCAGGCGTCGTACTGCCCCCGTGAGCCTCCCCGGATGGACTGGGCTTTAGGGACCCCTGAAGCCGGACTGCCAAGCTTCCCAACAGCCCTTCCTGCGAAACCTCCGGGCCCGGGCCGCAGACCCAGCTCCGGGCGCCACGAGGTGGGGCCGGGAGGAGAAGTCTCAGCCCGGCGGGGGTCGGGGAAGCCACCCCCACCCCCGAGAAAGGTCTTACATCAGCCGCCCCACGTGCAATCGGAGGGAGGGAGGAAGTCGCTCCTCTACCTCGGCTGCGCCTTTGCCCAGCCTCCGCCCCGCCTGTCGCGCGTCTCCCCGCCCCGTCCTTGGTGCAGCCGCGGCCGCCGAGCCGAGCAGCGCCGCGCCGGGCCGGGCCGAGTGGAGCCGAGCAGCTGCCGCGCCGCGTCGCCGGTTTAAGCGCAGTGCAGGCCGCGGCCGGGGGCGGCGGTAGTGAGCCCAGCGCTGCGCTCCAGCCCCCTTTTCCCTCCATGGTTTCTCTCCGCTCCCGTGAGTAACTTGGCTCCGGGGGCTCCGCTCGCCTGCCTGTACGCCGCCAGCCACTCAGGACCGCGCCGTCGGCCTCTGCCGCGAACAAACCCTTCCCACGGCCTTCGCTGCGCAGGCCGGGACGCCTCTCCCCCCTCCGCCCCCGCCGCGGAAAGTTAAGTTTGAAGAGGGGGGAAGAGGGGAACATGGACATGAAGAGGAGGATCCACCTGGAGCTGAGGAACCGGACCCCGGCAGCTGTAAGCAGAGCCCCCTCTGAGCGCCCTCTCCCCTGATGACTTGCATGTAATGGTGGCCACCTGCGGGGCCCGGCCTGAGGGTTCGCCGGCCCCGGCGCGGGGAAGAGCGCAGCTCGTGGGCTCGGACGGGGAAGGCGGACGGGCGCGGAGGGGGGAGCGAGTGCGCGAAGATTAACTCTTTGCCGCCCGCGGGCTCCTGGGGCGGCCAGAGGAAGGCAGCGGGGTGGGGGAAAGCAAACTTTGAGCGCTTCGCCCGCCAGGGTCTTTCCCCGGAGGGAGCGCGTGTGCAAGTGGCCGGCGGCGAGGGAAGGAGGCGGGGGTTGTGTAACGCTGGGAGCCATGTTTGCAGCCTCCCGGGATGCGCGGCCGGGCGGAGGCCGGGCCTGTCGAGGAGCTGCGCGGCCATCCCCGTCTGGGCCAGGCCAGGCTCCGCGCGCCCCGGGCCGGCCGGGGAAGGGGCGCGGATGAGGCGGGGCGGAGGGGGGGCTTTTGTGACTGGAGCTCGCGATGGGTGCTGGCCCGGCCGAGGGCAGCGGCCGTGGGGCGAGGAGGGGGCTTTTTTCCTTTGAAGGGAGCGAGAAGCCCCCTCGGGCGCTTGGGCGGGCGCGGCCTGGCGCGCAGAGCGGGGGAGGGGCTGGCCAGGGCGGCGGAGGTGGCGCAACCGCGGGCCCTCCCGAGGCCAAGTTTGAAAAAAGGACGCGGTTCCCGCCATTTTTCAAGCCTAAAAATAAAACTTTCTCTCTTGTTTCCTCGCTCCCTCTTTGCCCACGGCCTTGCCCACTTCGACCTCCCAGAGGCAGCCTGGGTTGACCGGGGCCAGCCGTTGTAGCGACGGCTTCGCCCTTCCTCCTGCGCCGCGGCGGCGGAGCCCGGGGCCCCTGCCCCGGGAGGATGGCCCCTCCGTGTGGGCGGGCGGCGGCTCCTCACGCCAGCCGGGGCGCGCCACAGGCCGCCGCAGCGCCATGTTGGCGGGTGCCCGTCTCCCTCCGCCTGGTGAGCCGGCCCACGAGCTTGGCCTTGCCCGCCCTCCCTCGGCGCTGGCTGTCGGCCGCCTCTTCCCGCGCCGAGCCCTGGGTCTGTTTCCCCCCGCCCCGCCGGGGCTTGGCTCGTACTATCGGGAGCCGCGCGCCGTGGCCGCCGCCGACTCATCCCGTCGCGGGCGCGCTGCCGATCCCCTCCCCCTTCTTAAAAGGGCAACGGCAGGCGGCCACCCCCGCTCCGCGCCGAGCGTGCGGGGTTTCGGGCGGGCCTCAGCTCGGCGCGCGGGATTTTGGGCGGGCCTCGGCTCGGCTCGTGGGCCGGGCGGCCTCTAGCCTCCCACGTGCTTGAGAGCGGCCTGGTTCGGCCAGCCGCGCGCCTTCCGGGCTGCAGGGGCCTGAGGGAGGCTCTCTGGCGGCGCGGCTGCGTGGGCGTGGGTCCGGTCTGTGGGAATCGTCCCTTTCGTCTCCCGGTTTTAGCGCGGCTGCCCGCCGCCGCGAGTCCCCCGACTCCGCGAACCGGCGCGGGGCCAGTTAGCGCCGCGGCCGGGTGACCCAGCGGACCAGTGGTTTTCCCGCCGAGGGCGGCCCCGCGGGGCTTCCCGCCCCGGGCTACGCGAGCTGCCGGGTTTCGTGCCCTCAGGTGGCTGTGGTTAACAAGTCGCGAACTTGTGGGAATTCGTCGACCAGGGTTCACCTAGTGTGCTCGACGTTTTATATCCTTGCTTTCTAGTCTTTGAGGTCACCACTACGCGGGGTGGGCCGGGCTCCACCGCCCGGCGCTGTCCCTCCCGGAGAGCCCGCGAGGGTGGGCTGCTCCGGGGGTTCCGAGATGGAGGGTCGCGGGCGCGCATTTTTCCGACCTTCCGTCAGACATTTTGTGCCCGCCACGTGCTAGCCTATCGCCGGGGCGTCCAGTTCGCGCCGCAAAACTTGAGGAGAGGCGTTCTTGCCATGGGAAGGTGTTCGTTCCAGACTTTTCCATTGCGGCGTAATTGCAAATCCGTAGGTTATGGACTAGCTAAAATCAGCCAAAGTGCCTGCGAGAGAAGTACACATGTGGGTCTTCAGAAATGCTTGAAAATCTAGAGTTTGAGTTCTTAAGAATATGCTCAAACTAAAGATCTGTTATAATTATCGAGTAGTGTTCCCTCCGGGAAATAACAGTTGGCCTGCTGTTCCCCTTAGATGATGATTTCATATATGAAGTAATATTGCTTTAAAAACACATGTATATCTACAGGTGTTCATTTTTCTTTTTCTTTTTTTTTTGTGAGACTGAGTCTCTCTTGTGCCCAGGCTGGGGTGCAGTGGCGCTGTCTCGGCTCACCTCAGCCTCCACCTCCTGGGTTCAAGCGATTCTCCTGCCTCAACCTCCCCTGTAGCTGGAATTACAGGCATGCGCCAGCACGCTGGGCTAATTTTGTATTTTTAGTAGAGACGGGGTTTCTCGCTGTTCAGGCTGTTCTCCAACTCTTCACCTCAGGTGGTCCACCTGCCTCGGCCTCCCAAAGTGCTGGAATTACAGGAGTGAGCCACCGCTCCTGGCCGCGTGTTCATTTTTCAAGTAATCAACTTAACCTCCTTGCCAGTCAGGCCAGAGCCATTTAATTCAGTTAAATTAAAACATTTTCTCGGTAATACTATCCACATTTCAAGTGCTCAAACGTGACAAGTGGCTCGTGGGTGCTGCATTGGCAGCACTGGCCTGCAGAATCCACCGGTTTATTAAGTAAACATTGGAAGCCTGAGAAACCATTGAGGTGGTGTGGTGCTTTTTGCACTTGGGAGAGTTTGTGAGGCCTTGAGAGAGTGTTGCGGGAGCCAGCTGAGATTGTGGGGGTAGAGGAAGGTTCCCCTTAGGGAGATTGAGACCAATGGGAGTTAGGAACCCAGGTGGACGAATAAAACTTTGACCTAAAACTGAAGGGTTTTCAGGAAAAAATGCTGTAGATTTTGAAGGAAATTCTAAAAGAGAGTTTAAAGTGTTTTTCGCACAGAGGCATCATCTTTAAGGCAAATGAAAAGTTCGGAGATCACTCCCTTAAAATCACATTCAGCTAGTCGCATGATACCTTATGTGCGATGTGCTGGAACATACTATAAACGCCACAGAAATCGGTGGCATGGTCAGCTGTTACGCAGTAGGCTTGGCGTCCGGGATCCTGCAGACTTGTCATGTGGGGTAACAAGAATCCATTACCCCGTTGAAGGTATACTGTTGTATGCATAGGATGCTCTGAAATATACAGCAGTGTCCCATGGTTGACCTTAATGATTTTAAAGTCAAGTGAGATGTAAGAGTGTTTGAAGAGGGCAAATAGGGGTTTAATTGTAAATGTGTTCTTATGTTTAAGACCAGGTGGGCTTTTATTGTGTATATGGCTTTTTTCTTATTACTAGGGTTTGAAGAAGACCCTAGTAACACTTTTGTTCAATTGGGCTCTTGTGTGATCTGACCAAGGAAGACAAGAAGGTAAACATAAAAGTGTTACTAGGGTCTTCTTCAGTTCACCTATTACTATATCCCTATTCCTTATAAACACAAGTTTGCCCATTTCCCTAAGGGATGAGGGCGAGGGATTATAAAGAAATACTGAATTTTTTTTTTTTCTAAGTGCAAAACAGCTCTTATAGCAGCAGGGTGTATTCTCATAGTGGAACAAAATGGCCTAAGATGGCATTTTAAAGTAATCTTCATGAAGAATGGTGGTTACCGTTTAAAAACTTAGACAAGGATAGGAGCTATTTTGCATGACAAGGAAATATTTTATATAAAATATTGGCAGTTCACTGAGAGTAAATTGAACAGTGCTAGAATATACCATGGAAACTGGAGGTCTTGTCAGTAAGATGAGAAGACACTGACATGCAGTAGTTAGATATAAACCACATTTAGTTGTATTCCAAAATTGGAAAAGAATACCTGTTCTTTATGTGAGATTCTTACCCTTCAGTAAACTGAACGTGTCGCTCTGTTAGAAGCACACCATTAACCATGCATCTGGGGACAATCAGCCTTCCTATCAGCTCTGAGTTTTTCATTCAAAGTTAGAAAGCCAAGCATTTCCTTACTGTGGCTTGCAGTCTATGCCCCTGCGAAGTGCTGGTGTGCTATTTGCTGGATTGTGACGTTTCATATACCAAAATAAAAGCAGTCTTTACGTAGTCCCAGTTTACTGGGAAAAAAATGTAGATTGTCTTTAACTTCCATCTTTTTTTGATCCGCACCCCCTCCCCAGCATTTGACCTCTTTTATCGTGTCTACTGTGATGTAATTTTGAGCTCAATCGGATATTCTAATTGGTTGCATAGCAACTAATCGGGGTTTTTTTCCTTGTATAAGTAATATATTTTCATTGAAGAAAATTAGATATAGATAGGCCAAAAAAATTGTAGGTATAGATAAGTAAAAAGAAGATAGACATACATGCCTAACCTACCATCTAGACACTTTAGTGTATAGTCTACTAGAATGTTTAAATTTTTTCTAAACTTGGTTCATCAAATAATCTGAATGCTAGCTAGCTTGTTTAGAAAAAAAATACAGTGAACATCTTTGTGTGTGTCTTTTTTTTATAGACTCATTATTAATGTCTGCATAGATCATAATTTAAACATCTCTCTCAGGTTGTTCACAGGGATTTTGGCTGTTTTAAATACTGCTGAAATAAAACATCTTATAATGTTATTTTTTTCCCCCCTGCCAAATTGCTTTTCAGAGTGGTTCCCTTCTTTTAATACCCACCAGTAGGGTATTGGTGGGTCTTAAACACATTGGAGAACCACTAATATAAATCCGTTCTCGGCCGGACACAGTGGCTCATGCCTATAATCCTAGCACTTTGGGGAGGCAGAGGAGGGTGGATCACCTGAGGTCAGGAATTCAAGACCAGCCTGGGCAACATGGCAAAACCCCGTCTCCACTAAAACTACAGAAATTAGCTGGGTGTGGTGGCAGGTGCCTATAATCCCAGTTACTCTGGAGGCTGAGGCAGGAGAATTGCTTGAAACAGGGTGTGGGGGGCGGGCAGAGGTGGCAGTGAGCCAAGATAGCACCACTTCACTCCAGCGTAGGCGAAGAAGAATGAGACTCCGTCTCAAAAATAAAAATAAAATAAAAAGTTCTATTATTTTGAAAACATTATTTTAAATTAATGGGTAGAAGATTTGAACGCTAACTCAGAAGGATGGAAATTGCAAGGATAGCAGGAATTTCTATATTTTGGGATTATTTCACTTACCATAATAACCAGTATTCTAATTAAAAGAATTGACAACTCACAAAGATCTTTAATTCCTCCATACTCTCTCCTCCTTTTATGGCAGAGACAACTGGTGTAGTTGGAGAGCATCACCCCACCAGTTAAGTAAAGTTGATCTTTTTTCGTAGTAGCTAGGGGAGTGGCAAATGAGCACATTGAAGATTATGAAAGGGAAAAACATTTTTCCATCTCCTGTGGCCCCCACCTCCAAGCGCCGGGGATATTCCCATGACCTAGACTCATCATAACTTAAAGAAGGACCTCATAGACATTTTGCCATTTAGAACCTAAAATATGTGTGTTTTCTTTTTTTTTTAGAGAGATAGTGTTATAAATCATTGTTATATCTTCCAGTCAGATCTGAAAAGGTATTTGGCCGCACTGTAGTTCAGATTTTTCAAGGAAAAAGTAGTAGGAAACTACTGTTTTGCTGCTAACTGTAGAAAACAAATATAAGAGTTAAGCAGGAGATAGTACGGATTTTTCATTTTTAAATGTTTACCTTAAATTTGTGCTTGAGAAAAGGCAAGTTTAATTGGCGGATGAGGGAAGAAGAGGAGTGAATTTGGCCCCAAAAGTTAAACTGTCCATCTTCAAGCAGAAGGCCAGTTAACTCTTGGACCAAATAGATCATTATGCACAAATGAACAAGGGCCTGCCTAACCTTTCTTCATTAGATAACAGCTCTGGGAGGATTTGAGATATAAGAAGAAACCAGGACCTTTCTCCTTTGATTAGGACCTTTGGTTTATTCTGAATCTAGATTGGGAAGCTGTGGGATCATCTTGACCCCAGCCCCACTCACTGTCTCAGTCACACTCTTCCCAAGCTGTCATCTCCTTTGCAAGGCAGTTTAGATCTCTATACCCAGGGAGGAATGAAAAGAGATGATGAGGCTTAGTTAGCTCTGTGGAGATCCACTGAGAACCCCAGAGTTGATATAAAGATTGCTTTAAGCTGAAGATATTTGAGATTCAACAGATGCAGAGAGAAGTCTACTTGGAGTTTATCTGGCTAAAAGCAAATACATATCACATACGAGGGAATTCTCCCTTTGGAGTGTGCCTGTTCCCAGGAAAGAGGCCAAGAATAAATCTCTGGTGGGGGTGGGGCATCAACATAAGTAGTCTTATGGCCCTAAGAAAACAAAGACCACTCATATCTATGTAGACAGACATTGTAAACTTGATCTCTCATCTGTTGTGAAAATCCCATTTGTGTTCCCTAAAGAAATCTGTTCTTCCCAAAAGGTTTTTCTCCTCCTATCTTTTCCTCTTCTAAGTTAGGTATATAGGCCCTAAATTCTAACTACTCAGTTATCACTGAGCGTGAGTGCACCTGTGTATGTGTGTTGCACGTGTAAATACACTTTTTCTGCACCTCAAATGCCACTTTTCTGCCATTGAAACAATATCTGAGCTCAGAATACCTTTTCATTAAGGTCCTGTTGAGAATTTTCAACAACTTTGAAGTTGGCTGATGGAACATTTAGACCTGCTATCCTTGGGTACAGCTCTGAGTGGGGCCCTCCAGTGGTCTCTGCTTTATGCAGTAATTCCCATTATCCTCTGTGCTTATTCCCCAGTGACTCATCTTCTCAATATGCTTCTTGCATTCTGTTCTTGGGGTAGCATGTTTCTTTACATTCTCAGCCTTCCTGGAAAAGTCAAGGGATATGCCTTTTCTGCCTAGCCCAACGACTCTCTGCCCTATTTATCCCAGTATATCCTATTGCCTCTTACTGGTAGAGGCAGTTAAAGGTCTCAGGTATTCATTTCCTGAACTTCTCACTCTCACTTAATAAATTCACTTACATCTCTGTCTCTCCTAGCCATCTCTCTTGAAGGAGCTGTCCCTCCTCCAACAAGGGTAGAATGATACCTCATTTTTAATATGCATTTTTACTACTTAAAATTGAACCTTTTTTTTTTTTGAGACAGAATCTTGCTCTGTTGCCCAGACTGGAGTGCAGTGGCGCAGTCTCAGCTGACTGCAACCTTCCGACTCATGGGTTCAAGCATTCTCCTGCCTCAGCCTCCCGAGTAACTGGGACTACAGGTGCACACCACCATGCCCAGCACATTCCTTTGTATTTTTAGTAGAGATGGGATTTCGCCATGTTGGCCAGGCTGGTCTCAAACTCCTGACCTCAGGTAATCTGCCCGCCTCGGCCTCCCAAAGTGCTGGGATTATAGGCGTGAGCCACCGTGCCCAGCCAAACTTTTTTTTTTTCTTTTAACTGGGTCTCTGTCGCTGGGATTGTAGGCACTAGCCACTGCATCTGGCCTTGAACAGTTGTTGTTGGCTATTTCTGTCTTTAAGAGCTTGTCTGTCCTTTGTTAGTGTTTCTGCTGGGGTATTTATTTTTTCCTCACTTAGGGTAAAAACGATAGAAGATATCCTCAAGAACAAGATAATGCAAATAGCCAGAATTTCCATAATCGAGAGGTTACAAAAAGTAACAGTCAAATAAATCAGAAAATAATTTTGCAGCAGTTAAAATGAACTACTCATTTAAAAGAGAAGTTGATGTTTTAAATAAAGAACTCTTAACTAATAACAGACTCAGATGTTTGTATTCTTTCACTTAGCAATGGATTCTGAAGACACAGTCCTAAACACAGAAGACATTTTAAGTAAAGATATGGCATTATTTATAGTAGGGAAAATTGAGCACAAATGTTCAACAGGGAGGATTGTAAAATGATTTATAGTATATCCACACACTGTAATTTCTTTGGCTATTAAAAAATACTCTGATCAGAAAGTTGGTCCCCTTTATGTCCAGGTTTTCATCTTAGTCCCCCGCAATTGTGTCACAAACCTCTGTACAGTATTGCTGACAAACCTGTGACCATTTTTTTCCTCATTCAGCAGTTATGTAGGCTCTTATACAGTGATATAGTGGTAACCGGAATATACATGACCCTGTGATCATGAAGCTTAGTCTAGCAGTGACTTTTTTTTTCTTTTTTTTGAGATGGAGTCTCCTTTGTCACCCAGGCTGGAGTGCAGTGGCACAATCTCAGTTCACTGCAACTTCCGCCTCCCAGGTTCAAGCAGTTCTCCTGCCTCAGCCTCCCGAGTTGCTGGGACTACAGACACATGCCACCATCTCTGGTTAATTTTTGTATTTTTGATAGAGATGGAGTTTCACCATGTTGGCCAGGCTGGTCTTGAACTCCTGACCTTAGGTGATCCACCTGCCTTGACCTCCCAGAGTGCTGAGATTACAGGCATGAGCCACCAAGCCCAGGCAGCAAACACATTTTTTTAACCTGCATTTGAGTCCTCTGGTACTTTTTGATGACGCCTTGCAGTGGTTAAAGTGGAATTTTGCAAGTTGAAAGAAATGTCTTTAAGAGGTGATTTCACTCTGTGAGCTGAGAGGCAATATGGCTAACTCTAATTCTTCTTCACTTCATTTTTGGCATATTGGTGTGTTTTGTATAACATTTTTGGATTATTTTGGATAGAATTTTAGAAAATCTCCCAAGGTAAATGGGAACATTTTAATTGTATTGCAATATACTGTTTACATGGGTGGGTGATGGCAGTTGACCTTTCTAAAATTTTAATGGTTCGTTGGTTTTATGTTTAGTTTCTTTTTAATACAGAATAAATATATGCTTGTAAAAAATTTAGTACAGATATAAGTAAAGTAAACAGCAAAGGTCTCTGACATTTTCCATTCTCTTTACCCAGAGGTTACTTTCTGGCCATTTATAATGTTCCAAGCCCTAGTCTTTACAACTTTGTGAGGTAGGTTCTATTATCTCCACTTTATGGGAAACTGAGGCACCGAGAAGTTAAGTGACTCAAACAAGGTCACACAAGTTCTGAGTGGCAGAGGAGAACCAGAATTTGATCCCAGGCATCTGTCTCCAGAGCCCAGCTTTTGTCAGAGTTGACCTATTGAGTTTTCAGATGTGCTCATTTCTTATCAGAAAAGGGAAGAATGGCAGAGATATCTAAATAAAAGTGGAAGGAAGGGAAGAAGTAAGTGGATGTAAAGAGTAAAAAGGATGCCTGGCTTCTGAAGAGGAAGTAGACGGGGTAGTGAGAAGTGGTTAGGCACTTACTATATTGTGGGTATTGCTGACTTGAAATCTGTTTCCTTCTCTGTAAATGGGGGAAGGAGAGTGGTGGTAAAAATAATAAATGATTAAGTACTCTATAATTGATAGCAATTACTAGAGTAGTGTCATTGGATGTTGTATGAGAGGATGAGGACACTGTTAATAGCTCATATTCTCTTTTCAGACTATCAGTATCTCCCTACCATATACGTGCTTATTTAATGCTATTAAATATGGTAGGTTCACTAAAAGAATGCCTTTGTTGGTGCAGTTAGAACGGTAATTTGCATCACTGTGAGTAAATCAAAGTGGGCTAAAAAGTTGCAACTTTCAGGATGATCATAGAGCAAGAATGGCAACATGGATTATTGTGGTGGATCTGCATGTAGACTATTAAGTAATCAATATTAAAAAGTTCAGATCATCAGATGTGATACTGTTTTTGAGACAGAGTCTCACTCTGTTGCCCAGGCTAGAGTGCAGTGGCGAAATCTCAGCTAACTGCCACGTCCTCCTCCCAGGTTCAAGCCACTCTCCCACCTCAGCCTCCCGAGTAGCTGGGATTACAGGCACTCGCCATCATGCCTGGCTAATTTTGTATTTTTGTAGAGAGGGGGTTTCACCTTGTTGGCCAAACTAGTCTTGAACCCCTGACCTCAGGTAATCTGCCCACCTCAGTCTCCCAAAGTGCTGGGGCTATAGGCATCAGCCACTGTGCCTGGCCAGATGTGATACTCTTGGATGGACTTAAATTCTGAAAAAGGAGACTGTGTAGCCTGAAAATGAAATTTAATTTATTATCTAGCAGTTCTCTCCTAGAAACGTGCAACGCAGATTGATCTTTGTTTTCAATTAAGGACTCTTGCATCCTGATTTCTTCCCAGTGTCAAGATAATCTTGGCAAAGATTAATGAAACCAGAGTTGGAAAGTGTGTTGGTGCAGAAACCTCTAGCCAGAATCTCTTAGTGGTCTTGATAGGAAACATAAAGCTTTCCTCTTTTCCAGTGGTCATTTTCTGGGCCTTCAAGTAGAACCAGCCTACAGGGTGTCTTCACTCTGCATTTGCATTTAGATAAAAGCTGCCCTTTGGGGAACAGCCTGGAGAAAAGAAATAAGGGGAATACACTTATTTCACTTATATCTTAAGAAGTATACTTTCTGTTTCTGGAAAAATAAAGAGTGTGTTTGTACCCATGGAGTAATATTCCATCTTTGAATCTGTCAGTATATTGTTACTGAAGGCTTAATCAGTTTTTATCTTTTTATAACTAAGATCTAGGTCTGAGTAAGAGGCTGCCTGTATATATGGGTGTGTTTGCAGGATATTTATGGTAGAAGTTTTTGCATTATTTGTTTTCAATGTGTTTTTGAGAGCTTATCCTTTTTTCTTTGTCATCCACAGGTTCGAGAACTTGTCTTGGACAATTGCAAATCAAATGATGGAAAAATTGAGGGCTTAACAGCTGAATTTGTGAACTTAGAGTTCCTCAGTTTAATAAATGTAGGCTTGATCTCAGTTTCAAATCTCCCCAAGCTGCCTAAATTGAAAAAGGTAAGTGCTTTTTCTTTAATGGTAAAAGAGAATGATCCTGGGAAGGGAAAATGTATGATTTTACCTGTAAGGAAGTACTTAGTGTAGCAGAAAGCACATGGCCTTTGGAACTGGCCAGATATGGGATTGAATTCTAGCCCTAGCATTTCCTTGATGGGTGCACTTCTGCAGGTTACTTAATCTCTCTAAGGCCCAATTTCCTCACCTGTAAACTGGTGGTATTACTTGACCTTGCAGAATTGCTGTGATGTTTGGAAATAATGTATGTTGGGTGCTCAGTAAATAGAAGTTAGGAAGAATAATTACTGTATTTTGTGAGTAATTTATTTGTTAATTGTTATAAAACCAATTCTCTGTCCTTTCGGAAAAAAGGACCAAATGCTACATAAAAATGTTTTCTCTGGTCATTGCACATTTAACTGTCACAGGGTCCCAGAACGTCAGAACTGGAAGAAACTTTGCTCCTCTAACCCAGCCCCTTAGTTTATAGGCACAACAATAGTACCAGAAAAGTGTAGTAATTTGCCTAAAGCCACCCACAGAAGTGGTTAGTACTAGAGCCAAAACTAGAACCCGTATCTCCTAACCCCCTATCATTTCCATTGTATAGGAAAAGATACGTGGTTATATAAGTCCTGCAGAATTCTCTGCCATTTCAATATTCACTTTACTAGGAAAGTTAAGTTGTACCTTTATTTAAACTAAGGCACATGTAGAAGAAAACGCAATCAAACTTGGGCAAAGGTAGGTTGTTCCTAGAGCTTGGTTGAGTTCTGAGTGGGACAGTTAGTTTTTTGGTATTGGGGTTTGTTTGTTTGTTGTTGTTTTGCAGGGGGTGGAGTGGGTTAAGTATAATACATGAGGCCGGGCATGGTGGCTCATGTCTGTAATCCCAGCACTTTGGGAGGCCAAGGTTGGAGGCAGGAGTTCGAGACCAGCCTGGCCAACGTGGCAAAACCCCGTCTCTACTAAAAATACAAAAAAATTAACTGGGCACGGTGGCACGCCCCTGTAGTCACAGCTACTCTTGGCAGGCTGAGGCACGAGAATCGCTTGAACCCAGGTGGTGGCTGAGGTTGCAGTGAGCCGAAATCGCGCCACTGCATTCCAGCCTAGGTGACAGAGCAAGACTCTGTCTTGATTTAAAAAAAAAAAAAAAAGTATAATACATGAATTAAAAAGTAGAAGTGTTTTTTGTTTTGCTTTATTTGCCTTGTGTTAGGTAATATTAATAAATGCTCAGGCAGTCTTCATGAGTTTCAGGTGACTGTTTCTGATGAGAAAGAAATTTCCCCTTCTAAGTATATACTAGAGGTTCAAGTATAATCCTTTTATATTTGCATGGTTTATCAGTGACATTGGAAGCGCTGATTAGCCCAGTTAAACATAGGATAGCTTTTTAGCATCTATTTACATAAACTTGATGCTAGCAGATCCTTAGTGTGTATTTTGTGTTGTTTTCCTAGCATTCTGATTTTCCTAAATTACTCTTGGTCTCTTACTCAGAAATCAGCCTGTCAGTGACCATTTTTATAGGGACTTTAATAAACCTTTCTGAATTCTGAATAGAGCTTGCTTGAGTTCTGAGGAGGACAGGGCTTTTGTTTTTGTTGGTTTTGTGTGTAGGGGGGTGGGCGTTAAGTACATGAATTAAAATCTTTTAACATTTAAACATTAATCACTTCACTTATAGGGCTAATGAGAGGGAATCATACTTAAAGGCAGGTTGAGTGTACTCATGATCAATAAGAACTTTATTTTCTTCCTATTCCAGAACACAAACTGGTGTTGTTTTGTTTTGTTTTGTTTTGTTTTGTTTGTGAGATGGAGTTTAACTCTTGTTGCCCAGGCTGGAGTGCAGTGGCCCCATCTTGGCTCACTGCCACCTCCGCCTCCCACGTTCAAGCGATTCTCCTGCCTCAGCCTCCTGAGTAGCTGGGATTACAGACATGCGCCTCCACCCCCGGCCACTTTTTGTATTTTTTTAGTAGGGATGGGGTTTCTACCATGTTGGTCAGGCTGGTTTTGAACTCCTGACCTAAGGTGATCAGCCCACCCCGGCCTCTCAAAGTGCTGGGATTACAGGTATGAGCCACTGTGCCTGGCCCAGAAACTGTTTTTAACAAGAAATAAGTACTGAAAAAAAATTGATGTGTAAATGTCACAAATTTTCTAAATTTACACATCTATTTCATTTCAAAATAAATATGCTAATAAATGTTTTGGTAGACTGCCTTGTTTTGGTAGATTGCCTTGTTATTCCTACTCCCTGAGATACACATGTTAAAAGGATATGGATGTTACATGTGTATATGATATTCTAACCACATGGTTTAAAACATGGGTGAGGATAAGTGAGCTCTGTTTTTATTTGATTTACTAAAATCACCAATAAAGCTAACACTTGACTATTATTTATGGGCTTATGTTTTTAAACCTAGACCATGAGTGGGTATTTCACTGAAATATTCCATTGAAAGGAAAAAACTGTTTTGAAATGTTACATTTTCCTCTTCTGAAATATTTAACAACACCTTAAGCAGCTGACTTGTTTTTTTAACTTACTTTTTCAGCAAATACTCATATTTTTAAAAGTTACTCTACTCTGCATCATGTAATACGTTTCATTGCATGGCAAAGACTTTATTACATGAAGCTTTCATGCTATTCTAGGTACGTAGCATAATAAGGAGGACATGGATATTTATGAAGCCAGCCTGTCTGGCTTCAAATCATAGGCCCACTATGGTAACAGCTGGGTGATCTTGAGCAAGTTTATTTTCCTCATCTGTAAACAGGAGTGGTAATTCTGCCTACCCCATAGAGTTTTTGTGAGATCAGATGAGTTAAGGTGTTTCTGGTGCTTTGAGCAGTGCCTGGCATTTAAATACTATGTAAGGGTTAAAGTTACTATTGTTGTTGGCACTTTAAAAGAGAGAATTAGAACCAGCTGTGTAGCCGAGTTTTCTTGCAAAAGGAAGAGCTTGAATTAGATGTTCTTCACAATGCTTTCCAGGCTCCAATTCTTTCTACTCTAAGATTCTAATATTCCTTGGTGAACGCTCATTCCCTCATTGGCACATTACTTGCCTGCGCTACTTGACTTGCAGCTTAGAAATTAGAGTAGGTTCTAATAAAGGCTAGTGCCAGGTTTATGCAAGATGTGGCCTCTAGGGAGCTGGTTTCATAAACCTGCCCCTGTTGACCCATTCCCTTTCCTGAGGTTATGAAGCTTCTTTATGGGCTTGTAGAGCCCATCCCTCTCTCGTAGCTTTCAGAGCAACATTCCCTGGTGGCTTCCAGGTGTAGAACTCCACAGTGTGTGTCAGTATTGTCCAGAAATTAGGTTTCAAGTGGGCATTGCAAGCTTTGAAGGCATACAAAATAAGCTGCTCAGAATGCACAGACTATTAAACCATTTACTCTTTCTGGCAGGTATAGGGTATTACAACTTGTCAAAGGATTCTAATTGGTTTTGACCTACTTTTTAAGTTGGAAAATTTATTCACTGATGTTAGAGACCAGTTCTTGAGTAAGCTGTTAGTAGCAGCTGATTAGGAAAACACAATACTTCTGACCTTTCCTTCTGCTGTTAATTATTTGGATTTAAACAAAATGAACACACATGCCCTGATAGAAATATGGATCATTTGATCTTGATACATATTTGAGAACTGTATTGGTTACTTATAATACCTTAAATGATTTGTTTTTCTCTTTGTGTATTTGTGTTTGTGCTGTATCCATTTTCTCTTGCAGCTTGAACTCAGTGAAAATAGAATCTTTGGAGGTCTGGACATGTTAGCTGAAAAACTTCCAAATCTCACACATCTAAACTTAAGTGGAAATAAACTGAAAGATATCAGCACCTTGGAACCTTTGGTAAGTAACCGAGAATTTGGAAACTGGGATTTACTGGTCATTTTCATTTTCATATTTCTTTATAGTGGGGGGGAAATTACTGGCAATAATAATTGGTTGAGAAAGTGGTGGTTTTTTACTTTTTATAGAAGTCCCAGTTTTAAAGATCAGGGCCTCTCTAGCTAGATGTATTCTTGTGACTTTGCTCTCTCCCTGCCTGATATTGTGGCATCCTTCAGAAGAGAATTTTTGGGGGTATTTTGTTTTGGGTCCACTTTTGAAATTTATATATTGACTATATAGCCTTAAACATGTCTCTTAACAATTTTTCCCCCAGACTGGCCAAGCCATTATGCACGTTTATACTCTAACAGAAAAGGCTATTTATGTTGTGTGGCATGCCTGAATTGTAGATGAAACCATCAAAGACAGCTCCATTTTAAGCTTTAAGTCATCTAATTCATGATCTTGTATTCTACCTGGATTACTGTTGCCTAGAGTTTTGCATGGAAACCCCAAGATCCTCCTCAGTCTTACATATTGGGATAAGATATGCAAAGCTAAGTTTTAGTGCCACTTGGGTTGTAGACTTGCTGTGTGACCTTGGGCAAACTGCTTCTTCTCTCTGGGCCTCAGTTTCCTCATTTATAGCAGGGAGGATAATAATCCCTGCCTTACTAACCTCACTTAGGAGTTCTGAGAATAAGATAAAGTATGTATTTACTTTGCTTTGTAAGTTAATGTACTTACTTTGCTTTTTGTCCAGTTTGTGTGGAAGTTGTAGTGGCCAGAAAAGCGCTTCCAGAGGCAGGACTGGAGGCAGGGGGCTTAATGCAGTTTGTAGGGCAGCCCCATAGGCTGTGCTATTTGGCAGAGGGTTATGTAGCATATAGGTGTCTTTCAGAATCCAGAAGAGACCCTAGAGGGTAAGACATTTCTTCTCTGTTGTCTCTATTCTGATGTCAGAGTATATTAAAATATGTGGATTTCACCTCACTTGTATAGAATGCTCTTATTTCAGGGGAAGACAGAGTTAAATTGTAGCTTCTTTTAATGAAGAGGACTTCCTGACAACAGTTAGAAGATCTTTTCCTTCCTAAACAATTTGAGACTGCTCCAATACAGATTTAATCACCTTTCACTGAGTCTCTTTGTGTGTGTGTGTAATATATGTATTCTTTTAGAGAGGTCTCACTCTGTTAGGCCAGGCTGGTCTTGAACTCCTGCCTGCAAGTGATCCTTCCACCTCGACCTCCCAAAGTGCTAGGACTACAGGCCTGAGCCACCATGTCTGGCTGAGTCTCTTTAGTTTTACATTTCATTAAGTTGTCCATATTTAAGAGCTCATATTTCTCACAAATGTAATGCCTCACCAGTGCTCCATGCATTTTGCCCTTTTTCCAGGTATACCCAGATACTCAGGCTCTTACCAGTTTTATTCATTTCCTTCAAACCAACCCCCATTTCTAGTATTTAAGCCAACATTTACTGACTTTTGCTGCATCCAAGGACATGAACATTTGTCCATTGTATCCTTATATGACCCAGGGAAGAGAGAATGACTGTCCTCTTTTTAGAGATGAGGCAGCTGAGTTTAGAGAATGTAGATAATTGTTTGGAACAAATGGCAGAGTAGGAATTCAAATCTAAGTCTAGGCTGGGCATGGTGTTTCACACCTGTAATCCCAGCACTTTGGGAGGCCGAGGCGGGCAGATCACTTGAGGTCAGGAGTTTGAGACCAGCCTGGCCAACGTGGTGAAACCCATCTCCACTAAAAATGCAAAAAATTACCCAGGCGTGGTGGCAGGCGCCTGTAATTCCAGCTACTTGGGAGGCTGAGGCAGGAGAATCACTTGAACCCAGAAGGCGAAGGTTGCAGTGAGCTGAGATCATGCCTCTGCACTCCAGCCTGGGTGACAGAATGACACTCCATCTCAAAAAAGGAAAAAAAAAAAATCGAAGTCTGCTGTGCTTTCCATAGCCCTTGGGACTTGTTCTTCTCTTTCCACCTGTAAATTTATTTCATGCCCAAATTTCCTTAAGCTGGGAATTCCAACAGGAGCACCAAATTTTAACTGCTGATGCTTTCCCATTCAGATGGGCTACACTAAGCCTTTGTTTATTGGTTAGTGACAGACATACTAATCCTAGGTTGTTGTGAGCATAAGAAACCCTTCTCCTCCCACCCCCCCACTTTTTTTTTCCTCGCTTGATTTTTAAAGAACAGAGTAGCAGGCAGTACCTTTTCACTGTTGGCCAGTTGATGACTGGCCATTACCTAATTCTCGTGGCAGCCTGAATTCTCTGATGATCAGAAGCCGTTTTCAGTGTTGTAGCACACAGCAATGGAGCAGAAGCACATACTGTGTGGGAGTTATTTGTTTGCTTGAGTTTTTTCCTGATCTGGTCAGTAATGTATAAGAGGACCCTCTGGTGGCTGTGAAAGTCTCAGTCCCCCAGGATAGTGAAGGATGAAAAGTAATCTTGGTTGTGTTCACCATTTTTAGAGGATCTGCTATACCCATACACTTACTGGGTGCTTTAGGCATGTTTTATTAGTAATAGTCAAAAAAAAAACTTGGCTACAAAGTGGATAGAAATAGCATGGCCCTTATTTTATATTGAGGAAGCTAAGGCTTGGGTGAGGCTGAATCCCTTGTCCAGAGTCACACACCCTGTGGCAGAGCCACAGGGCTGCACACCAGAGCTATTTCGAAAAGCCTGGGGTCCCGCCATTCTGCTGTACTTGGCACTGAGATTCCTGGCGGTGCTAGGTTGGTCTCCTGAAGTTCTAACTTGGAGAAGGTGAAGGGGGGAGAAGTTGGGTCCATTTTGACTTCTGGCAGTGTTCTTCAGTGGGGAAAAACACCATCCTCATCTTCATTAACCACATACATTTTGAACACCGTCTACTTTGAGCCCAGTTCTTACAGTCAATGCAATGATTGTGAATGCCTCTGCTTGCTACAGGGACATTAATCGAGAGACAAAGAAGGCATCAATTCAAACTTCCTTGGACACCTTTTTTAAGAGACCTGGGCCATCCAAACCATCCCCCAAAGCCCTTCTAAATTCTAAGAAGGCAAGCAAAATTATTGTTAATAAAATGTTTAATGTTTATTATGGCTAGCCTATTAGCTTACATCAAATTTCTGGTATGGTAGAGTTGTAATTTTTTCTATCAGTATTTACACATTACATTGGGATCCTGAATAATCTGTGTATAGTGTATTTTGTGCCTATTGGGCCTTAAAGCACAATTTTACTACTTTCAGCAGTTCCAGAGTACTATAGTTATTTGGGATTTTTGTTGTTTTCTTGCTTTCATTTCATTTTCCAACCTGCTGGTTGGCATGTCCAAATTGTTTGATAAGGGGTGCTTTGCCAGGAAGTAGCCAGAAATCTCACATAATTTTACAGTTTCAGAAACAGGAGCACCTTGGAGGCCCTGTATACTGGAAGAGTCAGTGAAACTAGATAGGGAAATGACTTTTGGTATTAAAAAGCGTTAGATAAATATCACAGGTTGTATGTGTTTTTGTGCACCTATTTCTAGGAAATAATTCTGAAATATAAATGGCTCATTCCTTTAAGTGGAGAATTTTTAGAGTGAACCTTTTTGGAAAAGCTGCCTGAAGCTGACTCTAGCTGGCATTGAGTCAGTCTTTGTGAAGAGAAAGCCAGTATGCTAGCTAGCTGTCTGGGGTGGCATTGCAGCATTTTTTTCCTCTTTGGCAAGAAGTCATACCTGGGCTTCTGGAAGTCAGGGCCTGACTGGAAGGAAACCTAATCTGAAAATTACATGATACAAAAGCAGCTCTATGACCAGAAGGGCTGGGGACAGCTTTCTTAAGACGTCAAGGAACTGACTATGTAAGCACATTGTTTGATCCACAGACTCTTGGATCATTGTACAATTTATGTTTTGAGGGGTGCAACGTTTGTCTGTTGCTGTAACCCTGCTGTGTGTTCCCTGCATGAATAAAACAAGTGTGGGAGCCTCTTTCTTGATCAAGAAGATCAAGTTTCTTCATGTGCAGGGGTCAGTAGCCCTTTTCTCTAAGGGCCAAATAGTAGGTTCATTTGGCTTTATAGCTTGTTTATATAGTCTCTGTCACAACTAGTCTGCTTGGCCATTTTAGCACATAAGGAGCCATACATAAATAAATGAGTGTGACTGTGTTCCAGTAGAGCTTATTTTACAAAAACAAGTGGTGGGCCAGAATTGGCCACTGGACCACCGTTCCCAACCCCTGCTCTAGAGCCTTGAGGCAGATTTTCATATCATTTTATATCTCCTCAGAACTACATAGATACCTTGAGTTCTGAAAATAAGGTTTTGTTTTGTTTGCCTTTCTTCTCAGGTCGTTGTGAGTGTTGTGACAGCTTTCCTAATAAAGCAGCAAAGCCTGTTAAGCATCAATATTTATTTTTTAGAAATTATTTCATGTGGAAATCCTCTTAATGTTTGTTTGGGTGTTTTTAGTACTCTTTTCTTAGAGAATACCAAGGATTTTCTCTTGATTTAGAACCATTAAGGTTGTGTTTGTGAAGCTATCTAGATATATGTACTTATTACCCCTATTCTGGAAGGCACCAGGCTATGTGCTACTTCACATTGGGTTTGCCTTTCATAGGCTGCTCCCTCTTCTATCTACAAGGGTCTACTGTTGCTTCCTGTTGCTATCTCCTGACTTGCCTATAGTGTAGTCTCTTAATTTACCCTTAATCAAAACTTAATAGACCTGGGATTGAAATGCTAGTACACATAATAACAAATGAAGATCTGAGTAAATACATAGACATTTTCCAATGCACTTTGACTACTCAGAAAACTTGACTTAGGCCAACTTTTTATAGCTTAACTGTTTTTAGATAGATGAAACTGATGGTTCCAAAGAAATAAGGTATTGCAACAAAATTTCAAGGTATGGTAAATAAAATCTGAAGACCTTCACATCATAGAAGTCTGGTAACATGTCAGTCTTTTCCCCAAACATTGAAAAAGAAGAGTGCAGTGTTTCTCCATATTTCTGAAGTTTCAACTCTGCGCCCCTCTGCTTTTTCCCCAGCCTGTATTGACTCCTGTCTTCCCTGAAAATAGCTGCATTGCCACACTTTATATTTTATTATATTTCATCCTCTAATGTTTCATGTCTGTGTCCTAAGTAAAATTGTAAGCACCCTGAGATTGTGTTATAAATCTCTGAATTTTTCCCTATACTACCACCCTAGAACATTAAAGACTGCTTGATACCCAGGAAGTTCTTAATGGCCATTTGATTACTCGAATGTTAACATTTGTTTCAGCTAAATTTATTAAACTGTTTGATTGTCTCATACTGTGAAAATATCTGGATTTAATAAAAATTATTTTCAATTCATATTGCTTTAGACTACTATGCTGCCAGAAAAACACATAGTTCTCTGGGAGAGTAGATAAAGGAAGAGAGGGACTAAAGTCTAGTAACCTAATATAAAGGTTGCAAAAGACTTGATGTGTTTTTTTATATATGAGACTGAATGGGTAGCAGGAATCGAATATAGAGCCTAGAATTTTACCTCTTCAAGAGATGGGTTTGTTACTTATATTCCTTTGGTTTAGGAGTTGTGGTTTTTGATCCTTTTCTTCAGAAAAAGTTAGAATGTCTGAAAAGCCTGGACCTCTTTAACTGTGAGGTTACTAACCTGAATGACTACCGAGAGAGTGTCTTTAAGCTCCTGCCCCAGCTTACCTACTTGGATGGCTATGACCGAGAGGACCAGGAAGCACCTGACTCAGATGCTGAGGTGGATGGTGTGGATGAAGAGGAGGAGGATGAAGGTGAGTAAACTCAGCATCCAGTGAACCTGATGTCTGCCTTTCAAAGCCTCTGATAACAGCTATTGGATGTTGGCCAGGCGCAGTGGCACACACCTGTAATCCCAGCACTTTGGGAGGCCGAGGCGGGGGGCATTGCTTGAGCCCAGGAGTTTGAGACTAGCCTAGGCAACATGGCAATATCTTGTTTCTACAGAAAATAGAAAAAAAAAAATTAGCCAGGTGTGATGGCACATACCTGGAATCTTAGCTACTCAGAAGACTGGAGGCTGAGGTGGGAGGATCACTTGAACCTAGGAGTTTGAGGCTACAGTGAGCCATGATTGTGCCTCACTGCACTCCATCTCAGAAGACAGAGAGGCTGCCTCAAAAAAAAGCTACTAGATGTTCTTACTATTGAGGAAAAGTGTGTGTGTGCACGTGCGCGTGTGTGTATATTTTTTTAATGTAGGCATTCCATTAAATTGATAGCCTAGGCCTATTTCATAAGCCCCTGGCCTCAAGGGATCCTCCCACCTCAGCCTCCCCAAGTGGTGGGATTACAGGGATGAGACATTGAACCTGGCCCGGGAAGCGTCTCCTGAAGCCTACAAGCTAGTTTAGGATGCTGCGCATGTTAAACTGTAAACCCCTTACTCTTACAGGCTTGCCACTCTGCTGTTTTCAAGACTTCCTACTTCAGGGGTCTTCAACCCACAGGCCACAGACAGGTACCACTCCATGACCTGTTAGGAACCAGGCCGCATGAGTGGTGGGGAAGCCTCATCTGTATTTACAGCCACTCCCCATTGCTTATATTACTGTCTGGGCTCCACCTCCTGTCAGATCAATAGTGGTATTAGATTCTCATAGAAGCACAAACCCTATTGTGAACTGCACGTGTGAGGGGTCTAGGTTGCATGCTTCTTTTGAGAATCTAATGCCTGATGATCCAAGGTGGAGCTGAGGTGGTGATGCTAGTGCCGGGGAGTGGCTGCAAATACAGATTAATATTAGCAAAGAGGTTTGACTGTACAGAGATCATAATAAATCAATTGCTTGCAGACTCATCAAACCCTATCTGTGAGTGGCAAGTGACAATTAAGCTGCATCTGGTGGCAGGCTTTATAGTGGCAAGTGAGTTGGTGTACTTCAGTTGTACAGCTACATCTGGTGACAGGCTTTAAGTCAGAATCTGATGCTTATTTTAGTCCGTGCCTGGCTTGCCCATTTTTTTATTTACCACTTCCATCCGCACCTCTTTCCTGCACTGCATATTCGTCTAAGTCACAGTTTTGGTAGGCCCACAAGCTAACCCTATCCAACATGAGTAAAAAACGTCGCTGGAGAACTTCTTTGTAAAGGGGGAAAGATCCAATAATGAGACAGCGGAAGACAAGACTGCCAATGAAAAGAAAGCTTCATTGAAAAGAAAATACCAAGAGTGCTCCTTAAATTACGGGTTCATTGCAACAGATGATTCACATTCTCCAAGCCCACTTTGTATAATATATGGCAACCAGCTATCCAACAAAGCCATGAAACCTTCGAAACCGCTTCACTGATTGGGCACAGTGGCTCACGCCTGTAACCCCAGCACTTACGGAGGCCAAGGTGGATCACCTGAGGTCAGGAGTTCAAGACCAGCCTGGCCAACATGGGGAAACCCCGGCTCTGCAAAAATACAAAAATTAGCCAGGCATGGTGGTGCATACCTTTAGTCCCAGCTTCTTGGGAGGCTGAGGCATGAGAATTGCTTGAACCCGGGAGGCAGAGGTTGCAGTGAGCCGAGATTGCGCCACTGCACTTTAGCCTGGGTGATAGAGCAAGACTCCATCTCACAAAAAAAAAAAAAAGTTGCTTCACCACTTGGAGACCAAGCACCCTACATTTAAAAGACAAGCCTTTGGAGTTTTTCAAAAGAAATAAATGTGAACATGAAAAACAGAGGCAATTATTGAAAGCTTCCACTTCATCAAATGTGACTGCACTGAGAACATCTCATTCTTAGTGGCTAACTGCATTGCTAAAGCAAAGAAGTTCTTAACTAACTGCATTGCTAAAGTAAGATGCCCTTTACTATTGAAGAGTTGATCCTGCCTGCTGCTGAGGACATTTGTCATGAACTTTTAGGAGAGGCTGCAGTTAAGCTGCAGTTCAAAAGGTGGCACGTGTTCCTCTTTCGGCTAGCACCATAACTACATGAATTGATGAAATAGGAGAGGATATTGAGGCACAGTTGTTAGAGAGGATTGATGAGTCACCGTGGTACGCAATGCAGGTTGATGAGTCTGCCAATGTTGACAACATGGCAACAATGCTTGTTTTTGTGCGATATATTTTCAGGAGGATGTGCATGAGACTGTGTTATGTGTACTTCGTTGCCAACCAACACCACAGCTGCAGAACTATTCAAGTCTTTTGAATGATTACATATCAGGAAAACTGAATTGGTCATTTTGTGTCGTATATGCACAGATGGAGCGCTGCCATGACTGGACGGCTTTCTGGTTTACTACTCGAGTCAAAGAGGTCACTTCTGGATGTGAGTCTATGCACTGTGTCATCCTTAGAGAAATGCTGGCTAGCTGACAAATGTCACCTGAACTTAACGTTTTGCAGGATGTGATTAAAATTATCAACCACATTAAAGTACATGCCCTTAACCCATGTCTGTTCACACAGCTCTGTGAGATGGATGCAGAGAACACTTCTCTTACACAGAGAAGCGAGATGGCGTTCTAAAGGTGGATCACTGGCCAGAGTTGTTGAGTTATGAGGCCTGCTCTAGAGATTTCTTTTAGAATTAACAGTCACCACTAGCAGAACATTTTAGTAACACAGAATAAGTGGTAAAACTTTTTTTTTTTAAGTTCAGGGGTACATGTGCAGGTTTGTCACATAAATAAACATGTGCCATCCTATCACCTAAGTATTAAGCCCACTGTCCATTAGCTAGTCTTCCTGATGCTCTCCCTCCCCAGCCCCCACAGGCCACAGTGTGTGTTGTTCCCCTCCACATGTCCATGTATGTATACTCACCATTCAGCCCCCACTTATAAGTGAGAACATACGTTATTTAGTTTTCTGTTCTGAGCATTGGGATTTTTGACATGTTTCAAACAGTAGCAGTGATTTTGAAAGAGCCTGAGCCAGGGTCTTCTTCTCGCAGCTGGTGCATGATCACCTATCTCAGCTTTCAAAAGAGTTTGAGCATTACTTCCCAACCACAAAAGATCCCGACCTGGGAAGGAATGGATCCACGACCCATTTGTGAATAAGCCAGGTCAGTCGACTTTGTTCATGCTTGAAGAGGATCAACTGGTTGAGATCGCAAATGGCAGTGCCCTTAAAAGTATGGTTTGAGACAACTTCAGAATCTCTATATTCTGGATTAAAATCAAGGTGGAATATCCCGAGATTGCCAAAAAAGCACTGAAAAACCTGCTTCCATTTCAATATCCTATCTTTGTGAAGCAAAGGTTTCTGCAGTGACAGCAACCAAAACAAGATTATGGAGTATACTGGACATAAGCAGCACACTTCGGGTGTCAGTGTCTGCCATTGCCCCCAGATGGGACTGTCTAGTTGCAGGGAAAACAAGCTCAGGGTTCCCACTGATTCCACATTATCATGAGTTGTATAATTATATCATTATATATTACAGTGTAATAATAGAAATAAAGTGCAGAATAAACATCATGCATTTGAATCATTCTGAAACCATCCCCCGACCCCCAGGCTGTGGAAACATTGTCTTCCACAAAACTGGTCCCTGGTGCCAAAAAGGTTGAGGACCACTGTCCTACTGTACTACAGTCATCATCTTGGGTAAATACTTATCTCTTGATTCATAGGTACTTGGTACCTGTTTGTTATTGCCAACTATAAATAAAATAGCTTTCCCTTCCGTTGACATATGACCAGAGTTTAAAAAGGTAATGATTTCAAATAACTATATGTTAGACTCCGTTTTTCATTCGTAAGGGAAATAATCTCTGATCATAACATAGAATTAAAAGATGATTTTCAGTAGTTTTGGCATTTGACCCAGAATGTTTACATATTTTACAGATTTCCTGATTTTAAGAAATAACTAATACTTTCTACACACGATACCACTCCTGATAAGTTTGTGTTTTCTTTGCATGCTGAGTTTGTTTACTCTCAGTCGCTCTTAGAATAAAACACTTCTTACTTCCAGGTGGCTTAGAGCAGCAGTTTCCAACATTTTTGGCACCAGGGACTGGTTTCATGGAAGACAGTTTTTCCACAGATGCGGGAAAGGGGTTGGGGGCAGCAGCTGAATGGTTTTGAGATGAAACCATTCCACCTTAGATCGGGCATTAGATTCTCATAAGGAGTGCACAGTCTAGATCCCTCCCATGAGCAGTTCACAATAGAATTTGCACTCATGAGAATCTAACAGGTGATGTGACAGGAGGCAGAGCTCAGGTGGTAATGTTCACTGGCCTGCTCTTCACCTCCTGCTGTGTGGCCCAGGCCACGGACCAGTGCCAGTCCTGGGAGTTGGGGACCCCTGGCTTAGAGGAAGCAGAATGATTAGTTTTCACATCAGTCAGTATAAATACCTCTTTTCTTTAAAAATTAGCGCATACAGCAGAAATTATCAAGAAAATAGAGGAAGAAAAGAAGGAGTTTGGATGCAATTAATGGAAGCATTTTTGCAGTTTTATTTTGAAGCATATTGAGACAGGCAAAAATTAATGAGTTATAAGGTGGTAAAATGGACAGAGAATAGGACATCTCACCTACTTCCAAATGTTATGTCCCTTTGTCCCTTCTGTAGTTTTTCCATTTTTCCTAAAAACCGTTTGTGCTTGTTGTCTATTTAAGTTCACCTCAAGGACAGCCACATGTGCAAGAGCTGGTAAAGGACATTCCTTGGAAGGTGGGGGGCAGTTCCTGAGAGGAAAGATGGATCAGCCAACAAATACTGGAGCATTTCCTATGTGCCACGCACTATGGAAAATAGTGATAAAAAAAAAAAAAAAAAAAAACAAGATTCCTACCCTCTTGGACCTTACAGAGAAATGGTTATATATTTTTTAAATCATAAATAGGCTACGTATGGTGGCTCACACTTGTAATCCTTACACATTTGGGAAGGGTGAGGAAGGATGATTGCTGGAATCCAGGAGTTCAAGACCAGCCTGGGCAACATAGCCAAACCCCATCTGTACAGAAAAAAATTGTTTTAAATTAAAAATCGTAAATAATAATTGCAAGTAAGCAAAGTGTGTTGTAATGGAGAAGCACCACATACTCATGGTGAGAGCCTATGACCTGACATTGGGAGGTCTGGTGAGTAAGACTGCCTAAGCAAGTGATGTTGACTGAAACTCCAAGGTGGAGTCAGAGTTAGCCAAGCAAAGAGGATGGAAAGAGCATGCAGAGACCAGGAGGCAGGTGAGAGCATGGTGAGCTCTAGGACCCAGGAGAAGCAAGAACTGCCACACTAGCGGTCTGCACAATCAGGTAGAGATGCAGGTGCCTCTCAGCCTCCTGTCCCCTGAGTCACGGGGTTATTATGGGTGTTTCTCAGGTTCCTGATTTGAGCAGCTGACTGTGACTCTGGTGGTATCATTACCCAAGAGAAGGTACATGATTTTTTTTTTACTTTTTACTGTGGAAAATTTCAGACAGTGACAAAGGTAAAAATAATAGCGAAACAAACCCCCATGTTCTTACCACTCAGCTTCAGCAATTATTGATCATAGCTGATCTTGGTTTATTCCTGCATACCCTTCCCTTCTTCCCCACTCTATATTATTTTGAAGCAAATCTTAGCCATTGTATCATTTCATCAGCGAGAATTAAAGTGTTTGTCCTGTCTACCAGGACTTCTAGCTCTCTTGATTTTATGGGACTCTATTGGACAAAGGGGCTGAGCTTTATCTCGTAGTAGAAAGAAAGTGACTGCAGTTTGTGGCCTTACTAGCATTTGTTCTGTGAGCCAGCCCACAGATCCTTAATACCTTGTGCCCTGTGGAGCATCGAGGATATTTAATGAATCCCTTTTGGACTGTTTTCAGAAGGAGAAGATGAGGAAGATGAGGAGGATGAGGATGGTGAAGAAGAGGAGTTTGATGAAGAAGATGATGAAGATGAAGATGTAGAAGGGGATGAGGATGACGATGAAGTCAGTGAGGAGGTCAGTGCAGCTGTTTTCTACCTTGCTTCCTATTTGTAATTACAACAAAAGTGGGGGTTTCAAAAAGATGACAAAAGAAAAGAAAAACACCTTTTGAAGAAATTAGTATACCTGTGAATACATTTACAATATGAATCTGGTTAATTTAGTTTTTGTCTGCCTTTAAATAACTACTAAATGGAATGCCTACTGAACTCAAACTAGTATGGTTCCTGGCTGTGCAAGGTAAGTTCTGGCCCTCTGGGGGAAGGAATGAGTTGAGTGTTCAGTATGGTGAGAAAACTGGAAATGTTGAGAATTGATGGTATGTCTGTTCCTTCATTGAATTGTAGGGAAGTCTCTATTTACCAAGTCTAAATTTTTTCTTGTATATTCAGTTTAATTCAGTAAATATATACCTGCTATGTTAAAGAGTTGGGGGTATAAAATGAAATGAGACTGTGGTGTGCCCTGAAAGAGCAGATAGTCTGGTTTGTAGAATACCCAATAATAGAGGATCCCTGAGGAAATGAATGCTATATGAGGGCAGGAGAAAACAGTGTCTTGACTTTGACCCTCAAAGAGGTTTGAGAAACAGGCAGACAACATTAGTTGTTAACAAAACACATCCTCTTTTGTAGTATAAAAATAAGGCTAGGGATTTCTGTGATCTCATTAGGTGTATGATTGACATTAAGGTTCTGAAAGAAGCTTTGTATATGAATGGGATATAGAAAGGAATTTTTGTCTAAACCGGTTTTGAAATTTGAGATTTTAAGATGATTTCTTGAATTATCCAAAGTTATATACTAATTAAACATCTAGCAAATGAACTGCTTGCTTCTTAAAAAAGTTTTTTTTAGAAAAATTATAAAGCACATTAAGGAAAATCAGTGGGTCTTGGTACATCAAAGTAGATAAAAATAACATTACAGTTTCCTGCTTGATTGATATTGTCGCATTTATTTGTACTTAATTTGGCAGAATTTGTACTATTTGCACTTTTCAGTTTGGCAGAATTAATCTAATAGGCTGTTTGCTATTCTTTAGGAAGAAGAATTTGGACTCGATGAAGAAGATGAAGATGAGGATGAAGATGAAGGTGGGCCTAATGCATGCATTTTGATCATTCTCAGTTAAAAATTAGATAAAAACATCCATTATTTAGAATTTGATCCCACTGAGAAGAAAATAAAATACCCTTGGCTCTGGCGGTCTACACACACATTCACGTTCTCGTTTCTGTCATCCCATCAGTGTGTCTGTGCTGGTGCAGGCTCCTTGCTGCTACAGCAGTTATTGCTGTCTAATTAATGGCATGGGTCCTGTTGGTCTTCAGTCCTCATGGGTTTTTTTTGGGGGGGAGGGGGTGTTGTTTTGAGACAGAGTCTCATTCCGTTGCCCAGGCTGGAGTGCAGTGACACTATCTCGGCTCACTGCAAGTTCCACCTCCTGGGTTCACGCCATTCTCCTGCGGTAGCCTCCTGACTAGCTGGGACCACAGGTGCCCGCCACCACGCCCAGCTAATTTTTTGCATTTTTAGTAGAAACAGGGTTTCACCATGTTAGCCAGGATGGTCTCTCTCTCCTTACCTCGTAATCCGCCCACCTCAGCCTCCCAAAGTGCTGGGATTACAGGCGTGAGCCACCATGCCCGGCCTGTTGTTTTTTTTGAGATGGAATCTCGCTCTGTCACCCAGTCTGGAGTTCACTGGTACAATCTCAGGTCACTACAGCCTCCACCTCCCAGGTTCAAGCGATTCTCTGCCTCAGCCTCCCGAGTAGCTGGGATTACAGGCATGCACCACCACACTTGGCTAATTTTTGTATTTTTAGTAGAGAGAGGGTTTCACCATGTTGGCCAGGCTGGTCTCGAATTCCTGGCTTCAAGTGATCCACCCACCTCGGCCTCCCAAATTACTGGGATTACAGGCATGAGCCACCGTGCCTAACCTGGTCCCCATGTTTTAAATATGTTTTTAGGACCAGTCATTTGGTTTACTGCCAGGTGTGAGGTTTCTGTGTTTGGGAGTTATTTCATTTAAAAAAAAAAAAAGGCTTTAATAATTGAACCATCATTTTCAGGATATATAAACAGATATAGCAGTTTCCCAGTTTTATTAGTGTTAGTCCTTTCCCCACTACAACCAAGACGAGTGAAATAGCTGTTACTTATTTAATACTGTTGAAAGTATGCCACCCTGGACAACATAGACCCTGTCTCGACAGAAAATTTAAAAGTTAGCTGGGAACGGGTGGGGTGGCTCATGCCTGTAATCTCAGCACTTTAGGAGGCCGAGGCAGGTGGATCTCCTGAGTTCAGGAGTTCAAGAGCTGCCTGGCAACATGGTGAAATCCTGTGGTGGCACGCAGTCAAACCCAGGAGGCAGAGATTGCGGTGAGCTGAGATCACACCACTGCACTCCCCTGGACAACAAAGCGAGACTCTGTCTCAAAAAAAAAAAAAAAAGTTAGCTGCGCATGGTGATACGCGCCTCTAGTCCCAGCTACTTGGGAAGCTGAGGTGGGAGAACTGCTTGAAGTTGCAGTGAGGCTGTGATGGTGCCGACGCACTCCAACCTGAGTGACAGAGGGAGACCTTGTCTCAAAAAGTAAATAAAAGTCTCATGGTTGTGTCTCAGAATCAGGTGTTCACTGTGCTGTTGGCTCATGTTTTCTCAGCATCCACTTTGTGTCAAGCTCTCAATTACATTTACACTAGATATTACTCTGGTTAGGACCTGGTCACTGCCTTTAAGAACCTGTATGATTGGGAGACCGAGGCAGGTGGGTCATGAGGTCAGGAGATCGAGACCATCCTGGCTAACACAGTGAAATCCCATCTCTACTAAAAATACAAAAAAATTAGCCAGGTGTGGTGGCGGGCGCCTGTAGTCCCGAGTCAAGATCGCACCACTGCACTCCAGCCTGGGCAACAGAGTGAGACTCCATCTCAAAAAAAAAAAAAATCTGTCTGAAATAAGATTTTAACATATAGTTAATTTCATTAAAATAACCATGGATTTTATTAGTTGAAAAAGTTGGTCTATATGTAAGTCTCTGTGTCTCGACTACATAATACTCTTAAGAAGTTCCTTTATAGTTAATACTAGTTTGCTACAATTTGAGTCTTAACGATGTTCCATACTAAGTGTTTTTTGTGTTATTTAATTCTCAGAGTAACATTTTAAAGTCAGTACCATTATCCCCATTTTACAGATGAAAAAGACTTAAAGAGGTTAAGCTTGTCCGAGGTCACTTGAAAATAAGCATGGCTTGAAGACATGCTAGATAGCACGAGGGTTTTTGTTTTGTTTTTTTTGGAGACACAGTTTTGTTCTTGTCACCCAGGCTGGAGTGCAGTGGCACAATCTCAGCTCACTGCAACCTCCACCTCCCAGATTCAAGCAATTCTCATGCGTCATCCTCCGGAGTAGCTGGGATTACAGGTGCATGCCATCATGCCTGGCTGATTTTTTTTTTTTTTTTTTTTTTAGTAGAGACAGGGTTTCACCACGTTGGCCAGGGTGGTCTGGAACTCCTGACCTCAGAAGATCCGCCCGCCTTGGCCTCCCAAAGTTTGCTGGGATTACAGGCATGAGCCACCACGCCTGACCAGCTCAGGTTATTAATACGCATTTTAGTAACTGCTAGATTTGTAAAAAGAAACATCTGGAAGAAAACACCTTAAAATTGAGGAAACTGGATTAACTTTCGTGTGTGAGTTGAGGTGTTGCTGTGCATTTTGCTTTTCTTGGTTCTGTGGTCACCACTTATACTCGCTATTAATCACCTATATTAATCTATCTGATCAAGTTTACATTGTTTTATCTCCTGTCAAAAACTTTGTTGTTGCCTTCATTGGCAATAATCTAAGCAAAATGCCTTGCCACTGTCCTAAAGTCAATTTTTGTCACTGTTCAGAGGAGGAAGAAGGCGGGAAAGGTGAAAAGAGGAAGAGAGAAACAGATGATGAAGGAGAAGATGATTAAGACCCCAGGTGACCTGCAGAAACAGAACTGTTCAGTATTGGTTGGACTGCTCATGGATTTGGTAGCTGTTTAAAAAAAAAAAAAAGGTAGCTGTGATACAAACCCCAGGACACCCACCCACCCAAAGAGCCAAAGAATAGTTCCTGTGACATTCCGACTTCCTTCCATGTAGTCCCTCTTGGTAATCTACCACCAAGTTTGTGGACTTCACCCCAACAAAATTGTAAGCGTTGTTAGGTTTTTGTGTAAGACTCTTGCTGTAGCGTGGATAGCTGTGATTGGTGAGTCTACCGTCTGTGGCTACCAGTTACACTGAGATTGTAACAGCATTTTTACTTTCTGTACAACAAAAAAGCTTTGTAAATAAAATCTTAACATTTTGGGTCTGTTTTTTCATGCTTTTCTTTTTAATTATTATTATTATTTTTTTTTACATTAGGACATTTTATGTGACAACTGCCAAAAAAGTATTTTTAAGAATTTAAGTGAAATAAACACGTTACTCTTTGGTAAAGCCTAGTTGTATGCTTACATTTTTAAATTACACTCTCATTGTAAGCTCATGTTAAAACACACCAAATAACTGGTTTATTTGGCATTTTTATATTAGTAGTTGTTGAGGGCAATTGCACAAATGTGTAGGGTCTTTGAGCATTTAGATCAAATCCTCATTGATAACTGAGGAGTAAGTGAAGCATACTTTTAAAAATAATGTTCAAAATGGAATACTCTGGTGCCCTGAAAACCAGTAAAATAATGTTAGGTTTCAAGTATTATGTGAATTAAGGGAAAGAAGATAGTGTAAAGCAGAAGGCCTTCACCAGAATCCCAAGAGATCTGAATTCTAGTTCTGACTCTACCACTGATTTTCTCTGTGACCTTGTGTTGACTCTGGGTCACCTCCCAGTCTAAAATTGAGGGGGTGTGACCAAATGGCTTCTCAAGTCACTTGTAGCACTGATGTTCTGTGACCCTTGTTGACAGGAAGGTCTGAAGAGGAAAATGGGCTTTGCACTAGGCTGAAACATGTAGGGTTTGACTGATGGGTGAACACAGTATGGTTTGTTGTCAAGACAGGCGTGAAAAGGGGGAATGACATGTGAAAAGCCTCACCAAGCAATGGATAGGCACTGCCTGAGGTCAACTCAGGTTTTCCAGAAGATGGAAATTTTCTCTATTCTTACAGATCTTAAAAAGATTTGAGAAAGGAGAAGGATATTCTGTCTGTATTCAGTGATTAACCATTTAGCAAAAATAGATGTATGACTGCATTATCAACAGTTTTTTATAGTGGAAGATTTAAGGATTGTTTTAGTAAATCTTAGCTTATGGCTACTAGCATGAGTGAGGTTTTTGATGCATGTAAATGCAATATGTAAAATTG
>NW_012114944.1:3582082-3608476 GCF_000951035.1 Colobus angolensis palliatus
TGGAATCTAATTTGAATTTATAACTAACAGAAGTCACAGTCTATGGAGCCCCCAAATTCTGTACTTTAAAAGCAAAATCCCCCATAGACTTTAAAATGGAGTTTCTTTTTTGCAAAGAAAATCCAAGAAAATTTGATTTCTGATTTTACAGGTATTACTTTATTTTCCCCAACCATAAGGCCATTTTGGCAAACCTTCAATACATTGTAAAATGGTTTCTTCTGTAGCCTAGGTGTGTCCTTAAGGTTTTGCTTATTTGTCAAATATCAAACACAGTAACTGTGAGTGATTATTTTTCCTGGTTTTTTGTTTTGTTTTGTTAGTTTATTTATTTATTTTTTTTTTGAGACGGAGTCTCGCTCTGTCGCCCAGGCTGGAATGCAGTGGCCGGATCTCAGCTCACTGCAAGCTCCGCCTCCGGGTTCACGCCATTCTCCTGCCTTAGCCTCCCGGGTAGCTGGGACTACAGGCGCCGCCATCTCGCCCAGCTAGTTTTTTGTAGTTTTTAGCAGAGACGGGGTTTCACCGTGTTAGCCAGGATGGTCTCGATCTCCTGACCTCGTGATCCGCCCATCTCAGCCTCCCAAGTAGCTGGGATTACAGGTTTGAGCCACCGTGCCCGGCCTGTTAGTTTTTTTTAAAGAAAGTTTACAGAACTTTCCAGTATCTACCAAGCCTGTAGGATATGCCAGGCTCATTGGCTAGGCAAAAGGGAAGGGAATTGGGTTAAAGAGACAAGCCAGCCTTTGGTGCTCATAGTAACTAGTCAGGAAGAAAAGACATCAACACAAGTAATATTTACTAGGACCTAGGAGCAAGAGGTTTAGGTAAGTTTTAGTGTAGCTCAGAGGCTGGAGAGGTAGCACCTAACCCTGAGGGAGGGAAGCTTCTTAGAAAAGAAAGTACTTGAGCTGCACATGCAAGTGTGAATAGCGTTTATAAATAGAAATAGAGAAGGGAGTATCTTGGTAAGCAGAGGTTAGAGGTAGGAAACTTCTGAGTACAGTTAGATACAAGTAGATTTGGTAACACGTGAATAGATGATACTGGACAAGTCATCTGGGCCCTTACAGAGAGCCTTGAAGGTCAAACCCTTTCTGTGCATTATAGTAAAATGTTGATTTCATATCTATGTGGCTGGTGAAGATGCCTTTGACATGGTCCTCAGAGAAGCAAGCTGTTTGGTGATGAAGTCACACAGCAGACTATTTTTGGAGTTGTCTCCTATCTGAAGGAGAACATTGAGAGGATTTGCTTCCGGTTCTGCAGTAAAATGAGTTATAAAATGTCTGAGCTGGCAGCTATGATGGGCTAGATGACTGGTCCTGACTAGCTGCTCCAAGGTTGGTGGAGGTGTATTTCACATACACACCTACATGTGTGATACATTGGTGTGCCATCTTTTTGAAGCTATTATTCCATGCTTTGAAATGTTGAAGCCATTGTTTGTAAAGATGGGGAAACAGGCACAAGAGATGATCCAGGACTGGCCCAAGGTGTCTTTGTGAAGCAGTGAAAGAACCTAGCCTAAAAACTATGGCGCCTTTTTTTTTTTCTTTTTTCTTTTTTTTGATATGGAGCCTTGCGCTGTCGCCCAGGCTGGAGTGCAGTGGCACAATCTCGGCTCGCTGCAACTTTCACCTCCCGGGTTCAAGCAATTCTCCTGTCTCAGCCTCCCAAGTAGCTGGGACTACAGGCACCCGCCACCACGCCCGGCTAATTTTTGTATTTTTGGTAGAGACGAGGTTTCACCGTACTGGTCAGGCTGGTCTTGACTGACCTCAGGTGATCCACCTACCTCGGCCTCCCAAAGTGCTGGGATTACAGGCATAAGCCACTGTGCCCAGCCCATGGTGTCTTGTTTTCAACCTCTGCTCTTACCTTCAGTTCGCTCCTGTTTGAGGAGTCCAGCGCCTGAAGAATAATACTGGCTAGCGTGGAAATGCATAGACTACCTTGTGTAAGATACTGCACTCTACCCGTGCCTGTATCACCACCACCAGGACTCCTGGTACATACTCCAGGATAGGTACAGGAGAGTTGAGTCATCCTGTTCCCTGGCATTCCTATTCGGGCTGCACTACCTACCCCATCACCAGAGAAAAGTGAGACGGAAGCACAAAGTGGTTGTACACTATGCTATGACCTTCCAGTTTTCTCCAGCTCTGTTGCGTTGTGCTGACATCAATTTTAATGAGCCTGTTGATACCGCTGTGTTGACAGTTTGGAAAGGGAATCAAGTTACTAGTAGACTTAAGCGCTAGCCAAACAGTTGCTCTGCAGGAAAACCACCAAGATTGCAGTGAGTGTGAAAGTTCTCAGAGCCAATTAGGTCAGCTTGATAATCTCTGATCAAGTGGGTATTTTATAACTTGTCCCAGTGGTGTTGGGAGGGCATATAGAGAAAATACTACTCTTACTTTATTACGTTTTGTTAAGATGGTCTGACTCTGTCACCAACGCTGGAATACACTGGCACAGTCATGGTTCACTGCATGTTCAACCTGGGCACAAACAATCCTCTCACCTCAGCCGAGTAACGGACTATAGGCACGTGCCACCATGCCCGGCTAAATATTTTTTATAAAGATGAGGTCTCACCATGTTGCACAGGCTGGTTTCAAACCCCTGGGCTCAAGTGATCCTCCTGACTTGAACTCTCAAAGTGCTGGGATTATAGGCATGAGCCACCGCACCTGGCCAGAGCTAACTCTATTTCCGATTAAGGGGACTCGACCCTTGGGGTGTCTGTGTTTAAGACAGCACTCCCCAACGCCAGCCCTGGCAGAGGAATAGTGGAGGCGTGGTGAGGGAGGCCTCAAACTGAGAATCTAGAGATCTGTAGCCCCAACCTGGCCACTGAATGGTATTTGCTACCCCTCTGTCACTTCCCCTCTGTGAACCTCCAGTTCTTCAACTGAAACTCTGAGGCCCAAGCTAAGTGAGCCTGCAGGTTGTTTCAACTGTACAGATCTGCATGTGGTTCACTGTGAACCTAACCAGCAACAAGGATGCTAATAGTTTTTCATGCTCTTACTCCCAGTTACCCTCTCAAGGAGTAGGTAAGGGTTTGGGTTAGTAGAAAATGTCAGAGCTGTGTTTAGGCTGATGGAATTGAAAACGATAAACCAGTAGCAGGGGGCCAGATGAGAGCTGCACCTCAGTGAAGGAGGTGTCTTCCAGAAACTGCCATAGGTATGTATATACATAAGTTGGTCAGACTAGTCAGTCATCTAGTAGTGTTACAGATGCAGGTTAGCACATATATCTGCCATCGATGGTCATTTATTGAGAGGAATTTAGTCCTCAACTTCCCTGAAAAATAACCTATAATCCCCTTTTATGGATGTGGAAACTGAAGGATTTAGAGGTGAAGTGCCCTACCCAATGTCATGTAGCTAGTAATGGTGGCTGGACTGGGATCCAAACCCAGCTCTACCCAAACCCAAAGCTGCTGTGTGTCACCATATGTCCCTCCCTAGGGCCCTTGCTCCTGGCTGAGTTATGATGAGAACATCAGTGGGCCTATTTCTCCCTTAGTCCAAAGTAGGGAGCAAAGTAGACACTAGCTAACAAAACTCATTGGTTCCAAAGGTTCAGGACAGGGTGAGAACAGAGCTAAAGTTTCCAGGGTTGGAACCATAAAATGCTTAGGGACACAGGCAAACACTGAGCACTGTAAATACTGACAACTGGCCAGGCACAGTGCCTCGCGCCTGTGATCCCAGCACTTTTGGAGGCCGAGGTGGGTGGATCACCTGAGGTCAGGAGTTCGAGACCAGCCTGGCCAACAGGGTGAAACCCCATCTCTAGTAAAAATACAAAAAATTAGCCAGGCATGGTGGTGGGCGCCTGTAATCCCAGCTACCTGGGGGGCCGAGGCAGGAGAATCGCTTGAACCCAGGAGACAGAGGTTGCAGTGAGCTGAGATTGCATCATTGCACTCCAGCCTGGGCAGCAAGAGTTAAATTCCATCTCAAAAATAAAAAATAAATAATACTTAAAACTACAACTCTTATGATAATTTCACACTGTGGGAGGCAGCCTTGTCATACACCATCTTAGAGAACTTGCCAAAGACCCTTTGCTTCTTGGAACTCAGTTTTCTCATTTATAAATTGAGAGCCCTGCCTACTCTCTGAGTCAATAAGCTAGACAGGGCCAGACACCCATGAGGAGTAACTTAAGAAGAGCTGGGGACAGCCTATGCCATGGGCCTCTGTCGGTGATAGACTGCACTAGTGTGCGTCCAGCCAGGGCCTGAGCACATGAGAAATCCCTAGAAGTGGTTCTGTATAGCCGATGCTAGACCAGCTGCACCTGGGAGTTACAGTAGCAATGTGTGGGTCAGAAGCCAGCAGAGTGAGTGACCTGGCTCTGGGGAGTTTGACAGTGGGTGAAGGGCCCTGCCGGCCCCAAGAATGAGAATTCCCATCCAGCCCTGGCTTCTTCCATTCCAGTGACTGGGTCAGGGCCTGATCTGCCCTTAGGCTCCCTTCCTGCTGGAACATGGGGCCATCGTTTCCTGCTTCTGTAGCCACCTAGTTCCCCCCACAGCTACCTGTCCAGATCCTACCTACAACTAACCTGTCAAGCTCAGGCTTGACCACCAATGGCCTGCCTGAGCCCTGCTTCTGACAAAGGGAATGATGGCCCCTGATGTGCCCATGGCTCACTGCAGTTTACAGGCTCTTTCACATTCATTGTCTTGTTCAAAGGAGGCAGTGTGAGGATCTGACCCCATCTTTCAGACAAGGGAACTGAGGCTCAGGTTCACTTGCAAGGTCCCAGAGTGCAGATCAAGGGTGACTTATTTCCCTGCCTGCCTTATGCTACTCTTGGGAAAGACGGGGTGAGGCAGCTAATGGGACGGCTAGGACCACTCCATTTAGGCAAAGCTTGTCTCAGTGGATGGGAATTTCTGAAACCTAGAGCTCTCCACAATGCAGGTGTTTTCAGTAAGTGGAAGACAAAAGAAACGAAGCTGAGGAAATCCAAGTTCCCACTCACAGCTTCTCCTGGGTCTGCATTACTGACCACCTGAGAGCCCTCAATGCTGGCCCGCCACCCCCAGCTTGTCCTCCACCACTGCTCAAGTAACCACACAGCTGGTGCTCTCAGCAGCTCCTAGCTCAGGAACTTTCTGTGACTTCCGAGGGCCTGCAGAGCACTCCTGGCATTGTTTCCCCACCAACCTGCTCTCAATCCACCTTTCAGCCTTCTTTTCACACTGCCCCCACAGGCCCTAGCTGGCCATCTGCACATTGTCGCACTTTGACTTTGTTCAAGCTACCTCCTCTGTCTCTTTCCTTACCTGTACCAGCAAAATCCATCCCAGTGTTTAAGAACCAGAGCAAAGGCATTAGCCCCAGAGAGCCTGGCAGGCAGGAGGCTTCCTTCCCTGGATTTCTCGTTGGATGGCCTTGATAACTCGTTCTGGCCCTGGCAGTGGCTGCTCTGCTCCCTGTCCTGTCTCCCCTGCCAGATAGCACTCTGGGCCATGTGTCTGATTCCTCTTGCTGGGCCCAGTACGCTGGCACTCAGTGAATGTTTCCTCAATGACCAAATGTATTCATTTCCAGGGGCCACTATGACAAAGTACCACACACTGAGTGGCTTAAACAACAGAAATTGATTGTCTCGCAGTTCTGGTACCTAGAAGTCCAAGATCTAGGTGTCAGCAGGATGGGTTCCTTCTGAGGCTGCTCCAGGCCCTTCTCCTTGGCTGGGGATGGCCATCTTTTCCGGTGTTCCTTCACATGGAGTTTTCCCTGTGTATGTGTGTGTCTATGTCCAAACTGCCCTTTTTTTTGAGGTAGAGTCTCGCTCTTGTGGCCCAGGCTGGAGTGCAATGGCGTGATCTCAGCTCACTGCAACCTCTGCCTCCTGGGTTCAAGTGATTCTCCTGTCTCAGCCTCCCAAGTAGCTGGGATTACAGGTTTGTACCACCACAACTAACTAATTTTTTATATTTTTAGTAGAGAGGGGGTTTCACCATATTGGCCAGGCTGGTCTCGAACTCCTGACCTCAGGTGATCTGCCTGCCTCAGCCTCCCTAAGTACTAGGATTACAGGTGTGAGCCACCGCACCCAACCCCTTTTCCTTTTTCTTTTTCTTTTTCTTTTTTTTTTTTGAGACAGGGTCTCTGTCTGTCACCCAGCCTGTAGTGCGGTGGTGTGGTCATAGCTCACTGTAGCTGCGAACTCCTGGGCTCGGGTGATCTTCCCACTTCAGCCTCCTGAGTCACTGGGAGTGCTGGCATGAGCCACTGCATGCTGCCCGACTGCCCTTTTCCTAAGGATACCAGTTGTCTGGGATTAGGGCCCACCCTAATGACCTCATCTTAACTACGTCTGTAATGAGCCTGTTTCTGAATACAGTCACATTCTGAGGTACTGGGGGTTAGGACTTCAACATATGAATTTTAGGGGGGCACGATTCAACCCCTAACATGAAACAAATGAGTTGTGAAAACCTCTGGACTGAGAATGGCAGTCAGGTGCTTCACTCCCCTCACAGTCCGGTGTTTGGACACAAGAGTGATGTGATTAAAAGGAGGACTTGGGAGCTCAAGTCTGGAGGACAGAATCAAGTCCTGGTTTGCCTCCTATCTGTTTTGTGATCTGTGTAAGTCAGTTATTCCCAACTGTATTTCTCTTTCACATTATATTAATTATATTAATTCCCATCTGCCTTCCAATCTCACCAGAATTGTTTCATTTTGAGGCACAGAGGGTAAAATGGCAGCAGATTATACAAATCAATATAAGAGGGTCTGGACTCCCAAAAATCAGAACTACCAATCTGGAGTTAACAAAGTTGGTATCTCCAGACATTTGTGGAAACTTCTAATATGCAGTGAAAGGCAGGCACCCTGGGCTAGAAGAAACCAGATCACATCTAGTCCCTCGGCTGATGCGGAAACGCCCTCTGTAACATGCCTACCTAACTTGTTGGATACCTTGGTGATGGGGACCCCACTTCTTATAAGGCAATGTATTCCATATTTTAAAAACAGAAATTTGGCTGGGCGTGGTGGCTCATGGCTGTAATCCCAGCACTTTGGGAGGCTGAGGCAGGCAGATCACGAGGTCAGGAGTTCGAGGCCAGCCTGGTCAACATGGTAAAACCCCATCTGTACTAAAAATACAAAAATTAGTCGGGCGTGGTGGCATATGCCTGTAATCCCAGCTACTTGGGTGGCTGAGGCAGGAGAATAGCTTGAACCCGGGAGGCGGAGATTGTAGTGAGCCAAGATCCTGCCACTGCACTCCAGCCAGGGACAGAGCTAGACTCTGTTTAAAAAAAAAAGAAACAGAAATTTTTAAATCTCAAAAATAGTAACGCAGGTCAGGCGCAGTGGCTCACTCCTATAAATCCCAACATTTTGGGAGGCCGACACAGGTGGATTGCTTGAGCTCACGAGTTCAAGACCAGCCTGGGCAACATGGCGTAACCCCGTATCTACAAAAAATAGAAAAATTAGCCAGTTGCAGGGTGTGCACCTGTAGTCCCAGCTACTCAGGAGGCTAAGGCAGGAAAATCACTTGAGCCCAGAAGGCGGAGGTTGTAGTGAACCAAAATCACACCACTGCACTCCAGCCTGGGTGACAGAAGTGAAACCCTGTCTCAAAAAATAATGAAATAGTAAGGTAGCTTTTTTTTTTTATTTTTTTACCTTGTTATTAATATGATAAATCCTTTTTAAAAAGCTCTTATTTATGCAATTTCCTGTAACACTTTTGGCTGTAATTTTGCCCAATGGAGCCAAAGAAGAGTGGATTTAATTCAGCTTCTTTCTTTCTTAAGACAGAGTCTCACAATGTTTCCCAGGCTGGTCTCAAAACTCCTGGGCTCAAGCAATCCACCCACCTTGGTTTCCCAAAGTGCTAGGATTCCAGATGTGAGCCACCACACCCTGCCAAATTCAACTTTTTTTTTTTTTTTTTTTTTTTTTTGAGACAAAGTCTGGCTCTGTCAATCAGTGTCTATCAGGGGTATCCTGTCCCTTGTTCCATTACATCCCTATTGATACAGCCTTAGCTGCCAGCCCTGTGACATCACCATCATACTGCCACAGCCACTGGGCTCAGTTCACTGAAACTTCCTGTGTGCTCTGCCATGCACAGGGCTGAGCCTTGTCTGCCCCACCTCTCTGTCCTGGACCTGGGCTGGTGATGTTTTAGGCCCCAGTGAATTTTTTTTAGCTTGACAATGGTCCTTCCCTGATCTTAGGAGGAGACTTCCGTGGAGGCCACTCAGATAATAAAGAAGGAAACCCTATTTTAATAATGCAGGCTCCATTCCTCATGTCTATGGTTAATGTGGGGACAGTTCTTGTCGAGAGGGAGGACCATAAGTACCCAGAGGTTATGGCGGACAGCACTCCCTCCTGGTGTAAATCTAAAACTGCTCAAACCACATGGGACAGCCCAGCCATCCATGTTAGAACTGATGCCATTCTCTCTGGGGAAGAGTCACTGATTCTTCCACTCAACACATTGAGCATCTACTGTGTACACAGCTCTGTGTGAAGTACTGTTTACTTGAATCAGCAGAAGGGCTCAAATGTCAGGAGGTGATGAGTTATATTTACATATGAGAATACAAAAAGATGAACAGGATAGAAATAGACTCTAGTCCTACCCGCATAGAACCCACAGGCTAGTGAGCAAAACACTTATGTAAATATGTAATTGCAATGCAGTGTGTAAGTTCCATAGCATCGGGTGGCACAGGAACTGAGGAAGGGCAGGGCAGGGACAGAGCTCCAGAGGAAATGACCTGAGGAGTGAGTAGGAGGGAGCCAGGCAACATGGGAAAAGAAGAGCATTCAGACAGCAGGACCATCCTGTGCAAAGGGCCGAGGGCCAGATAGCTGAGAGATACTCAGCATGGGAGGAATGAAGAGTGAAGAGGGAGCTCGTGAGAGATGAGGTTGGGGAGGTAGGAGTGGGGCAGGCCAGGAAGAGCTCTCAGGGCCAGGTGCGGTGGCTCATGCTTGTAATCCCAACACTTTGGGAAGCTGAGACAGGCGGATCACGAGGTCAGGAGTTCAAGACCAGCCTGGTCAATATGGCGAAACCCCATCTCTACTGAAAATACAAAAATTAGCTGGATGTGGTGGTGTGCGGCTGTAACCCCAGCTACTTGGGAGGCTGTGGTAGGAGAATCGCTTGAACCCGGGAGGCAGAGGTTGCAGTTAGCCGAGATCGCGCCACTGCATCCAGCCTGGATGACAGAGCTAGACTCTGTCTCAAAAAGAAAAAAAAAAGAGCTCTTGGGGCCTTTGAACAATCTTAAACAAGCAAGTGGTGGGACCAAAATTTCTTTTTGAAATTGCACGTGGCGGCTGGGTGCGGTGACTCACACTTGCAATCCCAGCACTTTGGGAGGCCGAGGCAGGCAGATCACTTGAGGTCAGGAGTTCAAGACCAGCCTGGCCAACATGGTGAAACCCTGTCTCTACTAAAAATACACACACACACACACACACACAATAGCTACGCATGGTGGTGGGTGCCTTTAATCCCAGCTACTTGTGAGGCTGAGGCAGGAGAATCATTTGAACCTGGGAGACAGAGGTTGCAGTGAGCCGAGATCATGCCATTGCACTCCAGCCTGGGCGACACAGGTAGACTCCGTCTCAAAATAAAAAAAGAGAAAGAAAGAAATTGCACATGGAGCTGCGTGGAGATGGTTGGGGAAGGAGCAGGATTGGAGGCAGGAAGACCATTTAGAATAGGCAGAAATCTATTCTAGAGGCAGCAGTCACAATGAGGAATGACGGGGGCCTGAGCTAGAGAAGTGGACAGGGTAGCAAGAGATTAATAGTGTCTGAGGTTAGGGAGAGAGGAAATGCAAGGCAGGCGCTCAGATCTGGCACCTGATCAGTGACACCCAGGACAGGAAATGGAGGAGGGAGAGGAGCAGGCTGGGAATAGGACAAGAGAAAAGAATGAGTCTCAGCATCTAGGCTTTGACTGAAGTTACAGGTTTCATCCTTTTATTTATTTGTTTATTTTTTTGACAGGGTCTCACCGTGTCGCCCAGGCTAGAGTGCAGTGGCATCTGGCTCACAAGCAGCCTCGGGTTCAGGTCCCATCTTAGCCTCCCAAGTAGCTGGACCACAGGCATGAGCCACCATGCCCGGCTCATTTTTGTATTTTTTGTAGAGACCAGGGTCTCACTATGTTGCACAGGCTGGTCTGAAACTCCTGGAATCAAGCGAACCTCCCACCTCTGCCTCCCAAAGTGTTGGGATTAAAGGCCACCATACCCAGCCTCATCCACTTTGTTATTCAACAGATAGTGAATCCTCCTCTGTGCCAAGTCCTGGAATTATGGTTTCAGGATTCATTGGCACAACAGTTGGCAACTGAAATTAGGAGTATAGACAGGTCACCTAGGAAGAGTGTGTAAAATGAGAAGAAAAGAGGGCCCAGAACAGATCGCTCAGGTACTATTTGTTGTTGCTGCTGTTGTTGTTTGAGAGAGAGTCTGGCTCTGTCAATCAGGCTGGAGTGCAGCGGTGTAATCTCAGCTCACTGCAACCTCTGCCTCCCAGGTTCAAGCAATTGTCCTGCCTCAGCCTCCCGAGTAGCTGGGACTACAGGCATGTGCCACCACCCCTGGTTAATTTTTGTATTTTTAGTACAAACAGTATTTCACCGTGTTGGTCAGGCTGGTCTCGAACTCCTGACCTCAGGTGAGCTGCCCGCTTTGGCCTCCCAAAATGCTGGGATTACAGGTGTGAGCCACCACACCCAGCCTGTTGTTTGTTTTTTAAGGGAGGACAGAAGAGGAGGAACCAGCCAGGTAACAAGACACAGTGGAACCAGAGCAGTTGGAAGAAAACAGGAGAGTGATGTCCCTAAAGCCAGTTTTTTGTTTGTTTTTGAGACGGAGTTTTGCTTTTGTAGCCCAGGCTGGAGTGCAATGGTGCCATCTTGGCTCACTGCAACCTCTGCCCCCTGGGTTCAAGCGATTCTCCTGCCTCAGCCTCTCAAGTAGCTGGGATTATAGGCATCTGCCATCACGCCCAGTTATTTTTGTTTGTTTGTTTGTTTGTTTTTGAGACAGAGTCTCGCTCTGTCATCCAGGCTGGAGTGCAGTGGCGCAATCTCCGCTCACTATAAGCTCAGCCTCCTGGATTCACGCCATTCTCCTGCCTCAGCCTCCCGAGTAGCTGGGACTACAGGTACCCACCACCACGCCCAGTTAATTTTTGTATTTTTAGTAGATACGGGGTTTCACCTTGTTGGTCAGGGTGGTCTCAAACTCCTGACCTCAGGTGATCCGTCCACCTTGGCCTCCCACAGTGCTGGGATTACAGGCATGAACCATCGCACCCAGCCTAATTTTGTATTTTTAGTACAGATGGGGTTTCACCATGTTAGCCAGGCTGATCTCCAACTCCTGACCTCAGGTGATCCACCCACCTCAGCCTCCCAAAGGCTGGGATTACAAGTGTGAGCCACTGCACCCAGCCTAATTTTGTATTTTTAGTAGAGACGGGGTTTCTCCATGTCGGTCAGGGTGGTCTCGAACTCCTGACCTCAGGTGATCCGTCCACCTTGGCCTCCCACAGTGCTGGGATTACAGGCATGAACCATCGCACCCAGCCTAATTTTGTATTTTTAGTACAGATGGGGTTTCACCATGTTAGCCAGGCTGATCTCCAACTCCTGACCGCAGGTGATCCACCCACCTCAGCCTCCTGAAGTGCTGGGATTACAGGCGTAAGCCACCGTGCCCAGCCCCTAAACCCAGTTCAGATGACCCTAAAGACAGGGTCCTCAGAAGCCTAGGGTGTCACATGTGTCCATGCTTCCAAGGCCACCAGTAAGATAAGGCCTGAGGTGCATCACTGCTAGTCTGTCATAGAGCAGTTCAAGGGTTTGGGTTGGGGTTGAGGCCAGACCAAGGCGAGTCGGGCAGCGGGAGGGATAAGTGGAGATAAAAGTGTCCTTCAAGAGGACTGGTTGTGAAGAGGAGAGAGAAGGTGAGAGGTGAAGAAAGGACAAGGGGTGTAGGGAGCTTCCCCAGCAAAAGCTGAAAGACCTGACCAGGATTCAATGCTCATGCAAAATGCCAGCTGAAAAGGGGAGGCTGAATACACAGGAAGGGAGATAGACCATTAGGCAGGTTTTCTCCAAAAATCTCATGATGCGTAACTAAGGTTGGAGTTTGAGAATTGGAGGACAGAGAATTTAAGTTTGATATAAAGAAAAAATAAGGAACTGAAGAACAGAACTGTGAATCAGTGGAAAGGTCTTTGCAGACCAAGGTGGGGCCACTGGTACTTGTGAATACTGTACAAACAGATCCTAGCTCTGTACACAGGTTGGACAAAACGAGGGCTGAAGTGCCTTTCAAAGATTTAAATTCTTGATCCCATCCCACATTTTATTTTATGGTGAAGGGGTGCACAATTTACAAATGAACTACGCATTTCTGAGTGAGAATGGCTAATAAAATTCTCCTCATTATTTCATTCAAGGTCCCTAAATACCCACTGTGTTCCAAGCACTGGGTTGGGACACAGCAGATCTGAGTTCTATACACCAATCCTTTCCAGTTAATGTCAGTTATTTAAATGGATCAGGTCAAGTGCGATAGTGCGCACCTGTAATCTTAGCTACTCAAGAGGCTAAAGTGGGAGGATGGCTTGAGGCCAGGAATTGGAGGCTGCAGTGTATTATAATCACACCTGTGAATAGCCACCGCACTCCAGCCTAGGCAATGTGGCAAGATCCCATCTCTAAAAATAAAAATAAAAATAAACAATTTTAAAAGGGGTTTCACCTTGTTGGTCAGGCTCACATCTATAATTTCAGCACCTTGAGATGCCACATCTGTGCATAGTGGTTCACATCTGTAATTTCAGCACTTTGAGAGGCCAAGGCTGGAGGATTTTTTGAGGCCAGGAGTTTGAGAACAGCCTGGGCAACAAAGTAAGACCCCCATATCTACAAAAAAAAATTAAAAATTAGCTGGGCATGGTAGCATGCCCCCGTAGTCCCAGTTTCTTGGGTGGCTGAGGCAGAAGGATCCCTTGAACCCGGGAGATCAAGGTTACAGTGAGCTGTGATCACACCTCTGCACTTCAGCCTGGGCAACAGACTGAGACCCTGTCTCCTAAAAAACATAAAAAATAAAAAATGGGATGAATTTCTGTATAAGTCATTGTTTGCACTCACCTTGTTGGTAAACTGGAAGTGGCTGTGGCTGGAGGATAGTTGAGGCATATCTCGGTATTGCTGAATGCTGCAGTTAGCAGTGGAGAGGATCTTCACTTCATTCCTTCTTTACCATCTCAAGAGCTCCTGAGAAAGCTGGAGGTTTGGCCGGGGACGGTGGCTCACGCCTGTAATCCCAACATTTTGGGAGGCTGAGGCAGGCAGATCACTTGAGGCCAGGAGTTCGGGATCAGCCTGGCCAACATGGTGAAACCCTGTCTCTACTAAAAACTCAAAAATTAGCTAGGCATGGTGGTGCGCACCTGTAGTCCCAGCTATGCGGGAGGCTGAGGCTCGAGAATCTCTTGAACCAGGAGGTGGAGGCTGCAGTGAGCCAAGATTGTGCCACTGCACTCCAGTCTGAGCAAGAGAGTGAGACTCCATCTCCAAACAGAAAAAAAAAAAAAAAAAAAAGGAAAAAGAAGAAAGGTGGAGGTTTTTGGAACATTCTCAGAGTGCAGTATTTGTTTCTAAGTCTTGGGGGGATGTAGAGATGGGGCAGAGGCAGATGGTTCTTCCATTCTACCCTGAACCCCACTGGACTCAGGCTCTCAGGGATACACTATAATGACTGCTAACTTTGGTAGCACCTGCACCTAGTGTGGCTTCCTAATTCTTCCATGAAGCCCAGGGAGAACACTGTAAAATGAGCATATGATCTTTTATTTCTCACTTAATTCATTCTGTGTCATTCCATTGGTTTGTGAATTGTGTCAATAGATACATGTTTGGACTGTGGGTGTATGGAAATATATCCAGCCCTTCTACATTAATTCTTATGAAAAAAATCTTTTATCCATCTTTTTTACTGTAAGATGAATTTCCCAGTAAAGTAACCTTGATGCAAATAAATGCTCTAACGGTTGTGCCAAAAGTTGCAATTAATAAACCCAGGGTCTTGTTCTTCTTCTCAACCCCATTCTAAAATGAGGGTTTTCTCTAAGATGCAAATTTTAACACACACGAATAATCTTCTTATATAAGGTTGATGGTTTCGTTAATACAAAACTTTTTTTTTTTTTTTTTGAGACGGAGTCTCGCTCTGTCGCCCAGGCTGGAGTGCTGTGGCCGGATCTCAGCTCACTGCAAGCTCCGCCTCCCGGGTTCACACCATTCTCCTGCCTCAGCCTCCCAGGTAGCTGGGACTACAGGCGCCCGCCACCTCGCCCGGCTAGTTTTTCTATTTTTAGTAGAGACGGGGTTTCACCGTGTTAGCCAGGATGGTCTCGATCTCCTGACCTCGTGATCCGCCCGTCTCGGCCTCCCAAAGTGCTGGGATTACAGGCTTGAGCCACCGCGCCCGGCCCATACAAAACTTTTAACAGTTTGGATATAAAGTGGCTGTACTACGATGTATTCAATTTCATAAAGTTCTCGACAGCTTGTAGCTCCATTAGAAACAAAACTCAAAGTCTCAAAAAACCCTCAGAAAACCAGGAATAGAGGGAACTTCCTGAATTTGATTAACAGCATCTACAAAACCCTGCATTTAATACTACACTTAATGGTGAAAAATGGAATGCTTTCTTTCTAAGATTGGGAACAAGGCAAGGATGTCCACTCTCACCACGCTTATTCAACATAGAGCTGAACATTCTAGGCAGTGTAATAGGCAAGAAAGAAAAGAAAAGGCATTTCAGAAAGGCAAAAATAAAATGGTCTGTACTTGCAGATGATACAGTGATGTAGTAGAAAGTCCCAAAGAATCCACACACATACACACACAAAATTCCTAGAATCTATATACTGATGAACACATGGAAACCAAAATTAAAAATAAAATACCATTTATAGTCACTCAAAACATGGAGTATTTGGGTGGAAATCTAACAAAACATGTATAGGATTTCTATGCTGAAAACTATAAAATGCTGATGAGGGAAATCAAAGAATATCTAAATAAACTGAGTAAAACTGTGTTCATGGGTTGGAAGACTAAACCTAGTAAAGTTGTCAATTATTCCCATACTGGCACACTTTCTGTCAAAATTCCAACATTCTTGCAAATATTGACAAAACTTTTCTAAAATGTACGTGGAAAGGCAAAGGAACTAGAATAGCTAGAATAATTTTAGATAGTTTATTAAAATTTAGCTAATTTTAGAGAAAAATCAGTCTACCTAATTTCAAAACCTGTTATGTGGTCACAGTAACAAAGACAGTGTGGTTCTGGCCCAGAAATAGCACATAGATCAATGGAACAGAACACAGAACTCGGAAATAGTTCCACACAACTATTTTTGACAGCTGATTTTTGACAAAGGTGCAAAAGCAATCAACGGAGACAAGTCTTTTCAACAAATGGTGCTGAAGCAACTGGACATCTGTAGGACCCAAAATCAACCAAACAACAAAACCTTGATGTAAGTCTCATATATTGTACAAAAATTTCCTTAAAATGGACCTCAGCTCCAGACGTGGTGGTTCACGCCTGTCATCCTAGCACTTTAGGAGGCCAAGGCAGGAGGATCACTTGAGGCCAGAAGTTTGAGACCAACATGGCAAGACCTTGTCTCTACAAAAAATACAGAACTCTGCTGAGCATTGTGGAGCACACTTGTAGTCCCCGCTACGACAGAGGTTGTGGCGGAAGGATCGCTTGAGCTTGGGTGATGGAGGCTGCAGCAAGCTATTACTGCCTCACTGCCTCACTGCACTCCAGCCTGGGTGACAGAGCAAAATCCTGTCTCAGAAAAAAAGAAGACCTCAGACTAAAATGTAAACATAAGACCATAACAGTATGTGCTCACTTTGGTGACACATAAACCAAAACTGGAATGATACAGAGAAGATAAGCATGGCCCCATGTAAGGATGATATAAAAATTTGTGAAGCATTTCATATTTTAAAAACAATTCTATAAACATTTTAGAAAAAAAAAAGCATAGGAGAAAACATTTGGGATCTAGAGTGAGGCAAAGAGCTCTTAAACTTAGCCCCCAAAACATGGTTCATAAAAAGGAAACATTTATATATTGGACTTGGTCAAAATTAAAAGCTTTTGCTCTGCAAAAGACCTTGTAACAAGGATGAAAAGACAAGCTACAGCTACAGACTGGGAGAAAAGATTTGCAAACCACATACCTGACAAAAAGACTAGTATCTAGAAATATGAAGTACTCTCAAAACTCAACAGCAAAAAAACAAGAATAGAATTAGAAAATGGGCAAAAGACATGACGAGATTTCACTGAAGAGGATATACAGAAGGCAAATAAGCACACGAAAAGATGTTCAACATTATTATTAGCCATTTGGGAAATGCAAATTAAAACCACAATGAGATATCACTGCACTCCTCTCAGAATGGAGAAAATGAAAAATAGCGACAACACCAAATCCTAGTGAGAATGCAGAGAAACTGGATCAATTATGTATTTCTGGTGAGAATGTAAAGTCATACAGCCGCTCTGGAAAACAGTTTGGCAGTTTCCTGTAAAAATGAAACATGTGCCAGGCGCGGTGGTTCACGCCTGTAATCCCAGCATTTGGGAGGCCAAGGTGGGTGGATCACTTAAAGTCAGGAGTTCAAGACCAGCCTGACCAACATGGTGAAACCCATCTCTACTAAAAATACAAAAATTAGCCGGGCATGGTGGTGCGTGCCTGTAATCTCAGCTACTCAGGAGGCTGAGGCAGGAGAATCACTTGAAACCAGGAGACAGAAGTTGTGGTGACTGAGATTGTACCACTGCATGCCAACCTAGGTGACAGAGCGAGACTCCATCTCAAATAAAATAAAATAAAATAAAAAATAAATAAAAAGGAACACACTACCCATACACAAAACAACCAGGATGAATCTCCAGGGAGTCATGCTGAGGGAAAAAAGCCAGCCCCCAAAGGTTACATAACTGCATTGTTCTGTTTATTAAAAACCCTCTTAAAATGACACAGTTATAGAAATGGAAAACATTAGTGGTTGCCAGGGGTTAGGGAGGGGGTGGGGCTGGAGGGAAGTGGGTATGGATATACAAATCAAAATGATGGGTTTATTGGGGTGTTATGGGAAAGGTCTCAAAAGAGTTGAAACTGGGCAGCTCTGGCGAACTCAGTTGGCAGAAGTCTGTGGACTTGCCATTCCTCATGATTTCCGGGTTATCGAGTCATCATTAGCAGACAGAATCATGAGAGAAGAAAACCTGGTTGATAGAGCTTTGGAAGGATAGCCAAACATCAAGGTTGGGCACGATGTCTCACGCCTATAATCCCAGCACTTTGGGAAGCTGAGGTGGGAGGATGACTTGAGCCCAGGAGTTTGAGACTAGCCTGGGTAACATGGCGAAACCCCATCTCTACCAAAAAACATTATCTGGGCAGGGTGGCACACACCTGTGATCCTAGCTACTCAGAAGGCTGAGGTGGGAGAATCACCAGCCTGGGAGTTCAAGGCTGCAGGCGTCACTGCACTCCAGCTTGGGTGACAGAGCGAGACCCTGTCTCAAAAAAAAAAAAAAAAAAAATCCACATCCTTGTTATTACTTTTCTTTCCAATTTTAAACATCCTAGCAAGTGCAAAGTGGTATCTCACTATGGGTTTGGTTTGCATTTCCTGATAGTTAACTATGTCGAGCATCTTTTCATGTGCCTATTGACCCAGAGATGATCTTCTATCACATGTCTGCATCAGGTTGGTCAGCTTCGGGGGACAGTATCACACAGCAGAGCCCAGGTTACTGTGGGGCACTCTGGTTCCTGGGGTTGTTTTAAGATATGACCATGAGGAAGCAGTGTGGTGAGAAAGGTCTCCCATGAAGATACAGATTATTATTATTATTTTTTTTTGAGACAGGGTCTTGCTCTGTTGCCCAGGCTGGAGTGTAGTGGTGCAATCTTGGCTCACTGCAACCTCCACCACCCAGGTTCAAGTGATTCTCCTGTCTCAGCCTCCCAAGTGGCTGGGACTACAGGCACCCACCACAACACCCGGATAATTTTTGTATTTTTAGTAGAGATGGGGTTTCACCGTGTTGGCCAGGCTGGTCTCGAACTCCTGACCTCAAGTGATCCTCCTGCCACGGCGCCCGGGGAGATTTTGAAGCCCTAGAATGGAGGAGATTCCCAGTGACAGTGAGGGAGAAGCGGGAGAGTTGTGACAGCTTTCGGAACCCCTTGAAGTTAAGGGCGAGATGAGAAGGTGGAGACACGTCAGACCCACTGTCCTAACTGGGTATGGGGAGGGGTAGGACCAGCCAAACTAGGGATGAAGCCAGTGACAGGGATAAACTGTCAAGATGAGGTCTGAGGGTGGGAAGGTCCCCGCAGGCTGCAGGCGGTAGAAACAGGCCTGGGAGTAGGGGCTCAGGAATGAGACCCCTCCCTGAGTGTTTGGGCAGGTCTGAGCCAACAGGGCCTTGCACACCTCTTCTCGTGCAGTCCTCACTACTGCCCTCTGGTGGTGGCTGTCTCCGTTTAACAGGGGAAGACGTTGAGAAGTTCCTCTGCGTGAAGGGACAGAGAGCTCAGAGATGAACCCTGGCCTGAATTATCCAAAACCCTGTGTACTTCTCAGGACACTGTAGTGTTCCAGCACCCCATAGTGATCCAGTGAGGGAAGAGATTATTATCATGTGGAAGACATTTGGGGTGGGGGTCTCAGCCAAAACATGGACTCATCAGAAAGACTCCTCTTGGCCACCCATCTAAAAAAGGTCCCTTTCCTAATTTCTCATGTGGCACTCAGTTTCTTCACTGCCCTCATCATAATTCAAGATCATATATTTATATGTGAATATAGTTTACTTTTATTGTAAACTAAAGTTTGCAGGAAAAGGACCGTGGAGGCCTCTTTTGTTCCGCATTCTATCCCCAGCACCTGCTGTGGTACCAGGCAAGCAAGCAGGCACTCGAAACTGCTTTGGTGGATGCAGCAGTGGGGTACACTGGAAAACGGAGGCAAGTGAGGGATGTCACAGGTCACAAGCCTCCACCAGAGACTGAAGGTGTTGACTTTCACCTCACACAGCCTCCAGAGTGTGATGGGAGGTTTGCTCTCTCAGGGACAGCATAAAAATGATGCTTATGTTACAGGGATGAGAACCAAGGTTGGGGAAGCAGAAAGTAGGTGGTGTGACCAGCAACGGTGTGATCAGCAAGGGTGCCTGAAAATGGGACAACTGACAGCCCTGGAAGAAGCAGGCTCTTTGGCCATGGACCTGAGGCAGGCCCTCAGCAGCTGGGGCTGGGCAGCTTGGGTGGCTCCATTCCTCACTTCCTCCTCTGAGGAACTGGCCAGAAAGCTGACTTCAGTGACGACTCAGGGAACAGTCAGGTTCACCCAGGAACAGAATGTGGCCTGAGAACAGATGAAGTCAGTTATGCCTCAGTCATCGCTGTCATATTTTCTCCTCTGCACTTGCTCATTCAGAAAATATTTATTGGCATCTACTAGGTATTAAGAAGTCCTTGTAGGCTGGGTGTGGTGGCTCACAGCTGTAATCCCAGCACTTTGGGAGGCCGAGGTGGGTGGATTACGAGGTCAGGAGTTCGAGACCAGCCTGACCAACATAGTGAAACACCATCTATACTAAAAATACAAAAATTAGCCAGGCATGGTGGCGTGCACCTGTAATACCAGCTACTCCGGAGGCTGAGGCAGGAGAATCGCTTGGACCCGGGAGGCAGAGATTGCAGTGAGCAGAGATCATGCCATTGCATTCCAGCCTGGACAACAGAGTGAGACTCTGTCTCAAAAAAAAAAAAAAAAAAAAAAAAAAGTCCTTGTAATCCCAGCACTTTGGGAGGCCAAGGTGGGCAGATCACCTGAGGTCAAGATTTTGAGACCAGCCTGGCCAACATGGTGAAAACCCATCTCTACTAAAAATACAAAAACTAGCCAGGTGTGGTGGTTTGTGCCTGTAGTCCCAGCCACTTGGGAAGCTGAGGCAGGAGAATCACAGGAACCTGGGAGGCAGAGGTTGCAGTGAGCCAAGATCGTGCCACTGCACTCCAGCCTGGGCAACAGAGTGAGACTCCATCTAAAAAAAAAAAAAATTAAAAATGCCAGGTGAGGTGGCTCACACCTGTAATCCCAGCACTTTTGGAGATCCAGACGGGTGGATCACCTGAGGTCAGCAGTTCGAAACCAGATTAACCAACATGGAGAAACCCCGTGTCTACAATATTAGTCAGGTGAGTAGGAGGCGCATGCCTGTAATCCCAGCTACTCCGGAGGCTGAGGCAGGAGAATTGCTTGAACCCAGGAGGCGGAGGTTATGATGAGCCGAGATCATGCCATTGCATTCCAGCCTGGGCAACAATAGTGAAACTCGGTCTCAAAAAAAAGTCCTGTGCTTGGTGCTGGAGATAGAGTAGGAGAGACTCCATGCCCTGATCTCAAGGTGCTCCTGGCTCCATAGGACACAGTGACAATACAAGCAAGGCTCCAGGCAACCTCAGGCAGAGGCCTGACCTGACTTGTCACCTTGTCTCTAGGGCTTTGCCCTGGGTTCAGTGCTGGGAAGGTGCTCCAAATGGTTCCTTAACTGAAGGCGCCTCCACTCTAGAGGGAAAGCCAGACAAAAGAGGTAGATGTTGCTGAGACCAGCTTGGTCGGGAGACCCCAACCCAGTGGTGCTAGAGGAATTAAAGACACACACACAGAAATATAGAGGTGTGAAGTGGGAAATCAGGGGTCTCACAGCCTTTAGAGCTGACAGCCCCGAACAGAGATTTACCCGTATATATTAACAGCAAGGCAGTCATTAGCGTTGTTTCTATAGATATTAAATTAACTAAAAGTATCCCTTATGGGAAATGAAGGGATGGGCTGAATTAAAGGAATAGGTTGGGCAGTTAACTGCAGCAGGAGCATATCTTGAAGGCACAGATCGTTCATGGTATTGTTTATGGTTTAAGAACGCCTTTAAGCGGTTTTCTGTCCTGGGTGGGCCAGGTGTTCCTTGCCCTCATTCCGGTAAACTCACAATCTTCCAGCGTGGGCGTTATGGCTATCATGAACATGTCACAGTGCTGCAGAGATTTCGTTTATGGCCAGTTTATGGCCAGATTTTGGGGGGCTTGTTCCCAAAAAGATGTCATAGGCCGGGCACGGTGGCTCAAGCCTGTAATCCCAGCACTTTGGGAGGCCGAGACGGGCGGATCACGAGGTCAGGAGATCGAGACCATCCTGGCTAACACAGTGAAACCCCGTCTCTACTAAAAAAAAATACAAAACCTAGCCGGACATGGTGGTGGGCGCCTGTAGTCCCAGCTACTCGGGAGGCTGAGGCAGGAGAATGGCGTAAACCCAGGAGGCGGAGCTTGCAGTGAGCTGAGATCTGGCCACTGCACTACAGCCTGGGCGACAGAGCGAGACTCCCTCTCAAAAAAAAAAAAAAGATGTCATAAAGGGTGAGAAGTGGGTGAAGAAGGGGACAGGCATGGTGGCTCATGCCTGTAATCCCAGCACTTTTGGAGGCCGAGGCAGGCGGATCACCTGAGCTTGGGAGTTTGAGACCAGCCCGGCCAACATGGTGAAACCCTGTCTCTACTAAAAAAATATAAAAATTAGCTGGGCATGGTGGCATGCACCTGTAATCCCAGCTACTCAGAAGGCTGAGGCAGGAGAATTGTTCAAACCCAGGAGGTGGAGGTTGCAGTGAGCTGAGATTGTGCCACTGCACTCCAGTCCGGGCAACACAGCAAGACTCCATCTCAAAAAAAAACAAAAAGAAGAAGAAGAAGTGGGTGAAGAAGAGGGTCGTGTGGGAGCCCAGAGATGGCTACTGGGGAGATCAGAGAAAGTTCTGAGAGGAAGCAGCTTGTGCACTAAAGGACCTGCAGATGGTAGCCAGGTGAGGCTCAGTGTGGTGAGGGTAGAGGAGTGGGGAATGTGCAGGAACAGGAAACAGGCTATGCCAAGACCTGGAGGTGACGGAACATGATCCTTTAGGGAACTCAAAATAGTTCTGTGTAGCTGGAGCACAGAGTGGCAAAAAGTTAGGCAGGAGTCCTAAAGGTTGGAAGAAGTTTTCTAGGAGCCAACTTCAAAAGGAGCCTGGCACAGTTGGGGTGGCCACTGGGGCCTCAAACTCCAGAGGGTCTAATCTGAAAACTGGACCCCACATCCTCAACCTTGACCCCATGACCTAGCACTCTGGGTACTCTAGCTTCTCCAAACTAAATTCTTCCTTGCCCTCTCCTGCTAACAACAGAAAAGAGTCCCTCCTTGCTTCAATTTGTTGTTATTACTTGCTTTTCTTTGAGATTGGATCTCATAATGTTGCCCAGGCTGGCCTCTAACTCCTGGGTTCAAGCAATCCTCATGGCCTTAGCCTCCCAAGTAGCTAGAAGGCTACAGTTACATGCCACTGCACCGGCTGTGTTTGTTTTGTTTTGTTTTGTTTTTTTGAGACAGAGTTTCGCTCTTGTTGCCCAGGCTGGAGTGCAATGGAGCCATCTCTGTTCATCGCTACCTCCGCCTCCCAGGTTCAAGCGATTCTCCTGCCTCACCCTCCCTAGTAACTGGGATTACAGGCATGTGCCACCATGCCCAGCTAATTTTGTATTTTTAGTAGAGACGGGGTTTCTCCATGTTGGTCAGGCTGGTCTCAAACTCCCAAGCTCAGGTGATCCTCCTGTCTCGGCCTCCCAAAGTGCTGGGATTACAGGCATGAGCCACCGCGCCCAGCCTGCACCTGGCTCTTAATTTATTTTTATTTTTATTTTATTGTATTTTATTTTTGAGATGGAGTCTCTCTGTGTCACCTAGGCTATAGTGCAGTGGCGCGATCTCGGCTCACTGCAACCTCCACCTTCCGGGTTCAAGCGATTCTCCCGCCTCAGCCTCCTGAGTAGCTGAGATTACAGGCGCGAGCCACCATGTCCAGCTAATTTTTTGTATTTTTAGTAGAGATGAGTTTTCACCATGTTGGTCAGGCTGGTCTCGAACTCCTGACCTCAAGTGATCTGCCCACCTCAGCCTCCCAAAGTGCTGGGACTACAGGCATGAGCTACCGAGCCCAGACTAATTTATTTTTAAAGACCTTCCTACACGTTTTCATCCATTTGGACAGATTGAACATTGATTCATTATCCAAGCAGAAAAAACACCAGAAACTGACTTTAAATCCAAGAATAAGAGTGGAATGAAAATTGAGTCCTTTCCCTCTTTACTATAGTAAGACAAAGTACTACGTTAAATTACTGAAAATTTTTATTTAGTCACAAATGAGCCTAACTTGCTTTTGTGAGATGACTATTTTTAAACGTGATTTCTCTTTTTTTTTCCTTTAATTTCCACTTATTCACAAATTATGCAAAACTGCAATAGCTTTCTTCAGTCAAAAGTGACTGAGTTACTTTAGTGCTGGATTTCATTTTCTCTGTGATCAGAGTCCACTGCTCAGCCTCACCCCAGAATGCGAAGGCCATTTAAACCTGAGACACGGCCAGGCACGGTGCCTCACGCCGATAATCCCAGCACTTTGGAAGTCCAAGGTGGGTGGATCACGAGGTCAGAGGTTTGAGACCAGACTGGCCAGCATAGTGAAACCTCGCCTCTACTAAAAAATACAAAAATTAGCTGGGTGTGGTGGCGGGTGCCTGTAGTCCCAGCTACTGGGGAGGCTGAGGCAGGAGAATCGCTTGAACCTGGGAGGTGGAGGTTGCAGTGAGCCGAGGTTGCACCACTGCACTCCAGCCTGGCGACAGAGAGAGGCTATGTCTAAAAAAACAAACAAACAAAAAACACCAAAAAAAAAAAAAACTGAGACACTAAACACATGCCATCTAGGGTAGCACATCCATATCTCATGCATGATAAGTGAACTTGCTTCAACCTCCCTCCCTCTTATTTTTACTTTTAGAGACAGACTGTCACTCTATTGCCCAGGCTGGAGTGCAGTAGCATGATCACGACTCACTGCAGCCTCAACCTCTGGAGGCTCAAGCAATCCTCCTGCCTCAGCCTCTTGGGTAGCTGTGTAGCTGGGAATGAAACCGCCTTTGTAAAATTACAACTGAGACAGTGAAAGAGCTCTAACTTAACTTATTCCAACTTGCTTCTAACCTCCAAGCTGTCCTTATTCATTTCTGGGTATAGGCTGAACTAACTTTGGGAGAAACTTAGTTTACAGTTTAAACAAAGACACTAACAGCCCTTTCCCAAAGCAGATCTCCTTGCCTCCTTGCTCTAGGTTGCCTTTGTAGGAGTAATATTAGCCATAAGATTAGAAATTATGGTTTAGGAGTTATGCAGCTGGAGGGGGACAAGATTCTGACCCTCCCTAAACTGCTCCTAAGGTCAGTGCTTGAGATATTTTGCAGACCCTGCACTTGATGGATCAGCTGGCCTCACCCAGATCAATAAACTGGCTCATCTGATCTTGCGGCCCCGACCCAGGAACTGACTCAGTGCAAGAAGACAGCTCCGACTCCCTGTGATTTCATCCCTGACTAATCAGCACTCCTGGCTCACTGGCTTCCCCCACCCACCAAGTTATCCTTAAAAACTGCTCTCTGAATGCTCAGGGAGACTGATTTGAGTAATAATGAAACTCCAGCCTCCCGCACAGCCGGCTCTGCATGAATTACTCTTTCTCTATGGCACTTCCCCTGTCTTCATGAATCAACTCTGTCTAGGCAGTGGGTAAGGTGAACCCCTGTGTGGTTACAGGACCACAGGCATGCGCCACCATGCCTGGCTAACTTTTTTAGTTTTTGTAGAGACCAGGTCTCACTATATTACCCAAGCTGCTCTTGAACTCCTGGGTTCAAGTGGTCCTCCTGTCTCAGCCTCGCGAACTTCTGAGATTACAGGTATGAGCCACCGCACCCGGCGTCTCTCTCTTTCCTTCGGTTGCCTCCTGTTGGGTCTCCAAACACGCACTTCCTCACAACCCCTCCACTCTTTGGATTCCTCCATCCCAGGGTCCATTTTCCACCTGCTTTGACAACTGAGCTTTTCCAAGAAAGGGCTATTTTCACTTTTTTTATTTCTTCAACTCCCCTTTGCCACCAAATCTGCTGTCTCCAAGTGGCCCCTTGATCCCCACTGCCACTGGTGTCTTCTCGTTCCTCATTCTTCTGGACTGCTTGGGGCCTTTGATGTTGTGGGTCTCGCCTCCTCAGGACACACACCTGTTCTGCCTCCTGCTTGTTTCTCCCAGGGCAGCTGCACCCGCTGGCTCCTCCGCACTGCTCAGCCCCCCGCACGCGCTCTCCTGCAGCAGTCGGGCCCATCCTCGGTCTTTTTCCAACTCAGAGTGGCCCCCAGATCTCTCTCCACTCGAGACCACTGCTCTGAGCTATCACATTGCCTTTCCTCCTGCCTGGGGGGCAGCTTCACCTGCGTATTTTCTTTTCTTTTTTTTTTTTTGAGATGGAGTCTTGCTTGGTCACCCAGGCTGGAGTGCAGTGGCATGATCTCGGCTCACTGCAGCCTCTGCCTCCCGGGTTCAAGCAATTCTCTGCCTCAGCCTCCTGGGTAGCTGGGATTATAGGTGCCAGACACCATGCCCTGCTAATTTTTGTATTTTTAGTAGAGAGGGGGGTTTCACCATCTTGGCCAGGCTGGTCTTGAACTCCTGATCTCTTGATCTACCCGCCTCGGCCTCCCAAAGTGCTGGGATTACAGGCGTAAGCCACCGCGCCGAGTAATTTTTTTTATTTTTGTTACAGACAGGGTTTCATCAAGTTGGCAAGGCTGGTCTCAAATTCCTGGCCTCAAGTGATCCACCCGCCTTGGTCTCCCAAAGTTCTGGGATTACAGGTGTGAGCCACTGCGCCTGGCCAGTATTCTCATCTACAGTTTTAGTATAGTATTTAAGGAAACAGTGTACTATAAGGTAAATAATGAGTTCTAGGATGAGGAATAAAATTCCCAGTTTTAAAAGTAAAGATTTGAAAGCATTAGTTTGGGGACTTGTAACCCACAAACAATTTAGGATTTAGTCCAAATTGCAGGGAAAAAAAAGCTTAAGAACAATTAACAACAGGTATACTATAGTTGTTTTTGAAGCCAATATTTTATCTCTCCATTCTTCATTTTTATTAAATATTTGTATTTTTAGTAGAGACTAGGTTTCGCCATGTGGACCAGGCTGGTCTCAAACTTCTGACCTCAGGTAATCCACCCGCCTCGGCCTCCCAAAGTGCTGGATTACAGGCATGAGCCACCTCACCTGGCAATAAGGACATCTTTTTTTTTTTT